>NC_045426.1:701639300-701943586 GCF_902635505.1 Sarcophilus harrisii | reverse complement strand
CTGAATGGAGGCCTTCTTTTGCTCTTGAAACATTTCCATATAGGAAGCAGAGTCATTGGGAATGTTTCTGTTGATCATTCTTTCCAGAAAGAACCACTGTTGCATCTACAAATATCAAAGTGTCAAAAAGAATTTTACTTGAGAAGGTCAAGAAGGCAGAAATCTCTTGACTTGGATCTATCAGAGCAGACGGAAAACAGCCTGTGAATGGGCTCAGAGCCTCGTTTTATTCAAGTCTCACCAGGCTGAAGCCCGCTCCATCCCTTAGCCCTCCCACCTGCGAGGGTCTCCTGGAGGAACAGGACCGAAGGGAAACAGACCCTGGGAGAAAAGCCCGCGTCAGGAAGACCTCGTGGAGTGAGGCCCCCTTCGTGCATCGCTACCCCCCCTCCCACGATGGAGGAAAAGCTACAAGACTCTATGCCCACTTGTGAGCAGGGAAATGATTATCGTCCCGCCACGGTGGCAGACTTGGGGGAGAAGCAGCAGGAACCCCAGGAGAGGTCAATCTCTCTGAGCTTTCCTATTCTCATCTGTAAATTAGGGATAGTTTTATATATACATGAACATGCACACACACACATACACACACATATATACATATTTATATAATTTCTACTTCCTCGTTCTTATGAGAAAAAGTACTTTGTAAGTGCTACAGAATTATAGAAATAAATGAGATTATTATTATTCTAGTTAAAGCAAAAGGAAACACAATTATTTACATGGAATTTAATCCATTGCTTTCAACCAGAAAGTTAAGACAAAATCTAAACTTCCAAACGAAAATCAAATAAATGTACAGTAAATACTATTCAGAGTAATGAAGTACTAACAAAGTTTCTTCCCATCCTGTTCTAATTCCAAAATAGCTCAAAAAAAGAGAGAGGAAGAAATCCCCAGTATAAGTACTGGCCATTGGCTGGCAGAGGGAATAGAGAGAGCCAGATGTGCAGTCAGAAAGAACTGAGTTCATATCTTGCCTCAGGCACTTTCTAGCTGAGCCATCCTGGTCAAGTCACTTCACTTATTTGCCTTAGTTTCCTCAACTGTAAATTGGGAATCCTAACAGCACCTCGATCCCAGGGGATAATATTTATAGCATATTTAGCATAGCGCCCAGGACACAGCGAGCACTATGAAAATGTCAGCAACAACAATAACAGCAATAATTTATATATTTTAAGCTTACCCATCACTTTACAAATATTATCTCATTTGATCCTTACAACAATTCTGGAAAGTAGATGCTACTTCCATTTTACTGAGGCAAGCAGATTTCAAGAGACTTACCTGAGATCACACATCTAATGGCCTGAGGTAAGGTTTGAAAGCTCTCCAGCTCATTAATTAGTCATGGCATTTTTCTATCATCTAATCTGAAATGTGTACTTTCTAGATAAACAGTAACTAAATATTGCCCACATTTCTCACTTAAAGCTACTCTAAAGGAGTTGCCTTCTTCCCAATTTCAAAGAAAACTTCAAAGCCAGATTAAAAACTGCCACAGCAAACCAGACAGATTCTGATGCTTTTCTGAAATGAATTCACACAGTTCAGAGTCAATTCTTTTTGAGGCCTTTCTGTTTGCCCCAATCTGTTCCAGGCAAATCTTATATGTGATCTGCAATGTACCAACAGCTCAATGTGAGACAATCCACATTCAAAAGACAGATAACAGACCAATAAAACTACATATATATATATATATATATATATATATATATATATATATAGTTACACTCTACCTCCCATTTAAAATGGCACTAAACATCCCAGCTTAAATTTTACCAATAAAAGTCATTATATACCAAAAGTCACATTAAGTTTCTAATATACTTCATGGAGTTAATCCAATTCAATGATTTCAGATTTTTTTCCCTAGCATCATCAGTTTGTTATTATAATTGGAAGTAGTTGAAATATACAAGCTCTAGCTTCAATTTTATGACTAATAGCAGAACCTCTTAGATCCTTAATTTCTCTACAGTAAAATAAGAGCTATTGAACCAGATTATACCTAAAGTACCTTCCAACTCAAACACTCCACATTCTTTAATCCTTTCTAGTTCCAGTATTGCGTGTTCTTCTATGTTTTTAGTTCTAACACTATACAATTCTAGGCACATAGTTGTGCTATTTCAAGATGTCTTGTACAGTAGATAGGCTTCCAAAACTTTATAATTCTCATGTTTTCCATTAGTAGCAATTCATAATTTTAGGGTTGATTTATCTTACTTTCTCACTGATACTCAATTAGCTGCTTTTGAATTGGTAGTGATTCCTAAGTAGGGCTTGTAATTTCTACCTTTAGAGTAGTTAACAACTCAATTAAGAAGTTAATAATCTACAAGTAATCATCTAACAGTTTACTATTTGTTTCACTGAATTATAAGTCAAAATGTAAATGTTATTGATACTTTGATATTTAAAGGTAAATTCACTATAAGTTAATAATCATCTTTAATATGTCCACTTGATGAATTCTGAAATATGTACCTCAAGGTTTTCTTAGAGGTGTTACCTGTTTCCATATGCATTATTCTAATAACCATATCATTGACAATTAATTTCTAAGCCCTAATATGGACATAAGGGACTCAATCCTCCTTCACTGTGGAATGGGAACCTTAGTTGTGTTGCTATCATAGAATTAGGTAAGAAGTTGTGATGAATTGGAAAAAGGACACACGCAGCTGAAGTCATTTTACCAGCAAACCTATATTTTTCTCCCTATTGTGTAATATTGTACTCACAAACCAACTACACAGATATTTGGAAGGAGGAAATAGTGTCATCAATTTTCAAATGGAAAGATGAAGGAAGAAAGAGTTTTAAGCACCTAATCAAAACCACATCATTGAGAGGGAAGCCGAGTTTTGATACTGATGTACTTCCTAGGGGTTCTCTTCACTAGATCACAGGAGGAGGTCATAAATTTATCAGTAACATCTCAAAAATCACATGCAAATATTCTTATTTCCCAAGGTAGGGGGAACTTGTAAGTTCAAGTGCCAGGAAAGAGAGAAGATATTTGGAGGGTTTAAGATGTACTTGAGTATTCCCACAACAAAGGAAGGCAAGTGAGAGATCCAGATATTAAGAATGAACTCATGATCAAATAGGATTCATTCCAGGAATGGAAGAATGGTTTAACATGAGAAAAACTATTAATATAATTGATTATATCATAAAAAATAACAAAAATCATAACATCAATAGATGCAGAAAAGGCATCTGATTAAAATATGTTATTTCTATTAAAAACACTTGAAAATAAAGGCATAAATAGACTTTTCCTTAAATTGATAAGCATTTAACTAAACCCATCAACAAATATTATTTGTAATGGGAATAAGCTAGAAAACTTCCCAGTAAGATCAGGGATGAAACAAGGATGCCCAGCATCACCAATATTTTCAGTACGGTATTGGAAAGCCTAGCAATAGCAATAAGAAGAGAAAAAGAAATAGAAGGAATCAGAATAGAGAATAAAGTAATAAAGCTATTTCTCCTTGCAGATAATACGATGATATGTTTGGAAAATCTGACTCAACTAAAACGTAATTGAAATAATAACTTTAGCAAAGTAGCAGGACATAAAGTAAATCTACATAAATCAGATTTATGTTTAACGGTAGTTTTGGCCTTTCATTCTCAAAGAGGACCAAAATGACATCACTATATTGAGAGTCGAATTACCAGTTGTCCAACTGTGGCTGATCAGACCAATACAAGCTCTGAATGCTCTGCTACAGGTTGGACACAAACAGTCCCTATCTATGAACATTGGGGGTGGATGCTCTAACTTTGTGCATCTCAAATTTCTTCTGAGCTAATTCAATTCTCTTTTGCTCCTAGAGCACAGCACCTTCTCTGATGAGGGCATGCCATGCTTGCCGGTACCGCATGCCATGCAAAAAATTCTAAAGTTCTTAAGGGAGACCTTGAGATGTTCTTGTATTGCTTTTTCTGACCACCTTCTAAGCTCTTGTCCTCTGTGGGTTCTGCATAAAATGGTCTTTTTGGCATGCGTACATTTGACCAGTACAATGGAGTTCCATTGTCTGTCATAAAGTTTGAATGCTTTGCAGTTTAGTTTGAGAAAGTTTGCAGTTTAGCTTGTCTGGAATCTTATCCTCCAGATGATCTTCTAATCTAATGGTAGTCACCTCCAACTTGGAGATTGGAAGGGGGGAAGGAGGGAAAAAAAAAAGAAAATGATAAATTTCGTTGTACATTTTAAAGAAATAGGAAGTTGTACATAATGGACCTGCAATTTCAGGTGCAACCCTCTGTTTTTCTATTTCACTTTGATATGAAAATGTTTGTTTTATACTTAACATGTATTGGTCAACCTGCCATCAGGGGAAGGGGATGGGGGAAAGGAGGGGAAAAATTGGAAAAAAAGGTTTGTCAATTGTCAATGCTGTAAAATTACCCATGCATATAACTTGTAAATAAAAAGCTATAATAATAAAAAAAAAAAAGAAAGAAAATGTTTGTTTTATTTCTTAAGTTGAGAATAAAATAAACAAATAGGGGAGAGGAAGAATGAAAGCTAACCAAACAGACATGAGACTTAAGAGAATGAATGCTTCATTTCTTTCAGTGTGACATACTTCCTTGTATCATCTATGTGGATATGTGATGTTCAAAACACAACTCTAATGGAGAGGAGGTGCTGAGGAGGGACACTGATTAACAAGGAGAAAGTGATCAGAGAGATTGACAAAAATCTTTTGAGTAGATAAGAATTCTGAAAAGAGTAAAAACCTTTCTGTTTAGAAACCTTAATTAGGATGACTTCCCTTCTATTTACTTACATACAATTTAAAATACCTTACAAATGGAATAGAACAGAATGTGGAAAATAGCTATCTATTTTAAAAAAGCTATCATTAAAAAGGCTATCTACATTTGGTAAATTTAATAAAGTCATCTAGTCACCAGTGGATAGGTACCATGAGGACTGGATTTGAAGCCAGAAAGCCTCCATCAAATCCCAGTTCTGTCACTCACCACCGGTGGGACAATGAGCAAGGCCCAGAAGGTTTCTGGGAACTCATTTGTGAAATGAGACAATTGGCACAGATGACTTCCAAGTTTTCTTTCAACCCTCAATCTATGATCCTATTATCCGTCTCTGTGAATAGCACTAATAATACGTAATGGCTGAACTATGCTGCGAAACCCAAAGCAACTTTGAAACTAATTACCCTGAAAGCAGTGGCAGGGGCTGAGGGAGGGAACGCATAGGTACTTAAGCATTGGCCTGGAAGCAAAAGTGATTGATCCTCCCAATCTACTCCCAACTTGGGACCCTACAATGCAGCTCTGGGGAACTGGGGGACCACAGCAAATCCTATCACATCTCTGAGCTTCATTTTCTTTAGCTCTAAAATGAAAATAATAATACCCAGCTAAAATGCCCATCTTGTGAGGTTATTATGAAGCCAAATAAGATAAGGCACAGAAAATGCTTTGGGATCTTGAAAGCACAGTTTCAATGTCAACTAGGATTGTATATGCGAACATATTTGAAAACTTAAAAGTTTTCATTAATATTGCTTAGTGTTGGTAATTGGCAACTAATAACACTCTTGATTGTAGCTCATAAATGTGATCTATAATTGTTATAATTAAATGATTAAAATGGTAATTATAATAGCAATAAGTATAAATAGTGAGATATATATATATATATATATAGTGAAATTCTCTATAAAAATAATTGTTTCATAGAATTTAAAGCTAAAAGGGGTCTGAGATTTCCCAGTCCACTCTCTTCATTTGAATAGATGGACACCAGGAAAATTCAGCAATTTGTTCTAAGTCACACAGTAATTCATAATTGAGTCAAAACCAGACACCGGGTCTCCTTTCAGACAGCGTGGACTTCTTGACTTTCTCCCTCATATCTCATTTAGCTGCCCTGGGCCTTCCCTCTCTTTTCTCCCATGCCCCAAGAAGATCAAGATGCAATTCACTGAAATTTGTTTTTCCCTCTGCCAGTTTTTGCCCTTTTTTTTTATTAATGATTTTATACAAAAAAAAAAAAAAAAAGTTAAACGTTTATATTCTTAGATTTTTGCCCTGATACTGCAAAACAGAACCAGATTTTGTTTGTTTTGACTTTATTTTGGTAAATCTTTCTGGCATTTTCAATAATATTAAAAGTGATTAAAAAAAAAAAATCCCATCAACCTTGGTGCTTCTCCACCACTAGCTTCTGTCTCTCTGATTAGAGGGTCAGACATGAATTTCACAGCCTCTCTTTAAGGAGGGAGGCTGGCACTAGCTTCTCCCCATTTCTCTCCTGACTACTCTGCTCCGGGATGCCCTCCCTTACCAATGGGCATCTTCCTACCATTTTTGTGTGCTGTTGAAGGACTTTCTCTTTTAGTATTTGTATCCCCAGTACTTTAACACTGTGCCTGGTACACAGAGGTGCTTAATAAATGTGTGCTGACTGTTGACTATTTATTTCCAGTAGCAGGAAGCCATTGAAAAAGTGAACAAAAGGCCACTAGCAGGAAAGTTTCCATTTGGCTTAAACATGAGAGGTCACCTTGGTCCAAGGAGAAAGGCCTCTAGTCAATTCAGCAAGACATCGATTTTAAACCTAATCTAACATGTGGCATTTGAGAAAAATGAGTATTTTGGATTTATGGCTCTCTCCGCCCCTCCAGGCCTTCCTTCATTTTTTTTTTTCCCAAAGACCTGCAAGGTTTTGCTTTCTCCTCCCCCTGCCAACGCCTGGTTCACGGGATTTGTTACTTGCATGTCTGATTAATCATTAATCAGTCCTTCCACCACTACTCTAACAGACTTTTCGTATTTAAGGGGAAAATTATTCCAGATTTGTGATTCCACCAATTCGGAGCCTTTGAGGTGAGAAAACAGAGCCCTTCAAATAGCTGCTTGAAGAATAAGCATGAAGTGACTTGGCAAAGGTCACTCAATCAGGATGCGGGGTGGCCAGATCTTTAAACACTATGCCATATTGCCTTCTCTTTAAGAAAAAGATTATAGTTCATCTTTGAAGGATTTTTCCCCCAAGCTTCCTCTACCTACACAACTCAAAGGCCAATTAGCAAGTTGCAGTCTCCGCTATTTTTGTCTTTTTAGTAAAATTCAAAGATTCAAAGATAATTCAAATTCTGTCAAACCCTTCATATTTTTTTTTAATATCCACAGCTTCAAAAACCTTTTAACTTTTTAAAAACTACATCTTTTAAAAAGCTCAGCTTTTACTTGTAGGACACGCTGCCCAATCTCCTCCCCACGAAAGGTATGTAGTGAGAAGTTCCTTCAGAGGCCATCCATCAGCATGACCTTGAGCCAATCAATCACTTTTATTCACCAAGGGTTGCTGGCTTAATCTCTGAAATGAAGGGATTTGATCCTATGATCTCTGAGATTTTTCCCAACTTGGGTCCATGACCCTACAATCTCCACTTCCAGCCCAGCTGGAAGAACTTCAGAGATTTCATCACATCCTTAAGAGCAGGGGAAGCTATTTTTCCAAGAATGTAGATAGGCTGAGTTAATATCAATGTACCAATTCAGGTCAAGGAAGAGTCCATTTGTTCCACTGTGGGATGACTCTATTGCCAGGAAATGTTTCTGAATCTTCAATCTGCCCCTCTGCAAGCTCCATCCTTTCTTCCTAATTCTAACATCCAGATTAACAGCGTCTTCCTTAAATAGACAACTTCCTTCAAATAGATAACTATCACATCCCATAAATCTTCCCTTCTCTGGCTTAAATTCATGCTTGAGCTAATCCTCATAAGGCCTAATTACAAAGGATTTCACATCCCATGAATATTCTCAAGCTTCTTGATATCTTTCCAAAAACAGGACATCTAGAACTGGGTCAAGTCTGACCACCGCAAGCTAGAGGGGGACCATCACCCCCTAGTCCTAAACACAAGGTCTTTCTTACTGCAGTCTATCTTGAAGTTGCTTCCAGATCCTGCTGCTGACTTAGAGCGAACTTGCAGTCCGCTGAAATCCCCAAACAAGTTTTCAGATGAGTTACAACCTAGCCAGGCCCCTCCAACTTGAATTTCAGCATGAGATGAGTCACTCTGGTCGAATGATTTTGTCCTAATGTCAGAGGAACAGCTTGTAGATCTTCCTAGAGGAAGCTTGATCCTTTTGAAAGATTTTTTAAGTCCACGTGAATTAGAGGAACATCAGCCAACATACAAAAGAAGAAGCAATAAATAAATAAATAAACAAAGCATAAAATGAGTAACTGGGGGAAGGTGGTTTTGTACAGAGGAAGGAGCCAGAACAGCTCAGGGGTCGGCCATAGCCTGGCTCCCTTCTAAGCTATTTCTGCTTTTTTTTTTACCCCACTTCCTCTATTCTTAAAACCATAGCATTCTAGAGCTGGAAGGGAACTTAAAAACCAATTTTGTCCAATGTCTTCATTTTAAAGATGAGAAATAAACTGAGTTCAGGGCAGGCAAAAGCCTGGAGCAAAACTCTGGTGAGTCTATGCCTTCCTCCTCCTTGGGTCACTGCTCTCCTCTTCCTCTGCTTTTAAACTCACAGACTTAGCAAAGGCCCAGCAAAAAGAGTGGCTTGGCCTGAAGAAGTCTGCCCCAGATGGATACATGGGAGATCAGGGCTGCCAGGAGCGGCCCCCTCTCCCCTAGAGGCCCTGCCACCCAATGTGTGGCTGGGGCTGTCCAGCTGGTTAGGATGGGTGTGGCCACTGACAGTCACCATCATCTTTGAGTAGTCTTCTTCCCTCTGGGAAGTTTTTATATTCTTTGGATTCAAAATCAATTGCTCCATATTTATTAATCACTTAATACAGTTTCTTAAAGTGAAACGGGAAGCTCTTCCTTCCAATCTAGCACACAGAAGTGGAAGGAGGCAGCTCCTGGCAGCCCTGATTCTTCTGCCTCCAAGCCCCCAGAGACTATCCTCAGTCTGACTTAGGGGTTTGTTGGAAAATAATAATTAATATTGATGATGATAACTGATATCTTTATAATACTTACTATGTGCCAGGCATTGTGCTAAGGGCTTTACAAATATTATTAGCTCACTTGACTCTCAAAAGAAATCTGAGAAGTAGGTGCTAATATTATCCTCATATTAAAGAGGAGGAAACTGAGGCACACAGAACTTGGATGATTTGCCCAGGATCCTACAGCTCGGGTCTGAAGCCACATCAGAACTTGGGCTAAGTGCTTTACAAATATTATTAGCTCATTTGATTCTCAAAATAACTCTGAAAAGTAGGTGCTAATATTATCCTCATCTTAAAAAGGAGGAAACTGAGGCACACAGAACTTGGATGATTTGCCCAGGATCCTACAGCTCGGGTCTGAAGCCACATCAGATCTTCCTGATCCCTGGTCCAGTGCTCTAACCACTACACACCTAGCTGCCCATCTGATATATGATGTAGCAAAATAAGTTTTATGACCAAAAAAGACAACTATGTTTCTTGATGTTTTTATGAACAAAATGTTGAAACTGTTACAGAAACTGTTACAGAACTTTAGAAATCTATTCATGACAAGTTAGAGAAAGTTACATTATCACAAGGTATTTCAGTCAAGTCAATCAAAATGTGCTTCCCCAGGACAAATATGGATGAGCACAAATGAATCCAGCAGGATGCGGTGTTACGTTTTCAAACAGCACTGACCCTGGGGATTCTCTTCTGCCAAAGCAATAAAACCTGATCTCTAGGTCTCTAGGCAGAGCACCCAGCACTCTGACCCCCTCATTTTAAGGAGGCAGAAAGCAGAAGAGATCCTATGATTTGCCTAAGACGCCCTAGTTACTAAATAGCTGAGGCTGGATTCCCACTCGGATCCTGTGACTCCAAACCTGGAGTCCTTACACTAGACTTTGATGCTTGACAGATCTTAAAGAAGTCTATTAAAGACAGTCGAGCCCAGGACCTCCAAGAAAGTTTGTGTCCATTCCCCTTATCTTGAGGATGGCTCATGACTGAGGCTTCTCCCGCTTCCTCTTACCCCATTACAAGTACACAGCACCCATACGCAACTAAGCTCACATTCGAACAACAATTTCACAGTTTTGACAATTTCCAGAGCATAAACTTCCTTTTGTTTTCGGTAACAAAACTGACAGATGAAATTGTGTTTTTTAAACAGGCAAAATGCTGAATAGTTTGATAGAAACTGCCTCATTTCCTCCCCACCCAAACACAAGTTTCCTCTTGCCCATAAATCCCATCCCCCCGCTACCACTGACTTTTCTTCTGGGGACGCTCCATCTATGAAAGGACCAGTCTGCAGGAGTCTGCAGGATGCTCCCCATCCCATGGGCTTCCTGCCCAAAGCTAAAACAGTTAAATTCTCTAACCCAAATTTAAAGGGTAGAGGATAAATTTAAAAAGTGAAATGTTAGGCATTATCAAGCAATTTAACACCAAGGAAAACAACAAACCTATTCATTCAGATAAACTTCCTAGACTCTTGGTCATGAGGATACATTACGATTTTGTTTTCCACAGGTTTGTCTAAAACCTATCAGTTCTACCAAGAACTCTTTTATTTTTTTTTTTC
This sequence comes from Sarcophilus harrisii, assembly GCF_902635505.1. NCBI lineage: Eukaryota > Metazoa > Chordata > Mammalia > Dasyuromorphia > Dasyuridae > Sarcophilus > Sarcophilus harrisii. The sequence continues at coordinate 701,933,018 of NC_045426.1, read as the reverse complement.
CATTTCAAAGGTCAATGGAATTGAGTCTGGGCACCTAATAAGAGGCAGCTCCTCACAGCTAACTAGGCCAGATAAGAAGGCCCAGGAACGTTTTAGAGGCTGTGTAAGTAGACACCAGTGAGGGTGGCTGAACTGCAGGCAGAAGGAGCCTGGCTAATCAGGCGCAGGCTACTGAAGCTGAAGAACAGAGCTGGCACTCATCGTGGGGTAGCCTTTCTTTCTAGAATTTGCCCCAAGTCACAGAGTGAGTTCACTGAAAGGCTCGGCCCAAAACTCGGGTTTTGTTGGAGGGTTTTTCCCTGTTTTTTGGACAGGATATCTAGCTTGGACAAGAAGGGAAATACTACGGACATCCATGTTAGCAAAGCTTCTGACAAAGTACTTCAGACTCCTTTTGGAGGAGAAGGTGAAGCACGAACACCATCAGATGGATCCTCATTGTCCATGGAGCAGGATGTCTCCTGGGAAGTGTTCCAGAGAACTGTCGTTGACCCCATGCTATTTTACTATTTTAGCAAGAACTCTGTTAAAGGGCACGGATCAAATCTATAGATTTGCAGATAAATCCAGGAAAGAGAGCTAAGCCAGGGGAAGACAGCATCTGGATCCAAAAGGATCTCCTAGCAATCTAGAACCCTGGGATGAATCCAAGAAAATCATATTCTGCAGCTATCTTGCACCTGGTAGAGAGAATCACCTTTACTAGTACGAGATGGGGAAGGCCTGCTAAAATAACAATTGTTCTAAAAAGGATCTGGAACACTGGAAGCCCAGTGAGTCAGCAGGGTGATGGAACAGTTTTAAAGACAAATGACATCTTGGGCCATGGCTTGACTTTCTGATTAGGTGTTTGCCAAATCAAATTGGCTCTCATAGGTTGGCCAACAATAGGCCCCAGTCCAGCCTCAGTTGGTCACTGTTTTGGGGTGGACTCAGAGTGAATGTAAATAGCAATGGTTTCAGTTTTGGCCAGAAATCCTGAGGGTCTTCCCCTCCCAAATTGATTTTTTTTTTTTTTAAACTAGGTCAAAGAGCCCATTCTTTGCCAATTTCTTACCTACCTTTAATCAAAGAATGGGTAGTTGCCTCAGTCACACTGAGACTTGTTAAGGATATTAGCATTTTTAGGTCTTTTTAAGCCACTCCATCCAGGGCCATCTCCAGTCACCCTGACCTATATTTCGCCAGATTCTGATTCTGGTGAATAAAGTGAGACTGGTGACTCTACACAGCTCTCACTTAAATCCAACTCACATATGTCACAGCATCGCCTTCTTGGTGTCACGGTCCTTTCCAAGAACCAAAAACCAAATAACAAGAGGTAGATGCCTCAAGAGGAGGCAGATCTCCCAGCTTTCACACATGGACTTTCACAAGATGCTGAGGTTACCACTAAACAGAATATTAATAAGAAATCTAACAAGAAACTACATTAAGAGACTTCTACACTAAAATTGCACAAAATGTCACACGGGGCTGTCTGTGAACATATCCAGCCCCAATACAAAGAAGTCTCCCAGAAACTATAACAGCAAGAAAAAAAGGGCTCCCGTTGAAAAACTCAGGGGAATCAGCCATAAGAAATCCTGAGAAGGGGCCAAGGACATCAACTAGCACTGTGCCACCCAACAAAGATGGCAAAGGACAGACCAGGCTTGGAAGTTCTGGTGTTCACATCACTATCCTGAGACACCAAAGAGGACCCAAAGATCCAACCCTCTCAAATTCAAAGATGCAAGAAGTGGAGGTAAGCACCAGAAGCTAGGGGACCCAAACAAGGTCAGTCACTGCATCTAAAAGCACAGCTAGGGACAGAGCCTGGGCCTAGCACAAAGCCTCACCCACAAGGGTTGGAAGAGCCAAAGAGCTGAGTAAATCAAAGAAAATACTAATTAGCATTAAAACATTATTGCCAAATTAACTCCATAACATTGGCAAGCAGATATTCAAAGGGAAAAAATGTTGTTTTCCACAGTCTACATGAATAATTAGAAGAACTGAATCAAAAGCTAAAAAATGAAATTAAAGTTCTTGATGAAATAATTAGAATCAGTAGCTTAGAAGAGAAAGTGGTAAACCTCACCCACAAAATATTATCCTTGAAAAATAGAATAAACCAAAGAGAAGTTGACATTTCCACGAGATGGCCAAGAATATTAGGACAAAAACAAGAGTAATAAAATGGAAGAGAATTTAAGATATTTCCTTAAAAAAAAAAAACTGAACTAGAAAAGAAGTCAAGTAGAAATAATTTTAAAATCATTGTACTCTCTGAAAATCCTAATTTTTATAAGATACTGGATACCACATTTCAAGAAATCATAAATGAAAACTGCCCAGATCTACCAATCACCGCCTTAAAAAAAAACTCCAAAATCTCAGGATTTTTACCAAAAGTACAGTTCCCAGATCAAAGAAAAATACTGCAAAAATCCAAAAAGAAGCAATTAAATACCAAAGAACTATAGACAGGTTCATACAAGACTTACTAGCTTTTACTAAAAAACAAAGAAGATCTTGGAATACAATATTCCAAAAAGCAAAAAGATAGGTAAACCACCAACAATAGTTTACCCTACACAAAGCTGAGTATAATTCTACAAGGAGAAAAATGGAATTTGAATGGAATAGCAGACTTTTAGGCCTTTCTGATAAAAAAAAAACCTAGGGCTGGCATAACAATGCTGAAATCTAACCACAAATGCCCAGACAGTTCAATATACCTGGGCAACTGAAGACCCTATATAACATAATTAAAATAATGCTAACATTCTAATAAAGGGAAAATGGAAGTATCCTTCTAGAACCCTAAGGTGCTGAAAGAATGAAATAAGAAAAAGAAATCCTGTGCCTGGATTGGTTCCATGCTGAGGGTTTTAAGAGAAGAAAAAGAATGGAAGGAAGAATGAAGGGGAAAACTTGCAATTTCCCTTAATGAAAATGTGTGAAAAGAAGAATTAGGTGGAGCAGCTTTAGATAAATTTCAGTCTTCTCCAAAATGGACAAAGTGGGACTGAACACACACACACCACACACACTCCAGTTTTGTATAGAAATACAACAAATTCAAGAAAAATAAATGAGGATAAAGAAAAAAAAAATTAAGGAGGATAATATGGAGAGTAAAATTTCCTGATCCTGAAGAGCAGACAGGGGAAGAAAAAAAGAACTCTAATCATTCCAGGTTAAAGGAACCTTGATCCCAAGGAAGGTAATCAGAATATGCATTAAGTCAATGTCTTATGAGAATCAAGGAATGAACTGGGGATGTTTAGCCTGGAAAAGAAGGGAGACGAGAGTTGGACACAAGTATCTCAAGGGTTGTGATACAGAGGATAGATGAGACCTGACCTTTTGGGTCCCAAACAAAAGCATGAGGAAAAAGGAACAAAAGATGCAAAGAATCCAGTCCGGCTGGAGGTCAGGAACGGCTTCCTGAGACCCCAGCTATCCCAAAGCAGCCTGAGCTACTTGAACAAGTAGGGGATAGCGGATGCTCTCTAGTCAGTATTTGGCTCATTCTAGTGGGAAGTCCCTTCATGAATGCATGGAACCAGATATGGAAGGACCTTCCTTCACACTCACCACATTCTCTTCACACTTCACATTGAGGTCTAATGAGCCTCAGTCTAATGTTCTTTCCATTTCAAGTCAAGACACTGAACAAAACGGATAAGATCCCTTTAAGTAGATGAATGTGGGCGCAGTTTGAGCCCGCATATCTAAGAACTAAGAGCCTGGCTCCCTTCAGAGAGCTCCTCACCAGGTTGGCCCCAAAGCGATGCATATTTTTGGCCCCACTGACTCTAGAAAACTATCGACTAAATTACACAGCGGTGTCATGTGTGGGGAAAGTATTCATATTACAAAATGACTGATGCTCAGAAGTATTCTGGGAGGTAGCCTAAGAAAGCCAATACCTGAAAGACAATTTCAAAAATGTTAGCCTCGGGGCATCCCAGCAAATAAGGGAAATCCAAATTTATCTTTGCTGTGATCTCCAAAGCACTTAATTAAATTCTAACTTTCCTTTGGAAGCAGACTGTAACTTAAGAGCTAGCCAAAGGAATACTCAGGTTGCGGAGTATTGACGTGACATGATTAATATCAAGTACTAGGCTTTAAAAACAACAGAAGATATAAAAGCAAGATTAGTAGCTCCAACATCCTATAACTGCTACAGGGGTTAGGGGAAGGTTCAGACTGAAAGGGAAATGGCCAGGTTCAAGTGTAAAGAAAATAAGGCATTTCCACAGTATCCCAAACCCAATGAAACAGTAAAGAAATATGACTCCTGTAATTAAATACAGCATTAAAAATTAGCACTGAGTAGCCCAGTGGATAAGTACTGAGTCCAGAGTCAGGGAGACCAGCCTCAGATACTCACTAGTTATAGGCCTCTAGGGCATGTCAATTTAGTTTGTTTGCCTCTGTTTCCTCTTCTGTAAAATGAGTCAGAGAGAGAAATGGCAAAAACCACCCCAGTCCCTTTGCCAAGAAAACTCCAAATTGGGTCATGAAGAATCATATACAACTGACTAAAATAACTACATTTTAATCTACTGTCATTATCCTAATTTGTTTGTTTCCAAGTCTTTCAGGGAGAAAGAGAAAAAACAGAGAGTGAGGTAAAGGACAGATTCCTTTTTGAAAATAATATGAAGGGACAGCTAGATGGTGCAGTGGATAGAGCTCCAGCCCTGAACTCAAGAGGACTGAGTTCAAATCCAACCTCTGACACTTAACACTTTCTGGCTGTGTGACCCTGGGCAAGTCACTTAATCCCAATTGCCTCAGAAAAAAGTAAAAGAAACGAATACAAAGCTCTTTCTTTATCTTTTGAAATCTATATTTGATGCAGATTAAATTCACCAACCACTCCCCTTCATCTGTGCAGGAGACTCAGGCTAAGGAAGAGGATAAACCAGCCTCAAGGTCAAGACTGGTGACTAACCAGTAGTTGCCAACACTTTGCCTCCCACCTACTCTTTTTGGCCACTGGGATTAATTGCCAAATTCCAACAAGACCAACATGGTCTCATCTAGCTTTAAAGCTAAATAAACAAACAAAAAATCTAACATTCTAGAATTCAATTTGATTTAACAAAAATGTGCGCTGATCTGTGAGTGGCTGTGAACTCCTGATCCATTTCTGGACACATCACCAGAAAGAAGTGGGAAAATGCAGATGCTGCTGCACCAGGCTCACTACCAACCATCAGAATGAGTCACTTATAAAACAGATGATGACTGAATGTACAAAGCTCTAGGTTTTATAAACAGAAAAATTACAAAAACAAGACAAAGCCAAGAACACTGAATAACCAATAATTATTCATGTCCTTCATCAAATAATCATTTCTTTTATATTTTAAGAAATAATAAACATTACAAGTCAGTTGATTTACAGTAATTCAATTATCTAATCTGGGATTTATTGAGCATCTACAGTATGTAAGAGCCCTGTGTTCTGTACAGCACAAAAGAAATGGAAGATATGGCCCTATCTGTCGGGACTCAGTCTACTATTAAAAGTAACATTAGCCAAGGACCCAAAGGACAACCCAATAACAACTGCCATCTACACCTGGGTGGGCAACTGGGGCTCAGAGCAGAAGCTAGAACAATCAGGAAAGTCTCCGGGGGGTGAGGGGACGGCGTAAGGCTTGAAGCAGATTCTGAGGGACAGAAAGGCTTCAGGGAGCAAGAGAAAAGAAGAAATCAGACATTTCAAATAAGGGCATAGGATAAGCAAGCAGGGACCAGAGCGTTCTCGGGGTGTTTGGAAAAGGAGGGAGGCAGTGCAGAGCCTCGGGCCTGAAGGGAGTCAAGCCCACAAACCTTGAGAGCTGAAAGGGGCCTCGTGGCCATCTGATCACAAAAAAATTCATTTGGCCTCTGCCAAAAGACCTCCAAGGAGAGGCGAGCCCTTGCCTTTCAAGGCAGTGCTTCCACCTCAGGACAGCTCTACACCCAGCCCAAATCTGCTGCCCTCCCCTCCCTACCAGGTCAAACAAAGGGGAGCCAATCTCTTCCCATCCCAGCTCTCCTGCTCTCTTCCTCATACTAGCCATGGCCAGCTCCTTCAACAGCTCTTCACCTTCCAGGGACCAAGGCCCTTGACCATCCTAAATCTTCTCCTCCGAATACGCTCCAGCTGACCAATGCCTTCTTACCTCGTGATGCCCAGAACTGACCCCACTCTGAATGAGATCTATAAGGGTAGAGACCCTGGAATTATCTCCTCGATGATTCGGAAAGCTCAGCAACTGTCAAAATGGTCCCAGCTGGCATTTGATTTCCTAGATGCTACATCACACTGCTGACTCATGAGCTGGCTGCCAGCAAGATGGTACAGTGGAGAGAGCACCGAGCTTGCCATCCAAATGACCCACACTCAAACACTGCTCCGTTTCCATCAGTCTCCCCAAATTCACTGTGCCCCCTTTTTAAAGAGAAGGCAGAGTATCTGTAGTACCTGCTTCCCAGGGTCACCACAAGGTCCTACACATATTCTGTAAATCCAAAGGGCCAGAGAAAGTTGGCTCCTATTACAAGGAAAAGGCAAGGAGGGTTGTCAGCATGTGGAGTCAATGCCCTGTGGCACCTCTGCGGGAGGGCAGAGGCAAGAAGCTCAGCATTGCTGGACAAGCATGAATGGATTCCAATCCACATCACAATTCTGTCAATATTTATTTTTTTCAAAAACTAGACTGGAAACACACAAACTCATCTAGAACCTACTTAAGCTGGAAAAGCCGGGCGTTCAGCCCACCAAAGAGCTATTCTGCACGTCCAAGACCAGCCAGATGACGTATGTGTGAGCTCATCATCAGAAACCCAACTTACACACAACTGATAGACTTCTACTGGTACGAGAAAGCAGAGTCATTATATAAAGTAATCTGGCGTTCCTCAAATAAAAAGGCTAAAATGTGCATAACCCAAATCCCTCTGCTAGATTTATGCCGCACGGGGGTCACTGATGGAAAGAAAGGCCTGAGTGCACCAAAATATGTAGAGCGGCTCTCTTCACTAATAGCGACACTAAGGAAGTGAAAACAACTTAAATGCCCGTAAGTTGGGGAAAGGTTACACAAAATGAGATACATGAACATGATGGAAAGTGGCTCTGATGATGAGAAAGAAACATGGAAGACAGGAATAGCTGCCGACAAGGTCAGGAAGCAGGGCAAGAACCCATAATGATGTAAACCATCAAAACTGAATGTTGTGAAATTATGAGGATGTTTGGCCCTAAAGAAGAACCAGGAAGAGGCATCTTTCACTATTCCTTTGTGAAAGAGAGGAGCTCATAGATGCAGGACATTAAATATAACATTAGACTTGTCAATGTGTTGAGTAATTTTGCTAAATCTTTTTTCTTCTTTTTTTTTCATTTAAAGTTAATAGTGACAAAAAATGGCTCTCTAAAGAGGGAGACATCTGATGAAATCTAGGCAATAGAACAACAAAAAATAGCAATTAAAAACTTACATTTAAAAAATAAGGTAGTTGCAATCTACATTCTTGGTGGCATATGTCCTATGTCCCCAGCAATGAAAACACAGAGCTCTTAAAGTATGAAATATCTTGACTAATCAAATGATTTTCTTTAATTTCAAAACATATTCAATCTACATTGCATTCCTGAAATGGACAACCAAAATTATCAACTTTTATTATCAATCTCTCTTTGTATCCTATTCCCAGTGCCTTATCTAAAGGAGGGAATAAATGAACTGAGAAGGTGGAAAAGAAGAGAGCCTAGAAGTTCCAGATCTCTAACCATAACAGAAGGCAATCATCACTAAAATTATTTGAAAATGGTTAAAAATCAGAGATCCATCCATGAAACAGTTTATGTACACAGCATACAGAAATAAACTGTGGCCTAATGTTTGATAAGCCCCAAGATTGCAGCTTCCAAAGGAAGGACTTAAAATTCAACAAAAATTGCTAGGAAAGCTGCAAAGCAGTCTGGCAGAAATTAGGTACAAAACAGCATTTCAAACTATAAATAAGATCCAAATGGGTACAAGACAGATATATAGGGGAGGGCATGGTGGGAATAGGGGAGGGAATTGGAACACAAGGTTTTGCAAGGGTAAGTGTTGAAAAATTATCCATGCATATGTTTTGAAAATTAAAAAGCTTTAATAGAAAAGTAATGTAAAATTTTTTTAAAAAATAATAAAAAGACTTAGATATAAAAGATCCCATCAGAAGCAAATTAAAGGAAGAAAAGAGAAATTTATTTTTCAGATCTATAGATAAGGAAAGGGTTCATGACCAAACAAGAATTAGAGATATGACCAAAAAAAAAAATGGACAATTTTAATTACATAAAATTAAATTTTCATACTTTAAAAAAAAAAAAGAAAGGAAGAGAATAACTGAGGGGAGGGAGGAATCTTTGCAACAAGTTTCTCTGATAAACATATTTTATCCAAGATATATAGCAAACTGATTCAAGTTTAAAAATTAGAACCCCAATTGATAAATGCTCAAAAGAATATACAATTTTCTGAAGAATAAATCTGAGCTATCAATAGCCACATAAAAAAAAAAATCCCAAATCACTAATTTTTAGACAAATGCAAATTAAAGAAACACTGAGGTTCAGTTGACCAAACAAAAAGGAAAATGCCAAATGTTGAAGGGGCTGTGACAAAACAAGTATATTAATGCCCAGTTGGTAGAACTTTGAATTAGTCTAATCATTCTAAAAAACAATTTAAAACTAGTTCCCTTTAATCCATCAATGTCACTATTACAACCATAACCCAAAGAGATAAAAGAAAGCAGAATCATATACACACACACATATACATACACACAATATCCAAGCAGCTTTTTTAAAACTAAAAAGTAGAAATGAAGAGAGTGCCCATTAACTGGAAAAGAGCTGAACAAAATATAACATATGAATGTAACAGAATACTGCTGTGCTGTAAAAATGAGGAAAGGAACAGTTTCAAAGCAACCTAGAAAGACTTGGATGATCTGATGCAGAATTATGTGAACAAAACCAGGACAACAATTTGTATGGTAACAACAGTACTATAAGACAGACAACTTTGAAAAACTTGAGAATTCTAATCCATAAAATGACCAAGCGTGAGTACAAAGACCCAATAATAAAGCAGACTGTCCATCTCTTGATGGAGAAGTGCTGGACTAAAGGTTCTGAATGAGACACATATTTTTAGATATGGCTAATGAAGGAATTTGTTTTGTTTAACTATGCATATTTCTTGCAATGTTTCTATGGACTGTTTTTCCTAATAGGAGTAAAAATGGATTTTTGTTCATTAAGGAAAAAAATCCAAAGGAAACAGGTCCATTAGAAACTCATCAGATTCCCTCATGGTCCAAGATTTCATCTTTCTGGATGATGCTTCTGTCCTGCAAAACCACCAATCCTCACTCTTCAATCTAGAAGAAGCCGGTAAGCCAAGCCCAGGATTCCCCAAGATCAGGTTCTACTCCCAAGTTTCTGTCAATCACCAGCACCCACCTTGCCCTTGCAGCCAGAAGAGATGGCAGCAAATCTGACTGAATTACCACTCTTAAGTCCTTTGCCCTCTACCACCAGCTAGCAATCTCTCATCAGTCTCCCTGTCCCTATGTTACTGAATCACCAGTTACCTAGAAGTAAACCACCCATAACTCCCACCTCCTATTCTCTCATACCCATTGTCCTCCCCCTACCCTATCTATTTCTTTTTTTTTATATTTTATTTTTTTTCCAATTACATGTAAAAAACTTTTCAACTTTTTTAAAATTCTGAATTCCAAATTCCTTTCCTTCTTTTCTCCCTTTCTTTTTCATCCAGAAGGCAGGCAACTTGATATAGGTTATACATGTGCAGTCATGCAAAACATATTTCCATATTAGTCATGTTATGAAAGAAAACACTGACCAGAAAAAAAAAAAACAAGAAAAATAAAGTTTAAAAAAGAAAAAACTATGCTTTGATCTGCATTCAGACTCCATCAGTTCTCTGTCTGAAAGAGGAAAGCATTTTTCATCTTAAGTCTTTGAGAAATATCTTGGATATTTGTGTTGCTGAGAATAGCTAAATCATTCACAGTTGATCATCAGACATCATCAGTATTGCTATTTTACTATGTACAATATTCTCCTGATTCTGCTCACTTCACTTTGCATCAGTTCATTTAAGTCTTTCTGGGTCTTTCTGAAAGCATTCTACTCTTCATTTCTTATAGCGTAATAGTATATTATCATATGTCACATTACACAGTCATATATCACAATTTATTCAACCATTCCCCAATTAATAGTCAGCTTCTCCCTATCCAATTCTTTGCCATTTCGGAAAGAACTGCTATAAATGTTTTGTACATTATAGGCCCTTTTCCTTTTTCTTTTTTTAACTCTTTGGATACAGACCCAGTCGTGGTATTACTGGGTGTTACGCATAGTTTTATAACCCTTTGGGCATAGTTCTCCAAGTTGTACTCCAGAATGGCTGGATTAGTTTACAATTCCACCAACAATGCATTGATATTCCAATTTTCCTCTATCCCCTTCAATATTTGTCTTTTCCCTTTTCTGTCATACTAACCAATCTTAACAGGTATCAAGTGGTACCTGAAAGTTGTTTCAATTTGCATTTCTCTCATTAGTAGTGATTTAAAACATTTTTATATGACTATAGCTTTAATTTATCTGAAATCTGTCATTTTTGTATCCTTTGACCATTTATTAATTGGAGAATGATTTGTATTCTTATAAATTTGCATCAGTTAGTTATCTATATATTTGAGAATTGAGGCCTTTATCATAGAAACTTGCTGTAAATCCCCCTTCCCCAGTTCTCTGCATTCCTTCTAACTTTGGTTTTGTTTGCGCAGAAGATTCTACACTCCTTGAATCCACTTATGGTATCACCCTTTATGTCTAAATCTTATACCAATTCTGACCTTATCTTGGTCTACAGTTTGAGATAATGGCCTCTACCTGATTTCTGCCAAACTGTTTTCCAACATTTCCAGGGTGGTTTTTGTCAGATAGTGAGTTTTTGTCCTAAAAGCTTGGATCTTTACATTTATCCAGCACTACATTCACTACTGTGTACTGTGAACTTTACCTACTCCGATGACCCACCACTCTATTTCTCAAGCAATACCAGGTTGCTCTGATGATTACTGCTTTGCAAAGCATTGTAATCACTGTCATGCTGTTTGAGATCTGGTACAGCAAGGCCGCCTTTCTTCACAGTACTTGTTATCAATTCCCCTGATATTCCTGACCCTTTATTCCTCCAGATGAATCCCATCATCTTTAGTTCCCTCTCAGCCCACCATTTCCACTGTGCTCTCTGGAATTCACATTCTATACTGAACAAACTTCCCGTCCCTCTTCCTCTCTCTCTTCTGTCCTTATACCTTCAGTCTACTTGTTCTCAAGGAGGTTAGGCTTCCTTCCAGATGCATCCCTGGCCCTCCTCTCCAGCACTAACACTACGTTCTTCACACACTCCCACAGGTGTAGGCACACAATGGTACTGAAGGGCTGTTAGAGTAATACATTTCCCTCCCAGACTTTCCCTTTGCTACCATCACACCCTCCTCCAAAGGGTACTCTACTGACATGTCTTCCCAATACAGATCCTAAAGACTGGGCTGTACTAGCGTGAGGATCCTGCTTCAAAAGTTCTGTGTCTGGCTCACCTCTCCTCCTCGACTCCCCATCCTATGAGGGGGCATGAACACCCATGGTCAGCTGGTGTTCTCTCAACTCCCCGGCTTCCTAATCTCGCAATCTACGTAACTGCTCTGACCCAGCTTTCCTGGACCAGCTCAGCCATACAAAGGGATAATCAAATCCCGAATCTTGGCAATAGCTGTCGGGGTTCTTGATCAAACACTGACATTGCTCTATCAGACCACAGCTTCCCACAGCCTCCAGAACAGTCTCTCATCTCAGCCTCCCAATACTTATCCTCCACTCTCTACTCTCCTTATACTGTCTTATTCTCCATCTCCCCTCCCCGTGTTCCTCATTCCAGAGATTCTGAAGCTCCAGGTTTTGCTGCTGTTCAGTCATTTCAATCTCACCCAGTTCTTCTCAATCCCATCTGGGGTTTTCTTGGCAGAGATACTGGAGCGGTTTGCCATTCCCTTCTCCAGTTCACTTTACACATGAGGCAAACGGTGTCACATAGCTGGTAAGGGTCTGAGGCTGGTCTGAATGCAAGTCTTCCTGACTTCAGGCCCAGCACTCTCTCCATTGTGCCACCTCGCTCCCAGGACTGGGGGACTTCACTATAAATTGTAACACTTCCCAAGATGACCCGATTTCCAAATTCCTCAATTTCTTCCACGCTTCTGAGCTGTTCTTCTATCCCTCCCCAGCTACACAGAGATGGTCACACTCTCAGGCTTAGCATCCCCTGGGAGCACTCCACGCCTCTGTCTAATAATGCCACATGATCAGTCCATCTCTCCTCATCCCTGAATCCTCCTCTCTCCTCACCCACCCCACCACCCATCCTATCCACTTGGTAAATCTTGTCCCTTCTATCTTCACACTGAGAAAAGGTAGCAGATGAACGGTGAGGAAGGAAGCCAGATTGCAGAGAGGACACGGAGGCGCCTGGGGTGAGGAGAGCTCTTCTCAGGGTGCTCCCTTCCTATCCTCCCTATACTTTCTGCAGCTCAGTCAAACCAGCCTGTTTATCATTCCTATCAGAGCGTTCCATATGACCCTTTGGGACTCCCTCTGACTCCTGCTTCTGCCAGTCTTTCCCAGTGGCCTTTACTCCTGAGCATCTTCACCTCCCAGGTCACTGTGTATCCGTTTTGGGAGTATCTTCTATTCCTACAATATACATCCCTTCTCTCCCATTAGAATATATGCTCATGGAGGGCAGGATTCTTCTCTTTTTTCTTGTATCTTCATGGCCTGGTACATAGTAGGTGCCTAATATGTGCCTACTAATTGTTTGGAAAGCTGGCCCCAAGTGCCTGAAGGACTGAAAATGTCTTCAGTCAGGCAGAACAAAAAGGAATCAAAGTGAGACTAGCAATAAAGTATGGAAATTGTAAGGACTTCCTACCAATTAGAACTACAAGGAAAGATGATAAATGGCTAAGGAGATAGGGAGATTCCCGTCACTGGGAGTATGCAAGCAAAGTCCCCACACCCACCTTTGGGAATCCCTTCTCACAAAAGGGAGCCTCCATTAGATATGGATTAAAATAGATAGGCTCTGAGGCCTTCTAACACCATCTATCCTGAACAGGAAATGTCCAAGGAGGTCATTTTTCAACAAGGCAGTTTCTTATAAAGAAGACTCAGCAAATGTACATAATAGCCAGTGTGGACCATAAGGATTAAGGCTTAGAGGAGAAAGGTATGTCAAAGAGTTGGTGGCAAATGCATACGGGCTCCTTCCTCCAACCTTATCTCACACTCCTCCCAGCACACACCCCACTCATTGTTCCAAGTAAAGTATCACCTTACTGTGTCCTGGATCTCAATGCCCTTGGGAAACCACTCTCCTGTCCCTCCCAGCTTCTTTCCCCCCTGCCAATACCCTCCCTCTTCAAGACCAGGTCCTGTTCCACCTGGCAGGCTCCTCCACAGAGAAAAGAGAAGCAAGACAAAAACGAAACCACTCTGGGTGGCACAGTGGATGGGGTCAGGAAAACCTGAATTCAAATCTAGCCTCAGACACTTACTATCTGTGTGACCCTGGCCAAGTCACTTAACCCTGTTTACTTCAGCTTCCTCCTCTGTCAAATGAGTTGGAGAAGGAAATGACAAGTCCCTGCAATATCTCTGTCAAGAAAACCCCAAATGGAGTCATGAAGAGTCGGACACGACAGTAACAAATGAACAACAATAAATGAAATGACTTCCAGCTTTAGATAAAAATGCTTCACATTTGTCCACCACGTTTTATTTTTTTCATTTCTAAAGTATTTTCACATCCATTATCTCATGAGTCTCACAATAACCCTGTGAAATATACAGGACAAACAGCAGTATTCCAGAATAGACAGATAAATTGGGACCCAAAAGGTTAAGTGATGGAACATCACTTAGATGGAACAGTGCTAGGACTCCTAGCATCAGAGGTCCTAATTCTCAATTCTATACTGTTTCCATGTGTTCCATGTCCTAGAATCCCCCAGACATCCTTACGCTGTCAGATTCCAGGGCAGGAATAACTAAAATGGCGGCCGCCGAGCCAGGCCTCCTAATGATCATGAGTCCGGGGTTAGCTGTGGAGCCTTTGCCTGTGAGGATGGTGGTAACAACAGATCGGGGCAGAAAGGCAAAAGGGGGCCCTTAGCACTGCTGGGCAGGGGGCCTGGCTTCTCCCCACCCAGCCTCCATCCAGCCATAAAACAAACCAATGATGTCAACAGTTTCAGAAGCACTTCCATTAGCATTTTCTAATTAGTGTACAAAGTGTCAGAGAAGAAAATGTTCATACACTTCACTGAAGCAACACAGGAGGTCCGGGAAGAAACCAGCAATAATGAAAAGAACATCCGTAGAATGTGAAGGAAAAAACTTATTAATTTTCCCTGCTTCCCTCATTATAGATCGGTAGAACAATCAATAAAAGGCCCAAGAGGGTTTCGAACTTCTAATCACTATTAAAAATAGAAAAGGAAAATGTAAGGCGTGCATAGGAGACTTCACCTCGGGGACCCCCAGCTGCACTAGTATGCAAATGATTTAATACACAAAGGAGGCAACAGATACAGCAAAAGTTGCCAAGTTAATAATGTCTATTCCCCTGGCAGCCAGTATCCGGAGAGACATAGAAAAGCAAAGATAATAATGTACCGAAAGCATTTTTTAATATGTAAGTTATACTGTATTACTAACAAAGGGTTTTGCGCCCCCCCCTTTAAATGGGCAAATGGCTTTGCTGCAAAGGGAGCCGAGGTCCTACTCTGCCCTTTGACTGGAAATGGAACTCAAGAGACCCTCTTCCTTAGCCCTGCTTTCCTAAGTAGACCTTCAGGGCCTGTGGGGGCCCAGCGGGGACTGGGAAGGCACACAGTCTGGCCTGACAGGGGAGCAGAAGCCTTAAACGCCAGGCCTGGCAGCCCCTCCAGCCTATACCGCCCACCCCCAGGCCGAGAGCATCTGCTGCCTTCCCGCTGGGCTCCCGGGCGCTTCCTGCAGTCACCGAGGGCAGAACCAGCTTCTGGAATCCTCAAAATACCAGAAACGCCTGTTTTTCGAGGCCTTGGAATGACATTCGGGGGATGAGCCTAATGGGTCCCACTATATTTCTATGGCGTAACAGTTCTGAGACTGGTCACCGGCTAAGCCACAAGCTGTCAAACTTTTCACAAGGATCCGGCTCTCTGGGGCCAGTCCCAGGGTCGGACAGGTGCTGATCCACACTGGGCTGCCAAAGAGCAGACAAGGCAGAGCTCCCCAAGCAGCTTATGGCTAGAGAGCCAGCCTCTGCTCCAGGAAGACTGGCCTCCAGGCCCCCTCGGCCACATGGGCTGGGTAATAATGAAAAGACGGGCAGAGATGGGGAGGGAGTGCCCTCGTCCACCAGCCCTCTATGCCAGTAGGTGCCCATCTTCTTCCTCTCCCTCAAGTCTTCGTTTTTCCAAAACACAGATGGCTGTGCACGCAGGCAATGTATTAGAAAACCTTTCTCGATGGACTAAAAACGCAATTGGTGGAAAAGCAGAAAAAGTAGGGAATCGAGGGCCCCAGATTCTGGTCTCAGTCTGCTGGCGATCAGCTGTCTTTGCATGTCAGTCAGTGATGGTGTTTGGATGCTTGAGAGAATATCAATATGTATGTATCTTGGTGTGAGGAACAACAGAATGTGGAGAGAAGAGAAAGACTGTGGGCCAAGCCCTGGTTCATGGAGGGAGGGAAGGAGAGAAAGGGAAGAAAGAAAGGAGGAAAGGAGAGAAGAGAGGAGGGGGGAGGAGGGAGGAGGGAAAGGAAGGAAGGAAGGAAAGGAAGGGAGGGAGGAAAGAAATGAGGGAGGGAGGAAGGGAGGGAGGAAGGGAGGGAGGGAGGGAGGAAATGAGTGAGGGAGGGAAGGAAGGAAGGACGGAAGGAAGGGAGGGAAGGAGGGAGGGAGGGAGGGAATCTTAGATGTCATCAGACTGCAGTTATCTGCACCTGAAATCTATGAGTGATTTATTGCAATGGACTGAATGGAGCTCCCTGAAGGCCTGAAGCCCAGAATGATGCTGACTCAGCCAGCTCAGAGCTCATTTATATCACACTGACTTCACACAGACATCCAATGTAAGCATCAGCACCACAGGTTTTTTGGTGACTAGAAGAATGACCCAAGAATATTACTACTAAACCATGTGTCTACTTTTCCATCTCTACAACACCTTTATGAGAATAATCTACACACAAACAAGGGTATCCTTAGTGAGGAAAGAAGGAAACAGGGCAAGGCTTGGAAAATGATCTTCCATAGCAGAGGTCATCTTTACAGCTGCACAAATGGCTGACAGGTATAGAAAACAGAAATCCACAGTGCTTATTGTTTGCTGACTATAAATAAAAAATGATTCCACAGAGAAAAGGCTACCTTAAAAGCTCTCCCATATGCATGTAAAAGCCATGCAAGATTTTGTGGAAAAAAAGCAGCTTTGTCCAAAACCATCTGATTATTAACATCAAGTGAAGGCCCAAACTCAGAAATCCCACTTACCACAGGCCTCCCGCAGAGGCCCAATCCAAAAGGGACTCCCTAGAGATTAAGAGCCTTTTTTGAGTGCCAGGAAAGGCCTCGTTGGCAGGCTGGGAAAACCTCAGGAGTATTTTGCAGATGCTGTTTTGAGGCATAAAATCAAATATCTAGGATTACAAAGGAAGCTAATTATATTGATACTGTTCCCAAAATATTCAAACACCAAGTTCATGGCCCCCAGGCAGAGTCCAGGCCCTGGAGAGAGAGCTTCTACAGATGTTCTTGTCAGCACAGGGCACATGCTGGCTACATCAAGCCCCAGGATACTGCTGAATCTCTGAGATCATATCCACAATCATTCAAAAGCTTCTGACCTACCTGATCATCCGGAAAAACCAAATAGATGAAGAAAACCTTTTCTTTGGTTATAATATGCAGTTGGATGAATAACTTACAGCTTATCTTGGACAGATGCAGTTTCCAACGGCCAAAAAGCCGGGCCCATAATTGAAAAGAATGAAGAGAGTGAGCTGAATCGCTTTTAGTAAAATGAAATTTCTTTTCACAACCCCAAGCTTCTCCCCAAATTAAATGCCCATCTTTTCATCCCCAGTATTCTTCTGGAGTCATAGAAATACAAAAGTACCCAGAGAATTAAAGCTGAATGGCCAAGCTGAGTGAGGATCATAAACTTGTTTCTTTTATATTGATCAATACGATTGGTTTCTCTGTAATAGCTATGTTCTACACACTTAAAAACAAAATCAATCATCATTCTGAGAAGAGGCTCCTGGGTTTCCCCAGATATTCAAGGGGGCTGTGGCATAAAAAAAACTAAGAGACTCCTCCTCTTGTCCCAAAGGCTTCTCAAAGTCCAAAGCTGAATGCCTTCTCTTCCCCTTAAACCTCCCGACCCCTCACTTCCCTGTTTCTTTTGAAGGTACCACCAATCCTCCAGCCTCAGATATTTATATCAACAAGATATTTATTCAATAGCCTCCTGCTCTTCCTGTCTCCACCCTCTCCACTCCAAATAACCTCCAGCAAGCTGGCAATCATCAGTATGGCCATATCACTCCCCTGCTCAAGAAGTTTCTGTGGTCCCCTAGTACCACTAGTACCAAATACAGCATTTGAAACTGTTAGCAATCTGGCTCCAAACTCTTTCAAGGTTAATTACACAGGGACTCAGCCATTCCCAGGTACTCCACCCAGATGGCCTTCTAGCCTCTCTCCGACACTGTATGCCTCTGGTCGGACTGTGTGCTCCTCCCCCCCACCCCATCCCACCCCCACCCCCACCCCACCCCCATGTCCGGAAGGCTCTCTCTCCTCAGCTCTACCTCTGGCTCAGCATCAGTTGCCCCTTTCATCAGGTCTTTCTTGGTGCTCCCAGTTGTCAGTGTCCCATCCCTTAAACCTGTCAAGTGACAATCATTTATTGTCTGCAATCCCAGAGTTGAGCACAGTGCCAGGCACCCAGGAAAGATGCTGCTTGATTGACTGACTGATCCTGCCTCCGCTTACAGTCGGTAAAGACAGGCAACTGGAAGGTGGAAGTAGCTTTGCTTGACAGGCAACACTGCTTTACATATAGAGAGAAAATCAGAGGATAAGCACTGACTATTTCCCATAAGTCTTATTCACCCACTGGCTACAATATTGTAAGAAAAGCCAGTGAAATCCCAGAACTCTAACCCAGGGGCAGCTACACAGTGCAGTAGATAGAGCCTGGCCCTGGGGTCAGGAGGACCTGAATTCATATTTGATCTCAGATACTTAAGACTTCCTAACTCTGTGACTCTGGGCAAGTCACAACCCCAACTGCCAAAACCTCTAACCCTGCTTTGGGCTGAGGAATCTGAGACTATGCAAATGGAGACAACCAAAAGTACCTGCCTCCTTCCCAACCATGTACCCTAAGAGATGAGAGCCAATATGTGGGAGGCACTTTTTAAGACTGACCAAGTGCTTCACAACATATCTCAGATGAACCCCGCAATCACTATAAGGCATATACTATAGTCGCTGAAGGCAGCTAGGTAGCACTTAGAATCAAGAAGACCTGTGTTCAAATCCAGCTGCAGACACTCCCTAGCTATGTAAATCTGGCAAGTCACTTCCCCCTGTTTATCTTAATCCCCAGAAGAAGGAAATGGCAAACTATTCTAGTATCTCTGCTAAGAAAACTCCACCAAAAAGAAATCACAAAAAGTCAGACAGGACTGTATAACAACTATAAACATTGTACCCATTTTTCAGGTGAGAAAACTAAGGCTCATGGAGATTAGGTGATAACCAAGTTCTTAAATGTGAATGGTAGGACACAAACCAGGTCCCACCTGACTTTGAGGTACAAGTCTACTTTCCCAGGAAGGCTAATCCTCTCACAGGAAGAATATGAGATAATTATAAAGAGTTACAATGTCTGTCCCTGCCCTCCTGGATACACATGGGAGACAGAGAGCTAGAACAAGACATATGCATATATAGGAAAGGAGGGAGGAAGGGAGGGAAGGAGAGGGAAAGGGAAAAGAAAAAGGAGAGAGACAGAGGCAAAGAAAGAGAAAGGAAGAGCAGAAAAGACAGAAAGTGAGAGGAGGAAAGACAGAGAGACGGAGACAGAGAGAAAGAGAGATAGTGTCAGAAAGGGACAGAGACAGAGAGAAAGGAAGAGAGAGAGAGAAAGGAAAAAGGAGAGAGACAGGGAGAGAGAAAGAGGGAAAAGGAGAGACAGAGACAAAGAGAAAGAAAGAGACAGAGACAGAGACAGAGGAGAAAAGAGAGACAGAGACAAAGACAGAGGGGAGGAAGGGAAGAGAGAGAGAGATTAAGACAGGGAGAAAAGGATGAAAGGAGGGAGGCAAAGGACTAGTTAGTTACTTCATTTTTTTTTTTTCTAATTCAATTGCTTTCCATGTAATCAAGGAAGCAAGACCCTAATGACGCTGAAAACCCTCCTCAGTGGAACAAAAGCCATGGAGGGGAGGCCTCCACGAGTGACTAACTAACAGGATCCTTCTTGTTCAGACACTAAAAATATGAATCAAAACATTTTCGGCGAGTGCACAAGTTAAAGCAACCCCCCACCCCCCAGGATGAAGTTGAACTTGGAGGGGAAGGAAACAATCTAACATTCATCTTCAGGCACACAATGAAGCCCAAGGAGGGGGATTTCACTCTGAGGATATTGACAAAATCACCTTCAGTTTCATCTGGCCTCCACCTGAGCTCACTCGGCCCCCCCCCCCCACCTCCCCTTCATTCCCACTAGCCCAGATGACCACAAACTGCCATTCGGAGGTAATTAAAAACACCCAAACTTAATCGGGCAGACTCCTCACCCAACGAGAACTGGAACATCATAAAAATCCCTGGAAACAAGGGAAATACAAAATAAACAAACAAAAAAGAAAAAGCAAACAAAAGAAAGCTTTCCTAGGAAGCAGAGAGATCTGGCTTCCAGTGGTGCTTCTGACACTTAGGCTGTGGCACAGGTATGCTATATGTGCCTCGGGAAACTCCCCAAGACTGCACAACCTCAGTCACTTCAGCTGAGTCTGACTCCTCATGACCCCATTTGGGGTTTTCTGGTCGGAGACCAGAGGATGTGCCATTTCCTTCTCTGGCTCATTTTACAAATGGAGAAACTGAGCCAAACAGTTACTTGCCCAGGGACACACAGCTAGGAAGTGCCTGAGGCCAGCTTTGAACTCAGGGAGATGAATGAATCTTCCAGACTCTGGAGCCTGGCACTCTATGCTCTATGGTGCCCTCTAGTCGCCCCCTCTAAGAACTGGCACTTGGGGAGGGGATCCCCAAACAGAAGAAATCACACAGGCTCTACCCAAAAAAATAAAGTTGCAATAACTAGAAGCCTAATTAGCCTTCTAAATTCTAAAAGCCTAGAATAAAGCTGTTCAAGCTGCAGTAATAATTCTTTTATAACAATCACAATTGCTAAGCGAATTATTTAAAACCATACATAATCTGAATTGCTCGGTCAACAAGAAACAACAAAAATATAATCTGTGAGGATACATTTTCTTGAAGCTAAAGGCAGTTCACTCTCCAGTTTATGTTTTCATTCTTTTAATTCTTTCAGAAATGAGCAAGGTTTCCACCAATTTCCTTTAAGAAAAACCCTTCCCAATGCAGATCAGTGTAAGACAAAGGCAGTTATGCATGGAAGTTAACATCCCAAGCAAGCATACTGAATATTTTAAAGGAGACAGGAAAAAGCAGAAGTCATGATGAGTTTCAAACACCAAGAAAAAAATATTTTAAGAAACGAGACCTTTAAAAAAAAAAAACACTACTAAAAATGCTGACTTGTGGGTAGAGTTCATGTTATTTTTCAACTCTTCATCCCAGCATCTGGCACATTGTAATAAATGTTTATTCAATTGAGCATAAGTATAAACCCTACTTATTCAGGTCTTTATGTTTTTCTTTTGTTGGTCAGGTGTTGGGGGGTGAGGGTGGGAAAGGGAATTTTTTTGAACCAGGGTAAAAGAAACACAATTTACTGCAATTGAAATTCAGACCAGAGAGAGCTACTCTAGTTAAACATTGTGTAAGCTTCTCCCACTTGTCAGAATTCACTTATAGTAGGTTTTTAAGATAAATTGAATGTAATTTCACAAAAAAATAAGTATTTACAACTTTCTAAGTTAAACTCCTTGGTATCATTTTTTAAAAATCCTCATATTTAAAAAATGAAATAACACAAAACCAAGGAGAGGTAGGGGCTAAAGGAAGGCATGCTCCAAAAATGTTATGAGCAATTTTTTTTCATTTATATAATCTGGTGTTTCTAGTCTTCTGGTATTCTCTATAAACAGTTACAAAAATCAATATTTTCTGTATTACAGTATTCTTGTGTAAACTGGTAAAATAATCTGATAATGGTTCATCTTCATAAAAACAAAATTATTTAGCTTTATTTTTACAGCAAAGAGCAAACTTCCTACAATACTCAGCATGATGCTATTTTCATTTTTGTTTTGCTTGGATTGTGAATTATTTTAAAATAACATTCTAAAAATTCAATATAGAGAAGAGTCTTTTTTTTTCATCATCCATTTTACAAAACAGCTATTTACACTTTGCAGACCATCTGCATTATACAGTAGTGCTCATGTGATGGTTTTGACTTAGCACGGGGAGGGGGAAATGTCATCTATCACTGTCTTACTGACATAACTATCATCACTAACCTCCAGGAAGATTTCTTATTGAACTTATAATAGCTAAGGCTCTAAATTGGGACTTCTCTCATAGTTCAAATCTCCAGTCAACTTCTGCCCAAATGAAGTTTACATTTTTTAAATCAGTTGAAAACGAACCTTCCAAAATCCATTTGCTCCTCAATAAGCATTAAAGAACATAATACATGAGCTATTTACTTCTAATTCCTCCCCAAATCCCATTTCCTTATCCTCAAAAATTGTGAAAGCAGCAAATCTACACATGAGGAAAAAAAAAGTTCCCTAAAGATACCACACTAAAGGAAATAAAAATGTTACTATTTCTTCTTCCAAGCACACACACACACACACACACACTCACTCACTCTCTCACACACACACACACACACACCCCTTTCTCTCTCCTCTCTGTCTTTCTGTCACACACACACACACACACATACACAGAGACACACACACACCCCTTTCTCTCTCCTCTCTGTCTTTCTGTCACACACACACACACAGAGAGACACACACACACACACAGTTTCATCCACTACCTATTGAGTTTCTTAATAAGGAGAGAAAAAGGAAAGACAAGCTCCCTACCTACACCAGAAGGAAATGACTGATCACAGACAAGGAGAGGTGATGGGAAGAAAGCCAGGGATACCTTTGCTGAATGCTTCTGACTGGAGTCAAGGGTTAAGGGTAAATGGGAATGGGGAGGAAAGAGCCAGATTCTTACAAGTCCTGGCACTGCCAGGGACCCTTGAGAAGTGATGGTCTCTCCTCTGACTGTTTCATTTTCCTGAGGAGGCCCCCAAGGGAGGAAGTGGCAAACGAAGCACTGTCAGAACCTGGGAAAAGCTCTCAGCCTGTCGTCCTCGTACTTAAAGAGACTCAAAACCGGAATATTGGTGAGGGAGCCAGGTCTTGTTAAGGAAAACGCCGCAGTTAAAGTAAGAGCTAATTTCCCAGGAGCTGAAGCTTTAAGCCAAGGAGTTGGTGGCGTGTTGGGGAGACGCCGAGCTCCGGGACACACACAAGGCCACCCGGCACAACAACAGATGCGGAGACAACTCGGAAACAAGGGACGCGGACCCCCGGCAAGCACCCACGTAGAGAGAGACAGGCTGAGACATATCTCCACACAAAGGCTGACACACGTGCAGGCAACACAGCAAACACAGAGAGAAGCACGTATACAGAGGCATACACCAAAAGTGCCCCCCACACCACCCAAGGGAGAGACCCATAACGAGGGAGGTGCGCACCCCCCGAGGCAGAGACCAGAGAATAAGACGTCTGCAGAGCAGTACACCCAGAAGCGGGATCCGGAGGCAAAGTCCTCCGCAGGGTTCAATTCCCTCCGCAGGGTCAGATCTCCACCCTCCAACACACACACCCAAAAGCAGATGCTCCCGAAGGGTGACATGTTTCTGCAGGGGCAGGTACCCCCGAAGAAGCAAATGCAGCATCCCTTCCCCGCCCCCCCCCCCGCAAACGGATGCCCCCGACGGGGCAAGTACCTTAGCAGAAGCCACTGCAGATGCCCCGGACGGTCAAAGACCTCCGCAGAGGCAAATACTCCCCCCAGGCAAAGAGCCCCACTTCGGTAAATGCAGCCCCCCCCCCCAGATGCTCCCGCAGAGTTAGAGACTTCCGCAGAGGCAAAGGCGCCGAGGCGCAGACGTCCCCGCAGGGTCAGACACCCCGCAGAGGCAAATGCGCCCCAATAACGGCGAGGGCACCCCGGAGGCAGAGGCCCCCCGCGGGGTCGGCAAACACGCCTCCGAGGCAGATGCCCGGCAGGGTCCCAAAGCCCGCAGAGGCTGGCGCAGCCCCCGAGGCAGATGCAGTCAGACCCCCCGGGGGCAGCTGCGCCTCAGGGGCACGTGTCCCCGCAGGGGCGGCCGCAGCCCGGGTCCGAGTCCCCGCAGGGGCGGCCGCAGCCCGGGTCCGAGTCCCCGCAGGGGCGGCCGCAGCCCGGGGTCCCGCACCCCGCGGGGCAGCCCCGGGTCCGAGTCCCCGCGGGGGCAGCTGCCCCGGCTGCGGAGGGTCCCGGGGGGCGGCGCGGGCTCACCTGGGCTCGGGCAGCACGATTTTCTTGCTGGCGCGCGCCGCCGGCGTGGCCTTGCTCTTCTCCATGGCCATCAGGTAGCTCACGTCGGCCAGCACGGCCTCCAGGTCCGCCATGTTGGCTGCGGCTGCGGCTTCGGCGGCGGCGGCGGCGGCAGCGGCGGCGGCGGCTCGGGCTCCGGCCCCGTTCCCCCTTCCCGCCCCTCCCCCTCTTTCTGCAGCCCGCCCCGTTCCTCCCTTCGGCCCCTCCCCCGAGCTCGCTCCCGCGCGCGCGCGCCCCCGAGCTCGCCAGCCCCCGGCTCGGCCCTCCGCCCTCCGCTCTCAGCGCCAGCCCCGTCGAGCGGAGACGCGAGGGCTGACGGGCGGCCGGCGGCCCGGGAGGGGAGCGAGGAGGGCGCGCACCGCGAGGCCGACGGCTCCCTCCCCGGCCGCGCGCCACGCCCGGCGACCCCCCGCCGCGCCGCTCCGGCCCGCGTCCTGGGACCCGCCGCCGCCGGCGTCGCGCTGCGCTCGCGCTTGGAGCCCGCTCGGGGGCGCCCCTCCCTCGCTCCGCCTCCCCGCCCGCCCGCCCGCTAACGGTCGCAGGGCGCGCCACCCGCCCCGAACCCCGGGCGCTCCGCTGCAGATGCTGCTGCGGGAGCTGCTGATGCTGATGCTGCGGCCGCGGGCGCCGGCCCCTCCCGCTGCAGGGACCGCCCCCGCACACACGCTCACACACACAGACACAGACACACGCACACAGACACACGCACTCACACACACTCACACGCACGCACAGACACGCACACAGACACACTCACACATGCACACACACGCACACAGACACACACTCACACGCGCACACACAGACACACGCACACACGCTCACACACAGACACACGCGCACATACACACGCACACACACAGACACAGACACACGCACACACTCACAGACACATGCGCACTCACACACGCACACACAGACACACACGCACACTCACACAGACACACGCACTCACACACACACTCACACGCGCACACGCACAGACACACGCACACAGACACACTCACACACATGCACACACACGCACACAGATACACACTCACACGCACACACACAGACACACGCACACAGACACATGCGCACTCACACACGCTCACACACACAGACACACGCACACAGACACACACAGACAGACACGCGCACTCACACACGCTCACATACACACAGACACACACACACGCGCACACAGACACAGACACGCACACGGACGCACACACACAGACACACGCACACATACACACGCACAGACACAGACACACGCACACAGACACATGCGCACTCACACACGCTCACACACACAGACACACGCACACAGACACACACAGACAGACACGCGCACTCACACACGCTCACATACACACAGACACACACACACGCGCACACAGACACAGACACGCACACGGACGCACACACACAGACACACGCACACACACACACGCACAGACACAGACACACGCACACAGACACATGCGCACTCACACACGCTCACACACACAGACACACGCACACAGACACACACACACAGACACGCGCACTCACACACGCTCACACACACACAGACACACACACACGCGCACACAGACACACACACGCACACGGACGCACACACACAGACACACGCACACATACACACGCACACACACAGACACACGCACACAGACACACGCGCACTCACACACGCTCACACACACAGACACACGCACACAGACACACACAGACAGACACGCGCACTCACACACGCTCACACACACACAGACACACACACACGCGCACACACACACACACACGCACACGCACACACACACACAGACACACGCACACACACACACGCACAGACACAGACACACGCACACAGACACACGCGCACTCACACACGCACACACACACAGACACACGCACACACACACACACAGACAGACACGCGCACTCACACACGCTCACATACACACAGACACACACACACGCGCACACAGACACAGACACGCACACGGACGCACACACACAGACACACGCACACATACACACGCACAGACACAGACACACGCACACAGACACATGCGCACTCACACACGCGCACACACACAGACACACGCACACAGACACACACACACAGACACGCGCACTCACACACGCTCACATACACACAGACACACACACACACGCACACAGACACAGACACGCACACGGACGCACACACACAGACACACGCACACACACACACGCACAGACACAGACACACGCACACAGACACATGCGCACTCACACACGCTCACACACACAGACACACGCACACAGACACACACACACACAGACACGCGCACTCACACACGCTCACATACACACAGACACACACGCGCACACAGACACAGACACGCACACGGACGTACACATACACAAGCACAGACACGCACACACAGACACGCACACGCACACCAGCCTGAGAAGGGTCCGGAACTAGAGGGGACCCTGGAGGCGAACCGCCGCCCACCCCAGGAGAAAGGACCGGCCCAAGGTCAGGGCATCTCCGCTCCGAAGCCCCGAGGAGCCCGTGAGGCCGTCGAGGCTTGCGCGCCCCGGAAAACCAGGCAGCCAAGGGGAGGGAACCTCCTTACCTGTCTCGTTGGGCAGGCCCAGGAAGGTGAAACGGTTTCCCCGCGATGGCCCTCTGGCTAATGAACGCAAAGACGGAGTGAACGTGGATAAGATCCAGTCAACAAGCATTTATGAATCACTTTGTGCCAGGCGCCGTGCCCGGCGTCCTGGGCAAGGCCAGAGGCCAGCATGTAAATACGTACATATAAAACTCACACAGAGTCGGTGAGAGAGGAAAAATCTTGCAGGAGAGATTCGGGCCGCGTCTGAAAGAAAGTCAGGGAAACTGAGGCAGGGCGTATTTCAAGCATGGGGGCAGTCAGTGTTCCGCGCACACACACTTTAAATGTCCAGTTCAAAGAGATCAAATCTATGGAGGGGAATAAAGCGAAGGCCAGAAATTATAGACTTGAAGCTAACAGAGACCTTAAGACACCATGGCTCTAGACCAACATTCTCATTGTACAAAAGGGGGATCACAAACCCAAAGGGGGCTCGGAAAGGGATGTTGATAAAGTCCAAATGGTTTCTGATTTACTCTAGGTTGCTCTGCTGAGTCCCCTACCTCCTGCAGGAACAGCTCAGATCCTGAAATCTTAATCAGCTTGGAAAGTGACCAGTCTTGACAACGTTTCAGCGCCCTCAGTTTCTCTCCCATCTATTTGCAGGGCTGGAAGGCAGGCAGGACACCGAACTCCTCCCTTTACAGAGGCTGGCCCAGCTATCTTCCAGCTATCATCAGCTCCTCTGCTTGATTTCATTCTCCATAACCATCATGCCCCTTCCAGCAGCCCCCTTTCCTCTCTCCTAATTGACTTAGAATTAGAAAATCTGAAAGGTCATCTGATAGAAAGCCCCCTTGGCTGAGAAATGATCCCCTCTCTCCAACAAAGCACTTCGGCCTTGCAGAGGGCTCAGAGATCTCCAGACAAATCTGAACAGATTGAGGCATGTCACTATTATTTAAATCAAGCCTCTTTAAAATAGAGGCAGAGCATGGTTTGCCTCTGCTTAGGTGTGTCCCGCCCCTGAGATTTCTCCCAATTTCAGTGGCGTTAATCTAAGAGTGTTTAGTTTGGTTGGTAGGAGTGTCCTCCTATCCTAGTTGCTATCACTGGAGTTTCCTGATCCTAGTGAAGGTAAGAGAAAAAAAAAAAAGAGGAAAGGGTAAATTTCAGAGTATCTGAATGACAGTCTGAGAAAGACTGGTGGTCATTTTAGAATCCAACTCCTTATTCTTTGTCTCCCTTCACAGTTCAATCTGTTTATTTTTTTAAATTAATTTTTGAAGAAATTCTTAGACATCACCCGCGGGTACAAGTATTAATCAATTAAGATTCATGCTTGTCCAGTGCAAACAAGTAACTCTCTAAAAACTCTCAATTCAATCTGGATTTTAATTAAAGGCACAAATTCTTCCCTCTAGACTTTTTTTTTTAATTTGCATAGAATTGCCAAGTACTCAGTGCCCTGTTCTCTTTCTTTTTAACAACTTAGTTATTTTAAAGAGAAGAACAAGTTTATCAGAAATCAAAAAGGCCCGGGGTTCAAATTTTAAATGTTTTGTATCTCCTAACACAGCATCCTACAAATTAAGCAGGATGAATCCAGAGACCCTTAGTCTGGTTTTGCTCTGTGCCTCTGCTGCCCCTCCCCACTATTACAATCACAATTGGCTGGTTTTATCAGCTATTGCTCAAGCTCTAGGAGCAGCTTTTGCGTGGATGGTGAGCAGAAAGGGGTGTGGAAAGGAGGAGTGTTGGATTTGGCTGGGCGGGAATACGCTGGAATGAAAAACATGGACCGAGAGAGGCAGAAGGGGAGGGAAGAGGAAAGAAAGGGAAGGGGGGAGAGGAAGAAGGAAGAGGAAGAGGGGCAAGGAAGAACGAGAGAGAGAGGGAATGAAATAGAGGAGAGAGAGCAAAAAATGAAGGGGAAAGGAAGAATGAGAAGGACAGAGGGAGGTAAAGAGAGAGACAGAAGGAAGAAGAAGGAAGAAAAAAAAGGAGGGAAAAGGGAAGAGAGAGGGAAGGAGGAGGAGAAATGGAAGAGATAGAGAGTGAGCAGGAATAAAAGAAGAGACAGAGATGGGAAAAAACAGGATATGCAAGAAAAGAGGGAGGAGGAGAGAAAGGGAAGAATAAGGGAGACAGAATAAGATAGAGAAGAGGTGAGGGAGAGAGAAAGAGAGAAACCACATTACTCATCTACTTTTTTGCATAGATTTAAGAACAGATATAAGACAGATTATCAAGGACTTTCAGACACAAATATTTCCAGGAAAGCAGTATTGAGAACTTGTTTTATTTTTAGCACTTTATATATTAGGGAATTAAGGGGTACTGTGGATAGAATCCCAAGCCTGAAAGAACCAAGTCCAAATCTAACCTCAGATACTATCTGTTTTTAGGCAAATCCTGGGAATAATAATATTATTATAAAATGGGGGTAATATTATTTACCTACTTCATAGCGTTGTTGTGAGGATCAAATTTATAATATACCTAGTACCACACCTGCGTACAGTAGATGCAAATGTTTATTCCTATCATCTAATAAACATTGTTTATTACTATTTTTATTGCTATTTTGTTTATTACTATCGTGATGTTTATTACATTTGTAAATGTTTATTTCGATTATCATTACAATATATTTTCACATACATTCTCTCATTTGACAAAGCAACCCTCTGAGACAGCAAAGAACATTTCTGTTCCCTTTAGGGTGACATAGTTAAGTAAAAGAGTTCTGTTTTGAGGTTTCTTTCTATAATATGTTAGTAATACATTTTTCTCACTATATCTTATAATATTTTCCCTCCTTATATTGCAGAGCTATCAGACCAGATTATCTAATAAATGCTTCCTCCAAGCCTGAGCAGCAGGAGCCCAGGATCTTGCTTGTCACCTCAGCTAAGAAGATTAATCATTTTCCTCCCTTTCCCATTTCTTTCTTCAGATTTTTCTACTTTGCTCCTTTTCTTTCTCATGTCAAGTCAGTCAATAAGTCTTTATGCTCCAGGCTCTGTGCTAAGAGTTGGAGATAGAAAGGCCAGTCCATGACCCTCAGGAGCTCACAGTCTAAAGGGTCAAGACATATATTGACCAAATCAGCATTTCCCTAACTAATATGATCATGGAACACTTGGACACATGAAATATCAATACATTTATGGACACAATCTATAAATGCTGACCAAGGATAAAATTAAGTCTGTGATAATTCTGAGGTTAAAAAAAATTAACAATTTCCATATAGAATTTGGTGGCAAGAATAAGTGTTTTGGCACATAAGTAATTTCTGGTATAATATTATAAAGAGTTAAAAATATCCGTCCCTTATTTATGTGGCATAGCACAAGACTCGTTGATTGTGAAATGCTAGACCATCACTCATTAGTCATTCCTCAAGATTAAAAACCTCTTCCCCAAAACAAGAGATTGTTATTATTAGAAACCAGGCCTGACAAAGACATTGAAAGTTATAAATACCAGCAATTGCCCTTAGAGGAGAGAAAACAATTAGTCCAACGTTTTGTCCTTCACCCTTTCAAAGAAACCTCCCCACCCTTTAAGTCAGATTACACCATTCGTTATTCATAAGTGCATAGACCAAAATCTCACAGGATGGGAAGGACTTAGGGGTTGCAATCTGCATGTTTGCAGGGAGTATCCCTTTGGATGAGATCACAGCAACATTTGAGTAATCTGCTTTTCCTGCTGAAAGTGATTGAGTTCCTGGCTGTTGTCTGGCCCCCCCCTTCTCTTTCTCTCTCCTGAGCTTCCAAACTGCATTTTGTGCCTTCCTTCTAATACACAGATGAACAAAAGAACACGGTAATAGCTATGGAGTCATAGCAAACTACTTGCTACCCATCAACACACATACCCTTACCCTAAGAATAGTGAATGTTTCAAAGAACCAAAGAAATAAATAGTAATTGATTGGTATTAATTTAATTATGCTTCCTTTGTAAAATAATTAACTATGAGTAGATGTAAAAGGCTTCAGAAATCTGCTGTTTCATAATACCTAAAACTGTTCTGCTTGAAGTGTCCTGAGAAGGGCAGCATGGTGTGTTGGGAGGCACCTAAGTAGCACATTAAATAGAGGACTGGGCCTGGAGTCAGGAATACCCGAGTTCAAATCATGCTTCAGATACTTACTAGCTATGTGAACCTGGCAAGTCACTTTACCCTGTTTCCCTCAGTTTCCTCATCTGTAAAGTAAGCTGAAGACTGAAATGATTTTGCCAAGGAAATCCAAAATGAGATCACTGGTTAATAGTAATATAATAATAATATATCTAAAGATCATTGATTAATTATGTCTATAAAATAATTGATTGTAATTACTTAGCTTAATATCTAAACATAACGTGTTATAACTGATTTTAAATAACATTATGTTTAATCATTCATTAAAAACACCATTTGGAAATAAACGTGTGTGCTGCTATCATTTTCAGTTGAAGAGTTAGACACATCTGAAATGACTTAATCAACAAAATGGTATGGTGACTAGCTCTGGATTCAAATCCCACTCTGGAATATATTAACAGTATGATCCTAGACTAATCACTTAATCCCTCTGTATCCTATACAAGCCTCTAAGGCTATCTCTTGTTTATGCCCTATACAAGTCTCTAAGGATATCAGTTGTTTATATCCTCTGCAGGTTTCTAAGTCTATAATAAGTTGTCTATACTGTATGCAAGTCTCTAAGGCTATAACTTGACAAGCAGTTGTCAAAGGTCATTCATTGGTGGAGGGATTTTCCTGACTTAGGAATTCCCTGCACAGATGAAATCATAGGTCTGGATGGAAAGGTTTTGAGGAGAGGGGGGAGAGAATCGATTCACTCTTATCATCTGGAGATGTCTAAAAATTTATGGCTTCAAGAGGGTTTTGTACAAAAATCGATGCAAAATTACATTTGACAATAGCTGAAAGTTAAAAACTTACTGAAGTACTTACCTTATTTTAAGATCCGAAACTGTTTGTTGCCTTCTCTTAATAGCCTAAAATAGCTCAAGAATAAAAGCTAGAAATGTCTTAGGAACTTTGTTCAATCATTTAAAAAAAAATCAATATGAAGACTTGAAAGTAAATCTTTAGTGCTAAAATACCAGGAAATACAGCAGCCAGATATCTGTAAGTTAATGTCATATTATCTGAATTAGTCCCTTAGAAAGGAAATTTGATTTTTCTTTTAAATAGTGCTATAGCTATGTCAGGGAAATAGGCTTTGATCTCTTTATATTTTACTATTTTATTTCTTGATATCACTTTTTTCTATAGACAACCTATATTTGTATGTGTTGTCTGAGTAGCAATGACTTCCTTCAAAAGACAATATGTTATTGTCTTGATCTCTAATTCTACTTACTGTTATTTAAATCAGAGAAATGATCTTTGCTGTCATTTTTCCAGAGAAACTTTTCATTGTAATCATATTGAAGTCAGGAAGACCTGAATTCAAGTGTGGCTGCAGATACTTACTAGCTGTGTGACCCTGGGCAAGTCACTTCACTCTGACTCAGTTTCCTCATCTGTCAAATGAACTGGAGAAAGAATGGCAAACCATTCCAGTATCTCCAATAGGAAAACCCCAAATGGGTTACAGAGTTGAAATGACTAAATAACAAAATGGTATAGTAGATAGAAAGGTGACCCAGGTAACTATGCTTTCAACTGCAATGTATAAAATGATTCAAAATCCTTTACGAATTTTAAATTTTTCTAATTCCTAAAAATAGCAGAACAAAAGAATATGAAGGAAAAGTTCTTAAAAGAATCACAGTTAATGATCACATAAAAGATTGCTTCCAATTGCCATTAATAAAAAATCTGCAAAGCAAAATATCTCTGGGGTTCCACCTCACAATTAGCAAATGAACAAAGGTGATAAAGGGTAGGAATAGTCAGTGTTGGAGAGACTGTTGGAAAGACAGTATGTGAACTGGTTCAACCATTCTGAAAAGAAAAGTGGAATTATGCTAAGAATGGAACTAAATAAAATGTTCCTAAAGTTTTAATAGAGAAATCCCATTGTTGGATATATACCCCAAGGTCAAGGGTGGTCAAGGATGAAAGAAAGATCCAATAAATGCCAAAATATTTATAACAGGACTTTTTGTAACAAAGAGAAATGTAAATAAAGATGTGTTCAACAAGGGAAGAACTAAGTGCATTATGGTACACGAATGGGATGGAACATTGTTGCAATGTAAGAAAAATAAGATGAATACAAAGAAGCCTGCAAAGACTTGTATGAACGGATACAAAGTGTGCAGAACTAAGAACACAATATATAGGATGATTCCAATGATAAAAATAAGAACAACAGCAAGTTAAGGAACTGAAGGCTATTTAGCAAATTTGACCAACCTTCTCCTAGACGAGTAAAGAAGACTCTCCCTCCCTCCTCTCTGCCCCTCTTTTTCAGCATGAGTTTCCTCAACTCGGCCAAGCAGGAAGTCCAGAGGTGGCCACACGGGGGTCAGATCCCAATATAGATCAACATGGAAACTTTGACCTGCTCCATTTTTTCTGACCTGGGCTGGTTCATCCCTCTTCAACAACCTACTAACTCCCCACTCCTCAGGATTCCCTATATTCTGTAACATTATATTCTCAGGTTCATTTTATGTATTGTTTTTTGTAATTGCCTTCTTTCCACCCATCACCCACCTTTTTTTTTTTTTTTTTTTTTTTTTTTATCCATTGGAAGTTGGATCCGTATCTGCTGTGTCAGGCACTGTTCTAAGTGCTTTACAAATATCTCATTTGACAACAACCTCTGGAAATAGGTGCTATGATTTTCCCCATTTGGCAGTTGAGGAAGTTAAGGCAAATAGAGATTAAATAATTTACCCAGGATCACAGTTAGTACATGTCTGTGGTTGGATTAGATCTCAGTGTTTCCTGACTTCAAGCCCAGCACTCTTCATTGCATCATCTAGTTGCTAGGTAACAACTCTGGATAAGGGTGGGACATATTTGTAAATAAAGGTGGTGTCAAACAAAAGATATAAATAACTTTTTTAAGTTAGGGGGATGCTTATAAATTGGAGAATGAATTATGTATATGAATAATGAATAAATATTGTAATTATAAATTGCAATTAATTATGTATATGAACGTAATGAAATCCTGTTGTACTAAAAGAAAAAAAAATTAGACAACTAGATGGCACAGTGAATAAAGTCCTGGAGTCAAGAAGACTTATCTTCCTGAGTACAAATCCAGCCTTAGACATTTACTAGCTGTGTGACCTTGGGCAAGTCACTTCACCCTGTTTGCCTCAGTTTCCTCATATACGAGATGAGCGGGAGAAGGAAATGGTGAAGCACTCTAGGATCAAGAGAGCCTCAAATGGAGTCCCAAAGAATCAAAAACAACCGGAAAATGACTGAACACCAAATAAGAAAAGATGCAAATGATAGTTTCTCTGAAAAAGAAGTTTTGTATGAAAGTGAAGTGAGTCAAACTAGGAGAATAATTTATATTATGACAACATTGTAAAAAATGAACAATTTTGAAAGACTTAAAACTCTCATCAACACAATGTCCAATCCCGATTCCAGAGCACCAGAGATAAGGATTCAAGATCTCTAGAGAGAAGATGGTCTAACCATGCAAAATAAGGCACATTTTTGGACCTAGACTCTGGAGGGATTTGTTTTGCTTAAATAGGTTTCAAGGGTTTTTATAGGGATGGGGAGGGTTTCTACAGAGAGAGTAAGAAAAAAAAATAGTTATTAGTTATTTTTGTTTTTAAAAATTTATTAAAATTGTGTACCAGTCTTGTAATTTTGTCATGGTAAACGCATGTTCACTATATGTCTATATGGGTCCAGTCATGCATGTAAACAAATTTTATCAGTTGAACCCTTGAAAAAAAAATCCGTTAACTGTGTATAGTACATATGTAACACTATAGTCAGTGGTGAATGATGCTACTCCCTAAAGTGATGCAAATATTACTAAAAATAATTTTTTTTAAAAAAGAGCTCTCAGAGCAGGTCTCAGGAGACCCAAACCCCAGTCAGAACACTATCTCTATCTGAGTCATTTTGTGACCTTGAAGAGATTCTTAAACCCCTCTGGGCCTTGTTTCCTCTGTAACATGAAGAAGATGCCTCTCTTCCTTGTCCCATTTAACAAAATCTGCTCTCCCAAAGAAATCTGGTTTCAGTCACTTGTCTACATCTTAGTGGGATATTAAATTCCAGTGTGTTTTTCTCTTTATTTTATTTTTTTGTTTTGTTTTCAAGAGGCAGTTGGGATTAAGTGACTTGCCCAGAGTCACACAGCTGGTAAGTGTTAAGTGTCTGAGGCTGGATTTGAACTCCGATCCTGCTGACTCCAAAGGCAGTTCTACTGCACCATCTAGTTGCCCCTGGTGTGATTATTTTTTTTTTAAATGTGGTCTTTTAAAACTTTTCTCTAATTGTAGTTGGAAAGGTTTTGCTCTGGTTTAAGGAATTTCAGACATTGGGGAACAGGTGAAAACCTTGTTTTATTTTATTTTGTTTTAAAAGGGTTGTTTGGGTTTTGTTTTTTTTTTAAGACAAAGACTCCCTGTACCCCAAACCTGCCACTAGACCTAACTAAACCTTGATTTCATTTAGGTACCGCAAATCTAGACCTCAATATTTGGTCTACAACTTAACAATACTTGTCAACTCCAATGGGTACTTAAATGCATTAGTGAGTTAGAGAATTTGCTAAGTCCCAGGCTAAATCAAGACAACCGACTTATCACTTTGTGAGGATTTGCAGGTGAATTAATAAGCATTGTGTCTATTCCATTGAGTTAACACCAGGATTCCAACATCTCCCTCGAGTTATCACCTTGTTTCAAGTTCTGGCTCCTGACAGTTGTTTAGCCTGGTGCTTGACACCTCTCTAGTTCAGTACATGTACTTAACATAGTTCCCCAGGCTTGCCACCTGTGATAACCGGGTATATAACAGCCAGCAGGACTGGATGAGATTCATTCCATCTTGGATCAGGTTCCTGGTGGCTCTCCTGGCAACCGAGAAGCTCGGAGAGAGAACTAGGGAAGACAAGCAGACTGACTAGAGGCAGAAGTACAAGCCTTTGGACTCAAGATTCGTTCATTCCATCCCGGTGCTGAGGACTACGGGAACAGGCTGGAGGTGGAGAAGCTGGAGCTAGAGGAATTTCTGCTAGAGCTCGAAGAGGAGACGCTCCTCCCCGGGACCCCTCTGGAAACCTCCGGCAGTCAGGAGGAGGAGGTAGATCCAAGCCTGCTCGAGGACGATCCGGGGAACGGCGCTATGGAGGACTCGGAGCTGGATTTGGTCAAAATCCGAGCAAAGGAGATGGAAGAAGAGACCCAGAAATTGAAGGAGCTTCAGAAGGAGGCGGAGAAACTGCTGAACATGAACCGAGCCCCGGACAATGCCGGCCCAGCGAGAGTGTCCATCCAGCAGAAGATGGAGGCTGACTCTCGATCCATCCATGTGGGCAATGTGGACTATGGTGCCACGGTACAAGAGCTGGAGGAGCACTTCCATGGCTGTGGGCCAGTCAATCGAGTGACCATCCTTTGTGACAAATTCACTGGCCACCCTAAGGGGTTTGCGTACATAGAATTTTCCAATAAAGACTCGGTGAAGGCGTCGATGGCCTTGGACGATTCTCTTTTCCGAGGAAGACAGATCAAAGTGACACCCAAACGGACCAATCTGCCCGGGATCAGCACCACAAATCGGGGTTTTCCACTTGCTCGATATCGTGCCAGGGCCACTAACTACGGTGGCCCACGCTCTCGATTCTATGGTGGCTTCAACAACAGATCCCGGGGCCAAGTCTACAGGGGCCGGGCTAGAGCGACGTCATCGTATTTCCCTTACTGAAGAAAAAAGTGTGTATTAGGAGGAGAGAGAGAAGAAAAGGACAGAAGGGGGGAAAGAATCAAGAAAAACAGAAGATAACTTTGATAGGGAAAAAATTAAAAATAAATAAATAAATAAAAAATAAAAAAAAAAAAAAAGATCGACTGTGGAAGGGGGGAGAATCCCATAACTAACTGCTGAGGAGGGACCTGCTGAGGAGGGTCTGGTCAGGCGAAGGACCCCCCCTCCGGAATAGGACAGGGGGCTGCTCATTGGGTTTGACTCTGGGGGTTCGACATGGACAAGTCTCGACTTGGAAAACTGTTCCCTACCTTTTTCCCCCCTGCCTCCTTTCCTCACTTTACCCACTGCGGCTGCTCAGGAGTCGGGGCAGGATGGTGGGAAAGGTTTTGCCTGAGGGTATGGAAGGACACAAAACTGTTCTGCTTGTTACCCTTCCCTCCATCTCTTCCCTGTTCTCCTTCCTGCCAATCACCCTCTTCCCGGCTCCCTGTCCCTCATCCCTGGGACTACTCCTGACCCTCCAGAGATTGCCTGGGATGATCCAGGGATTGACTGGATTCTATTTTGTTTCTGTTTTGAGGGTCATTCTTTGCAGTTTTCTGGAGCCAGAAGAACTCCTAGGCTCCCAGCGGCTCCAGTGTAAACTCCCTGGGGAAATGCACCACCTTGGTGGGGGTGGGGGGGGGGTATTTTTTTCCTTTTTTTTTCTTTGTTTCTTTTAATTTGGTTGGAGGGGGTGGGAGGAAGTGGGAACGGGATGGAGGGAGGGTTTGGGGATTTTGTTTATTTTTTTAATTTATTTCCAGGGGTGGGAGGGGTATTTTGTTTTTTTAATATGTCATGGAAAGAGACAATAAAGGATTTAAACTTTAACACTTGGCTGTACTTGTGGTGATTACTGAAATGAAGGCTGCCCCCCCCCCATCCAGACCACCAGAAAACTCAACAGGAACATGACAGATCCATAGATAGACAGAAACATAGTCCCCACTGAACTTAAAACAAGGATTCTTACAAGGTGTTAAGTCAGTGAATTGATAAAGACAGGGGGGCGGAGCCAAGATGGCGGAGAAGACACACGCGACTTTCTAAGCTCTTCTCTTACCCTCTTTATCAATATTATATCGAGCCTCAAAAATAGTCTTGACTGCTACAATTCGGAAAGATAAGAAGTAGAACAACTCACCAGCCACAGAAAATCTGCAGTCTCGCCAAAAAAAGGTTGGTTCCGGGGCCAGGGGGGAGATCAGCGCAGATAGGGAGAGAAATTAGGTTCCGAGGAGAGTCTCAAACCGAGGGTGAAGGCACAGATCTCAGCACAAGCTCCCAGCCCCAACCCGCAGTACCGGACTTTTCCTTGGGGCAGTTGCGAACCTGCAGGCAGGAGGACACAGCCCGGGTTAGCCTCCAATCTGCGCAGTGGGGGGCTCGGCTTGGGGCCATAGAGCTTTCCCAGGGCCGATTTGTCAGGGAGACGCTGGGGCAAGTTCGGGGCAGAGTTCGGTAGAATCGGAGGTCTGAGGTCAGCTGCTAATACTCACAGTCCCACAAGAGGCTCCGGCCTGGGGCAGTGACACTTTCACCCCTTAGTCTCTAGCCGAGGGCAATCGCTAACCCACACAGCCCAACTGGGCACTTCCATAGCTCGGCCAGTGCTGAATCCACCTCCTGTTGGGGAAGGGAAAACTCTCACTCAGAGCACTCCCATACCTCGGAGCGGAAATCGGTTTACATCTCTCCTGTTCTGCAGAGGAAGCTGGTAACCCCCATGCCTAGGAGATATAGCCTAAAGGCTTTAAAACATGAATAAAAAGATGAAAAGAACGATCCAAAGCTTCTATACAGAAAAAGAGCAGGTCAGCAAACCTGAAGAGACCTCAAACAGCAAAA
The DNA here is from genome assembly GCF_902635505.1 of Sarcophilus harrisii. Classification (NCBI taxonomy): domain Eukaryota; kingdom Metazoa; phylum Chordata; class Mammalia; order Dasyuromorphia; family Dasyuridae; genus Sarcophilus; species Sarcophilus harrisii. The sequence continues at coordinate 701,894,644 of NC_045426.1, read as the reverse complement.
ATGCATCAGACTGTCCTCCTTTACATGATGCTCTCATAGAAGAGACCATTAAAAGTCTCAAAAGAGAGTTAGAAGATAAATGGGGAAAGGAAAGAGAAGCTTTACAAGAGAGCAACAACTTCCTGAAATACGAATTGGAAAAGATAAAAAATTCCCAGGAAGTGCAGGGAAACAAAATTTGTGAATTGGAAAAAATAAAAAAATCTCAGGAAAGTAAGAATTGTGAATTGGAAAAAATAAAGAATTCACTAGAAAGTAGGATCTGTGAATTGGAAAAAGAAAATAATTCACTAAAAAAAATTAGTGAAATAGAAAAAAATTCCACAGACCAAAACAATACACTTAAAAACTCAATTGGACATATACAGAAAGAAGTAAAAAAAGCTAATGAAGAAAATAATTCTTTAAAAATTAGAACTGAACAAATAGAAACTAATGATTCATTGAGACAGCAAGAATCAGTCAAGCAAAAAAAAAAAAATGACAAACTGGAAAAAACCATGAATTATCCACTTGCAAAAACCACAGACTTGGAAAATAGATCTAGGAGAGATAATCTGAGGATTATTGGACTTTCCGAAAACTATGATGAAAAAAAGAGCCTAGATACTATGTTACAAGAAATCATCAGAGAACTGCCCAGATGTAATAGAATCAGAAGGTAAAATAGGCATTGAAAGAATTATCGAACACCTTCTGAAAGAAACCCTAAAATAAAAACCCCAAGGAATATTGTGGCCAAATTTCAGAACTATCAGATTAAGGAAAAAATTTTACAAGCAGCCAAAAAAAAAAGCCAATTTAAATACCGAGGTGCCACAATAAGGATCACCCAAGATCTGGCTGCCTCCACATTAAAAGAGTGAAGGGCCTGGAATCTGATATTCCGAAAGGCACAAGAACTTGGGATGCAGCCAAGAATAAACTACCCAGCTAAGCTGAGCATTTTCTTTCAAGGAAGAAGATGGACATTTAATGAAACAAATGAATTCCATTTGTTTCTAAGGAAAAAACCAGAACTAAACAAAACATTTGATCTCCAACCATAGAACTCAAGAGGTGCAGAAAAGGTAAAAATAACTTTTGAGAATTGTATTTCTGTTGTGGATATACAAAAAGAATACATGTATAATTTGATTTTACTGATATAACATAAAAAAGGGAAGTAGATATGGAAAAAGGATGATGGCAGAATAAGGTGGGTAGGAGGGATAAAAAGAGGGAAATCACATCCCACGAAGTGGCAAAGGAAACTTATCATATCTGAGGGAATTTAGAGAGGGGGTGGAACATTGTGTGAATCTTACTCTCATCAGAGTTGGCTCAAAGAAAAAATAACTGACATTTGTTTTAGAGAAATTTCTCTCGCCTCATTAAAAAGGGGAGAGGAAAAGGAAAAGAAAAAGAGTAATAAGGGAAGGAAGGGAAAGATTCAAAGGGGGAGGAAGGATTCTAAAGAGGGTAAGCATCATGATACAAGTGGGGTACATAAGTTCAAAAAGGGGAAAGAGGGTTGGGGGAGGCAAGAAAAAGTAAAGCATAATCTGGGGGTTATTAGGATGGCAGGAAATACAGATTTAGTAATTCTAACCGTAAATGTGAATGGGATGAACGCCCCCATAAAGAGGAGGCAGATAGCAGACTGGATCAAAAGTCAGAACCTTACAATATGTTGTTTACAAGAAACACATTTAAAGCAAGGAGATACATATAGAGTAATGGTAAAAGGCTGGAGCAAAATCTATTATGCTTCAGGTTAAGTCAAAAAAGCAGGGGTAGCCATCCTTATCTCAGATCAAGCAAAAGCAAAAATTGATCTAATTAAAAGAGATAAGGAAGGTAACTACATCCTGCTAAAGGGCAGCATAAACAACGATCAATATTAAACATATATGCACCAAGTGGTATGGCATCCAACTTCCTAAAGGAGAAGTTAAGAGAGTTGCAAGAAGAAATAGACAACAAAACTGTAATAGTGGGAGATCTCAACCTTGTACTCTCAGAATTAGACAAATCAAACCACAAAACACATAAGAAAGAAATTAAAGAAGTAAATAGAATATTAGAAAAATTAGGTATGTTAGATCTTTGGAGAAAATTGAATGGAGACAGAAAGAAATATACTTTCTTCTCAGCAGTTCATGGAACCTATTCAAAAATTGACCATATATTAGGACATAAAGACCTCAAAATTAAATGCAGAAAGCAGAAATAGTAAATGCTTTCTTTTCAGATCATGATGCAATAAAACTACATTCAACAAAAGTTAGGGGTAAATAGACCAAAAGTAATTGGAAACTAAACAATCTCATCTTAAAGAATGATTGGGTGAAGCAGCAAATTATAGATACAATTAATAATTTCACCCAAGATAATGACAATGATGAGACTTCATACCAAAATTTGTGGGATATAGCCAAAGCGGTAATAAGAGGGAATTTTATATCCTTAGAGGCTTACTTAAATAAAACAGAGAGAGAAAAGATTAATGAATTGGGCTTGCAACTAAAAAAACTAAAAAAAGACCAAATTAAAACCCCCAATCAAATACTAAATTTGAAATTCTAAATTTAAAGGAGAAATTAAAAATATTGAAAGTAAAATACTATTGAACTAATTAATAAAACTAAGAGTTGGTTCTATGAAAAGCCAATAAAATAGATAAGCCTTTGGTAAATCTGATTAGAAAAAGGAGGGAGGAAAATGAAATTAGTAGTCTTAAAAATGAAAAGGGAGAACTTTCCACCAATGAAGAGGAAATTAGAGAAATAATGAGTTATTTTGCTCAACTTTATGCCAATAAATTTGATAACCTATGAAATGGATGACTACCTCAAAAATATAGACTTCCCAGACTAACAGAGGAGGAAGAATTGTTGAATAGTCCCATTTCAGAAAAAGAAATAGAACAGGCAATTAAACAACTCCCCTAAGAAAAATCCCAGGGCCAGATGGATTTACATATGAATTCTACCAAACACTTAAAAAACAATTAACTCCAATGCTATATAACCTATTTGAAAAAATAGGGATTGAAGGACTCCTACCAAATTCCTTTTATGACTTAGACATGGTACTGATACCCAAACCAGGTAGGTTGAAAACAGAGAAAGGAAATTATAGGCCAATCTCCCTAATGAATATTTATGTTAAACTCTTAAATAAAACATTAGCAAAAAGACTACAGAAAATCATCTCCAGGATAAAACACTATGAACAAGTAGGATTTATACCAGGAATGTAGGTGGTTCAATATTAGGAAAACTATCAATATAATTGGCCATGTTAATAACCAAATTAACAAAAACCATATGATCATCTCAATAGATGCAGAAAAAGCATTTGATAAAATTCAACATCCATTCCTATTAAAAACACTTGAGAGTATAAGAATAAATGGACTTTTCCTTAAAATAATCAGTAGCATCTATTTAAAACCATCAGTAAGCATCATATGTAATGGAGACAAACGCAACCATTCCCAATAAGATCTGAGTGAAACAAGGTTGCCCACTATCAACGCTATTATTTAATATTGTATTAGAAACGCTAGCTATAGCAATAAGAGCTGAGAAAGAGATTAAAGGAATAAGAATAGGCAATGAGGAACCCAAATTATCACTTTGCCGATGACATGATGGTATACTTAGAGAACCCCAGAGATTCTGCTAAAAGTTATTAGAAATAATCACAACTTTAGCAAAGTTGCTGGTTATAAAATAAACCCACATAAGTCATCAGCATTCTTATATATCACTAACAAATCCAACAGTCAGAGTTACAAAGAGAAATTCCATTTAAAGTAACTACTGATAATATAAAATATTTAGGAATCTATCTGCCAAGGGAAAATCAGAAACTTTATGAGCAAAATACAGACCACTTGTCACACAAATTAAGTCTGATCTAACCAATTGAAAATATTAAATGCTCTTGGATAGGCGAGAAATATAATAAAGATGACAATATTACCTAAACTAATCTATTTATTTAGCGCTATACCAATCAGACTCCCAAAAACTATTTTAATGACCTAGAAAAATAACAACAAAGTTCATATGGAAAACAAAAGGTCAAGAATTTCAAGGGAATTAATGAAAAAAATCAAATGATGGTGGCTTAGCTGTACCAGATCTAAAACTATACTATAGAGCAGCAGTTACCAAACATTTGGTATTGGCTAAGGAATAGATTAGTTGATCAGTGGAATAGATTAGGTTCAAGGGATAAAACAGTCAACAAATATAGCAACCTAGTCTTTGAAACCAAAGATCCCAGCTTTTGGGATAAGAACTTACTGTTTGATAAAATTGCTGGAAAATTGGAAACCAATATGGCAGAAACTAGGCATTGATCCATACTTAACGCCGATACCAAGATAAGGTCAAAATGGGTTCATGACCTAGGCATAAAGAATGAAATTATTAATAAATTAGAGGAACATAGGATAGTTTACCCTCAGACCTGTGGAAGGGAAGGTTTTATGACCAAAGCAGAACTAGAGATCATTACTGATCACAAAATAGAGAATTTCGATTATACCAAACTGAAAAGCTTTTGTACAAACAAAACTAATGCAGACAAGATTAGAAGGGAAGCAATAAACTGGGAAAATATTTTTACAGTCAAAGGTTCTGATAAAGGCCTCATTTCCAAAATATATAGAGAATTAACTCTAATTTATAAAAATCAAGCCATTCTCCAATTGAAAATGGTCAAAGGATATGAACAGACAATTCTCAGATGAAGAAATTGAAACTATTTCTAGTCATATGAAAAGATGCTCAAGTCATTATTAATCAGAGAAATGCAAATTAAGACAACTCTAAGATACCACACACACCTATCAGATTGGCTAAGATGACAGGAAAAAATAATGATGATTGTTGGAGGGGATGGGAAAACTGGGACATTGATTCATTGTTGGTGGAGTTGTGAAACTAATCCAACCATTTTGAGAGTAGTTTGGAACTATGCTCAAAAGTGTATCAAACTGTGCATACCCTTTGGATCCAGAGTGTTACTACTGGGATTATATCCCAAAGAGATTATAAAGAAGGAAAGGGACCAGTATGTGCACGAATGTTTAGGCAGCCCTTTTGTAGTGGTAGAAACTGGAAACTGAATGGATGTCCATCAGTTGGAGAATGTTGAATAAATTGTGGTATATGAAAATTATGGAATATTACTGTTCTGTAAGAAATGACCAACAGGATGATTTCAGAAAGGCCTGAGAGACTGACACGAACTGATGCTGAGTGAAATGAGCAGGACCAGGAGATCATTATATACTTCAACAACAATACTAGATGATGACTAGTCCTGATGGATCAGGCCATCCTCAGCAACAAGATCAACCAAATCATTTCTAATGGAGCAGTAATGAACTGAACTAACTATACCCAGAAAAAGAACTCTGGGAGATGACTAAAACCATTACATTGAATTCCCAGTCCCTATATTTATGCACACCTGCATCTTTTGATTTCCTTCACAAGCTAATTGTACAATAATTCAGAGTCTGATTCTTTTGTACAGCAAAATAATGTTTTGTCATGTATACTTATTGTGTATCTAAGTATATTTTAATATATTTAACATCTACTGGTCATCCTGCCATTTAGGGAGGGTGGGGGAGGTGAAAAATTGGAACAAGAGGTTTGCAATTGTTAATGCTGTAAAGTTACCATGTATATATCCTGTAAATAAAAGGCTATTAAATAAATAAAAAAAAAAAAAAAAAAAAAAAGATCTGGAGTGAAACAAGGTTGCCCACTATCACCGTTACTATTTAATATTGTATTAGAAACGCTAGCTATAGCAATAAGAGCTGAGAAAGAGATTAAAGGAATAAGAATAGGCAACGAGGAAGCCAATTATCACTTTGCGATGACATGATGGTATACTTAGAGAACCCTGAGATTCTGCTAAAAAGTTATTAGAAATAATCCACAACTTTAGCAAAGTTGTTGGTTACAAAATAAACCCACATAAGTCATCAGCATTCTTATATATCACTAACAAAATCCAACAGTCAGAGTTACAAAGAGAAATTCCATTTAAAGTAACTACTGATAATATAAAATATTTAGGAATCTATCTGCCAAGGGAAAATCAGAAACTTTATGAGCAAAATTACAGACCACTTTTCACACAAATTAAGTCTGATCTAAGCAATTGGAAAAATATTAAATGCTCTTGGATAGGGCGAGCAAATATAATAAAGATGACAATATTACCTAAACTAATCTATTTATTTAGTGCTATACCAATCAGACTCCCAAAAAACTATTTTAATGACCTAGAAAAAATAACAACAAAATTCATACGGAAAAACAAAAGGTCAAGAATTTCAAGGGAATTAATGAAAAAGAAATCAAATGAAGGTGGCTTAGCTGTACCAGACCTAAAATTATATGACAGAGCAGCAGTTACCAAAACTATTTGGTATTGGCTAAGGAATAGATTAGTTGATCAGTGGAATAGATTAGGTTCAAGGGATAAAACAGTCAACAAATATAGCAACCTAGTCTTTGACAAACCCAAAGATCCAGCTTTTGGGATAAGAACTTACTGTTTGATAAAAATTGCTGGGAAAATTGGAAACTAATATGGCAGAAACTAGGCATCAATGCACACTTAACACCGTACACCAAGATAAGGTCAAAATGGGTTCATGACCTAGGCATAAAGAATGAAATTATTAATAAATTAGAGGAACACAGGATAGTTTACCTCTCAGACCTGTGGAAGGGGAAGGACTTTATGACCAAAGCAGAACTAGAGATCATTACTGATCACAAAATAGAAAATTTCGATTATACCAAACTGAAAAGTTTTGTACAAACAAACTAATGTAGACAAGATTAGAAGGGAAGCAATAAACTGGGAAATATTTTTACAGTCAAAGGTTCTGATAAAGGCCTCATTTCCAAAATATATAGAGAATTAACTCTAATTTATAAAAAATCAAGCCATTCTCCAATTGAAAATGGTCAAAGGATATGAACAGACAATTCTCAAATGAAGAAATTGAAACTATTTCTAGTCATATGAAAGATGCTCCAAGTCATTATTAATCAGAGAAATGCAAATTAAGACAACTCTAAGATACACTACACACCTGTCAGATTGGCTAAGATGACAGGAAAAATAATGATGATTGTTGGAGGGATGTGGGAAAACTGGGACATTGATGCATTGTTGGTGGAGTTGTGAACGAATCCAACCATTTTGGAGATAGTTTGGAACTATGCTCAAAAGTTATCAAACTTGCATACCCTTTGATCCAGCAGTGTTACTACTGGCTTATATCCCAAAGAGATTATAAAGAAGGGAAAGGGACCTGTATGTGCACGAATGTTTGTGGCAGCTCTTTTGTAGTGGCTAGAAACTGAAACTGAATGGATGTCCATCAGTTGGAGAATGGCTGAATAAATTGTGGTATATGAATATTATGAATATTACTGTTCTGTAAGAAATGACCAACAGGATGATTTCAGAGAGCCTGAGAGACTGACACGAACTGATGCTGAGTGAAATGAGCAGGACCAGGAGATCATTATATACTTCAACAACAATACATATGATGACCAGTTCTGATGGACCTGGCCATCCTCAGCAATGAGACCAACCAAATCATTTCCAATGGAGCAGTAATGAATTGAACCAGTTAGTCAGAGAAAGAACTCTGGATGACTAAAACCATTACATTGAATTCCCAATCCCTATATTTATGCCCACCTGCATTTTGATTTCCTTACAGCTAATTGTACAATATTTCAGAGTCTGATTCTTTTGTACAGCAAAATAACGTTTTGGTCAGGTATACTTATTGTGTATCTAAGTTATATTTTAATGTATTTAACATCTACTGGTCATCCTGCCATCTAGGGAGGGGTGGGGGTTAAGAGGTGAAAATTGGAACAAGAGGTTTGCAATTGTTAATGCTGTAAAGTTACCCATGCATATAACCTGTAAATAAAAGGCTATTAAATTTAAAAAAAAAACAAAAATAAATAAATAAATAAATATTATAATGTCTATAAAAAAAAAAAAGAAAGACAAAGTTAATTTTGTAACTTTGTGACTCTCCCATAATAATGTGGGAAAGATTCCAATCTTTGATTCCCACCCCCCACCCCACCCCCAATTAATGTAAATTACCCTTTGACTCACAAATCCTGGTCCCTTTGAATTCCAATAAAAGATCCAGACCTGTCCCAGCCCCACCCGGATCAACTTTGGGGCTACACCCCAAAGCCCCTCGAACTAAGTCTCCGACTTAAAAGGGCCACCCTGGGAACCCCTCTTTGCAGAGATTCCAAACGTGCCAACCATGTGACGACCCTCTGTCCACTGGACCCTCTGTCCAGTGCCCTCCTTATCTCTACCTTTACCTATCTCCTACTTCTAAACTCAATAATAAACCTCTTTTATCAATCTAGCTCTCTGGGCCAATAAATGCTTTTGTTTAGAATTCCGTTCTGCTACTAGACCTCATATACCACCGTATCCTTGCACAGAATCCAAGGGGGTTGCAGGGGAACTCTGTTTGACTCCCTGTACCCCAAACCTGCCACTAGACCTAACTAAACCTTGATTTCATTTAGGTACCGCAAATCTAGACCTCAACATTTGGTCTACACCGCAACAATACTTGCCAACTCCAATGGGTACTTAAATGCATTAGTGAGTTAAAGAATTTGCTAAGTCCCAGGCTAAATCAGGCAACCGACTTATCACTTTGTGAGGATTTGCAGGTGAATTAATAAGCATTGTGTCTATTCCATTGAGTTAACACCAGGATTCCAACATCTCCCTCGAGTTATCACCTTGTTTCAAGTTCTGGCTCCTGACAGTTGTTTAGCCTGGTGCTTGACACCTCTCTAGTTCAGTACATGTACCTAACATAGTTCCCCAGGCTTGACACCTGTGATAACCGGGTATATAACAGCCAGCAGGACTGGATGAGATTCATTCCATCTTGGATCAGGTTCCTGGTGGCTCTCCTGGCAACCGAGAAGCTCGGAGAGAGAACTAGGGAAGACAAGCAGACTGACTGGAGGCAGAAGTACAAGCCTTTGGACTCAAGATTCGTTCATTCCATCCCGGTGCTGAGGACTACGGGAACAGGCTGGAGATGGAGAAGGTGCAGCTAGAGGAATTTCTGCTAGAGCTCGAAGAGGAGACGCTCCTCCCGGGGACCTCTCTGGAAACCTCCGGCAGTCAGGAGGATGAGGTAGATCCAAGCCTGCTCGAGGACGATCCGGGGAACGGCGCTATGGAGGACTTGGAGCTGGATTTGGTCAAAACCCGAGTAAAGGAGATGGAAGAAGAGACCCAGAAATTGAAGGAGCTTCAGAAGGAGGCGGAGAAACTGCTGAACATGAACCGAGCCCCGGGCAATGCCGGCCCAGCGAGAGTGTCCATCCAGCAGAAGATGGAGGCTGACTCTCGATCCATCCATGTGGGCAATGTGGACTATGGTGCCACGGTACAAGAGCTGGAGGAGCACTTCCATGGCTGTGGGCCAGTCAATCGAGTGACCATCCTTTGTGACAAATTCACTGGCCACCCTAAGGGGTTTGCGTACATAGAATTTTCCAATAAAGACTCGGTGAAGGCGTCGATGGCCTTGGACGATTCTCTTTTTAGAGGAAGACAGATCAAAGTGACACCCAAACGGACCAATCTGCCCGGGATCAGCACCACAAATCGGGGTTTTCCACGTGCTCGATATCGTGCCAGGGCCACTAACTACGGTGGCCCACGCTCTCGATTCTATGGTGGCTTCAACAACAGATCCCGGGGCCAAGTCTACAGGGGCCGGAGCGAATGACGTCATCGTGATTTCCTTACTGAAGAAAAAAGTGTGTATTAGGAGGAGAGAGAGAAGAAAAGGACAGAAGGGGGAAAAGAATCAAGAAAAACAGAAGATAACTTTGATAGGGAAAAAATTAAAAATAAATAAATAAATAAAAAATAAATTAAAAAAAAAGATCGACTGTGGAAGGGGGGAGAATCCCATAACTAACTGCTGAGGAGGGACCTGCTGAGGAGGGTCTGGTCAGGCGAAGGACCCCCCCTCCGGAATAGGACAGGGGGCTGCTCATTGGGTTTGACTCTGGGGGTTCGACATGGACAAGTCTCGACTTGGAAAACTGTTCCCTACCTTTTTCCCCCCTGCCTCCTTTCCTCACTTTACCCACTGCGGCTGCTCAGGAGTCGGGGCAGGATGGTGGGAAAGGTTTTGCCTAAGGGTATGGAAGGACACAAAACTGTTCTGCTTGTTACCCTTCCCTCCATCTCTTCCCTGTTCTCCTTCCTGCCAATCACCCTCTTCCCGGCTCCCTGTCCCTCATCCCTGGGACTACTCCTGACCCTCCAGAGATTGCCCGGTGATCTATTTTGTTTCTGTTTTGAGGGTTGTTCTTTGCAGATTTCTGTAGCCAGAAGAACTCCGTTAGGCTCCCAGCGGCTCCGGTGTAAACTCCCCTTCCCCCTGGGGAAATGCACCATCTTGTTTGGGGGGTGGGGTGGGAGGTGGGGGGTGGGGGATGGGTATTTTTTTCCTTTTTTTTTTTTCTTTATTTCTTTTAATTTGGTTGGGGGGGGTGGGAGGAAGCGGGAACGGGGTGGAGGGAGGGTTTGGGGATTTTGTTTATTTTTTTACGTATTTCCAGGGGTGGGAGGAGTTTTTTTTTTTTTTTTTTTTTTAATATGTCATGGAAAGAGACAATAAAGGATTTAAACTTTAACACTTGGCTGTACTTGTGATTACCGAAACGAAGGCCGTCTCTCCCCCCCACCCCCGCCCCAGACCACCAGAAAACTCAACAGGAACATGACAGATCCATAGACAGACAGAAAAATAGCCCTTTGTCCACAAGAGTCGCTTTCCTAGATGATGGCTTTGGGGGCTGGACTAAAAATAGGGCCAAGGTGAAGGGGGATTCTGCTTCTTGGGATTGGTGAAAGTAGACTGGCCATTTGGAGCAGCGGTGATGAGAAAATTAGCTCGCGTCTCCACAGCGATTTTCCTCTCAATAATGGTTATGGGGCTCAAGGTATAAACCCAACTGGTGATATGGGAACACTTGTGTTCAAACTGGCAAAGTCCATCTGAATTTCAGGGGAGGTTGGGATAGACTATGAGCTCCTTAAGAACAGGAATGAGTGTGTGTGTGTGTGTGTGTGTGTGTGTGTGTGTGTGTGTGTTTTGTTAGCCCTTTTTATCCCTAGTACTTAACCCAGCGCCTGGAATATGGTAGGCATTTAATAAATGCCTGTTGACTTGGTGGTCAAGGTGATGATACGATGTGACTTTCCTGGGGCGAGCTACCTCCTATCTCTCTCTTAGGAGGCATTATTTTCTCCATTAAATAGGAGCAAATCCAATATTCCAGATGTGCCCTTGATGTGGGAAAGATGCTTATCTTTGATTCCCAATCCTGCCTTCCCTCCTTCCCCCCAGTTAATGTAATTACCCTTTAACTCACAAATCCTGATCCCTTTGAGTTCCAATAGAAGATCGGACCTGTCCCAGCCCCACCGGGATCTGAGCCAACTTTGGGGCTACACCCCAAAGCCCCTCGAGCTAAATCTCCCATTATAAAAGGGAGATGCTGGGACCCCCACTTTGCAGAGATTCCAAATATGGTAGCCATGTGAAGACCCTCTGTCCACAGGACCCTCTGCCCGGTGCCCTCCTTCTCTCTCCCTTCACCTATCTCCTCCTTCCAAACCCAATAATAAACCTCTTTTATCAATCTAGCTCTCAGGCCAATAAATGCCTTCATTGGGAACTAGACCTCATTTATCGCCATACCCTTGCGCCGAATCCAAGGGGGTTGGGAGGGGCTGTATTTGACTCCTTGTACTCCAAACCTGCCACGAGATCTCAACTAAACCCTAATTTCATTGAGGTACCCAAAGCTAGACCTCAACACCCTAAGCAAGGCAGACTATAAAAGGACCACTGCCTCCTTCTTCTTAGCCTTCCTTAAATCTTTCTTTCTTTCTTTTTGTGCTGAGGCAATTAGGGTTAAATGGCTTGCCCAAGGTCACACAGCGAGGAAATGTTAAGTGCCTGAGGCCAAATTTGAACTCGGGCCCTTCTGACTTCAAGGCTGGTGCTCTATCCACTGCACCACCTTTTCTCAATACTACCAAAGTTAGGGATTTAAGATGATATTTTAATTAGCTTATTTTAAAATGGATTTCATTGATTTTTTTTATTTTTTTATATCACCAGAATGTCTTCCAATGTTCCTCCTCTTCTCTCATCTGAGAGAGTAATCCTATATTACAAATAATATTTTAAAGGAAGAAAAAAAAAAGGAAAAGGGAAAAAAAAATCAGCAAAACTGACCAAATCACAAAAAAGTCTGAAAATATATGCAACACAGCACATCTGTAGGCATCCCATTTCTTCAAAGGACTGACAGGAGGCTGTCTTCTTCTTTCTATCTTTTGGGTCATGCTTGTGCTTTCCAAATTTTGAACTTTTTCTTTGGATTATTTTGTGGTTATTCTTTCTGTCTCATTCAGTGACATTAATTCTGTTTAATTTCATTTGCATCATTGTAATCAGATTTGAACTCAGGCCCTCCTGACTTCAGGGATGGTGCTCTATCCATTGCACCACCTTTTCTCAATACTATCAAAGTTAGGGATTTAAGATGATATTTTAATTAGCTCATTTTAAAATGGATTTCATTGATTTTTCTGTTTTCTCCTTTCTATTTCATTCTGTATCAGCTTATGTAGATCTTTCTACACTCCGCTATATCTATCACATTCATCACTTCTTTTTTTGTGAGGCAATTGGGGTTAAGTGACTTGCCCAGCTAGTAAATGTTAAATGTTTGAGATCAAATTTGAACTCAATTTCCTCCTGACTTCAGGGCTGGTGCCCTATCCACTATATCCACCTTCCCATCTAACTGCCCCAATCATTTCTTTTTTGTTTTTTAATTCTTTTTTTTTTATAGTTTTTTATTTACAAGTTATATGAATGGGTAATTTTATAGCATTGACAACCCCAATCATTTCTGATAGCACATTAACATCCCTTTACATTCATATCCCAAAATTCATTTAGCTATTCCCCAATAAATGGGCATCTCAAGTTTATCCTATTATTATTATTATTATTATTACTTCTTCTCCTAACCCATCCCCCCAGACCTTTCCCTTTTGTCATATTAACATACAGAACACACAGTCAATACAGTCAGAAGTAGTATAACGTTTTTCCAAGACAAATTTACCAAAAGGTTCTATGTTATAGAGTCTGTCAAGATGTCTAGAAAAGGAGAGAGGATCCAGAAAATAATCTAGAAAAGAGTGTCTTGGTGTTCTACATCATCTAACAAGACACATCTTTCTGTTCTAGATCACCTATTACAGACCACACTGTTCTAGATCACTGTGTTCTAGAATGCCCCAAAGCCATTTCTTTCTGTTCTAGATCACATTGTGTCTAGATCAGTGTGATCTAGATTGCCCCAAAGACATTTCTTTCTGTTCTAGATTGCCCAGTTCCAGACTACCATGTTCTAGATTGCCCAGAAAAACATGCCTTTCTGTTTTAGATCACCCAGTTCTAGACCACTGTGTTCTAGATCACCCCCCAAAATATGTCTTTCTGTTCTAGATTGTCATGTTCTATATTGCCCAAAAGACACGCCTCTCTGTTCTAGATCACCTGGTTCCAGGCACACTGTGTTCTAGATTGCCCAAGAGACATGCCTTTCTGTTTTAGATCATCCAAAAGCCATGTCTTTCTGTTCTAAATTGCCCAGTGTTCTAGATCACCCCACAGATATTTCTTTCTGTCCTAGATCACCCTGATCTTTATTGTTGTGGTCTAGATTGCCCAAAAGACATGCCTCTATGTTCTAGATCACCTTGTTCCAGACACACCGTGTTCTAGATTGCCCAGCTCTTCTTCAGACAAACTGCTGCTTGCTCCATGCTATCCCTGGCTATCCTGATCTTGAAGGCCCTTAACACCTCCTGTCTAAACTATTACAATAACCTCAATGCTGGACTTCCTACCTCTATTTTTTTTTCCCTGTGGCAATTGGGATTAAGTGATTTACTTGCCCAAGGTCACACAGCTAGGAAGTGTTAAATGTCTGAGATCAAATTTGAACTCGGGTCCTCCTGACTTCAGGGCTAGTGCTCTATCCATTGAGCCACATGGCTATCCCCCTGCCTCTATTCTAATTCATCTTCCATTGAGCTGCCAAAAGGCCTAAAGCACAGCTCTGACCACATCAGTCCACTACTTGTCTAGATCTTCTAGGATCAATTTCACACTCCTCTATTTGCTCCACCCTCTCTTTCCAGGAGGCTGGGTGCACAATATTATCCTTCACATCCTCTAGGCTTCAGCCACCTTGGCATTCCTGCTCCTCCTTACATGTAATGCTGCCTTTGCCCAGGCTGTCCCCCACACCTGAAATATCGTCCTGCCTCACCTCCACCTCTTAAAATCCCCTATTTCCTTTCAAACTCAGCCCAAATGCTACCTTCTACATATTATTTGCTGCTAGTGCCTACCTCTCCTCACCTGAACTCATATTTATTTTTGCATATATTTACATACATACAATTTCTCTCTCTTGCTCATATATTCTTGAAAGGAGATATTTTTACTTTTACCTTCGGATGCCCAGTACCTAGGACAGTACCTGACACATAGTAGAAGGTACTGAATATACAACCATTTGTTGATTGACTGTCATCATACTCAGATTGAGTTTTTTAAGACCAAGAGTAAGACTTTATACTTATCCCCATTAGATTTACTTTTTACTTTTCCATTTTTCTTTATCCCTAGTAGATTATTAGATTCAGCACATTGTTCTACTCTGTCAAAATCTAGCCTTTCAATCCCCACTCGGTCATTCAATACTTAAATTATCCCTCTGATATTTTTATTTTTTTTATCCCTCTGATTTTGTGTCTCTGGCTGATATGAGACCCAAAAAGAAAGTCATTGCACACAGGAGACTCATTACAGAGGAGGGTCATAGACTCCAAAAGTAGAATTGACCTTTGTCATTAGAGTTCCTCCCCCCCCTTCCTTTATTTTAATATGCTTGAAAACAAACCCACAAAATTAAAACTCGTTTCTGGAATGTTTATATAATAGATACTGGCAGTGGGAATTTGGGATAAACAAAGAATAAACATTTCTAATCATCCTGAGATTTTATAAATAAGCAAGAATAATAAGCATGTTGTGCAAATAGGTTTTCACCGAGCTCCAGTGAAGAAAGAAATACATTTTCCCATTGGCTTGGATGTGCTGCACTAAGTGTACACTCTCTCAGTATATGGCAGATAGAAATACTAACAAATCGTGATAATGGCAAGGGAAAGGCACTTCTGGGTCAGTGGCTACATTTCCCAATAAGGATGCTTCTAGCCACTTACTGACAAATTACTCCATTAGCTCATTCAAAATCCAAGTGGATAATGAGAAAATTATTAGGCAACTTTTCTAGCTGGAGAAAGTTTTAGTTCGACAAAGTTGATAGAGCTTCGAGCCAAACAGGACAGGGGCCAAAAGACTTTCTTGATGTTCCCTGTGTAGGTCATCATGGTGGAGGAGCTGGACTGCCGGAGCTAAATTTAGGAAAACACTCATTGTCTGATACTGGAAAAGTCATTTAAGCTCTCCAAGCATCAGGGTTTTTTCCTGTAAAATGGACATCATAATACTTGCTTCTTTCCAAGATTGTGAGAATCAAATGAGAAAAATATATCCCAAGCGCTAGGAACATTTTAAAGAATGTCTTTGTTATTGTTGTACATACAACTCATCAAATGTTTTAGTAATACAATTATTTCCTAAAGGCAAGTTGGAATATTATATTATATCAGAATATTATGATTTCCTCTCCAAAGGTTGGCCATTAAAAAAAAAAAAAACAAACTCTTCCTCCAATGATTACAATTTACTTGTCTTAAACTTTACTCTCTTATTTCTATTAATATCCTCTTCTACAAACTATATTGAGTTTATATTATCAAGATTACAATTACATGGTGTATTAGAAAACACCAAATCTTGTACTTTTCTTACACCTCTTCTTTATCATTTTTATCTTTATCATTATCCCAAAGGGATAAGAAGAAAAAATTAGGAAGATGTTGCTTTACTTTGCATGTAGAAGGAACGATCTCGTTTTAAATCTCGGTCACTGGTTTAAATGTCTATATTTGTACCCAGCCTCAATGTTCTTAAATTTTATTTTTAAAAACCATATATATGTGTATATTATATATGTGTGTGTCAGTAGAGTGTGTAGTTTATGCATCTGAGTTAATAGGACATATCCTAGAATTTGTCATTAAGTACAAGAAGTATTCGTTCTAAGGCACTTAGGAACCTAATTCCAAAAGTAACTCTTCTAAGAGATCATCACAAGAGTTGAATGAATGTTTTGGAACTTGGCTATATCAGATCCTACATAGAATATCCTGGAGAATTTTTCTTTTGCTGCAATTCTAGACTCCTCCAGCAACCTATCACTGACCACTGCAGGGCTCCAGGTGCCTTGATTCTAGACCATTGCTGTTTCTGCCTCAGTTGTACCTAAAGTCAATATTCAGGGATGTGCTGTACCCAAATTGAACAGATTGAACTGATTGTTAAATTTTCAACGTATTTCTACCTCAGAAATTGACAAAGGCTACAAATTAAGACTTCGTTACTGTTCTGTTGATTGTCTAGATTTTAAGAAAGTGATGGGGGAAACGTTAATAATGTTGATTAAGCTTAAAAGTGGGAATTGCCTATACTTTTTACAGAGAGTCAGTTGTTAAATATTTACCAGCACACCCCTGACAATACCCATGACTTTGGTATCTGGAAGGGATACTCAAGATCTCACAAGATCTTTCCAGATCTCACAAAGCCTTTTGGGAAAGGAGCCACAAACAAAAAGCAGCCCACTCCAGATACAGGCTCACCAAAAAGGCCATGAGTTCAGGGCTTGCAATCTGATGGGCATAGGGGAGGGGGCTCTCAATTCCCAGAGGGCTGACTTTACCTTTCAGGACCAACAATAAAAGCTCAAAAATTGGCCATTAGGCATAGCCGCAGAATTCTGGCTCAGCAGCCAATTAAATTTCCTTGTTGTGTGGGATATTTCTCCGGAAGGAGATAGGGGAAGGATAGAGGGGGGAATTCAGATAATTTAGAAATAAAGGATATAAAAAACTTACTTTAAAAAAGAAACACTTTTTTAGAATAATTTTTAAGAGTTCTTATAATTGACAGGAAGTCGAATTCATCTGTACCGGCTCCAAGATTGGGGGAAGCAGGGGAATAGCTCCCCCACCCCCATTTCCCATCATATCCCCAAGAGGATGTTATGATTTCTTAATTTTTTTCACATTTTTATCCAAAGTTTTGACTTCCAAATTCTATCCCTCCCTCCCTCCATCCTTCTCTCTTCCTTCTTCCCTCTCCCTGAGACACCAAACAATCAGATATAGGATTTACACGTGCAATTATATAAAACAGTGGCACCGTGATATTAAAGAAAACCATCTTATTTGATATTATAAAATATAGCCCACTACTGAGGATGTATCTTAATTAATTGTGTGCTAGATAGTAGGAAGTTTGGCAGGACTAATATAAAAATAATTGGAATTAGAATCAGGCAAGGAAAACACATCCTTACTTGGCAATTTTTAGTCACAGAGGGCATTTTTCTGATTAATTAGAAGAAGGGAGGCTTTTAATTACAGTGAATAAGTAGGTTGGCTTGTATATTGGCCTTCAGAATAAAATATCCTTCAGAAACTAAAGGAGCAGACAGACAAGGAGATGGACCAGTTGTGGAATGGGATCAGAGAGAGAGATGAACGGCCCAATCTGTGTACTAGTCCCCAGGTTGTTAAATGTTAAATGTTAATGTTAAAAACACTCAAATTGAGGCTCCCAACATGTTGGATAAATATTAGGAGATTCATGGAAGGTCATAAGTTGAAAAAGAATGGATGGGCTGTGATGTACATGACTGGAGAGAATATCTGTATTGGTGAGGGCCTAATTGGGTTAGTAAGAATAAGGGATCCATATAAATAAATCCATATAAAAATAAATAAATCTGTTAAAAAAAAGGGGGGGGCAAGATATAACGAAACTCTTGGATCTAGGGAATCAGAGGATCTGCTACTTACTGCCTGTGTCACCTTAGAAAGATAACTTCTCTGGGAGTCACTTCCCTCATTTGTAAAATAAGATAATTAGGCCAGACAATTTCTAAATTGTCTCTTCTCTTCCTTTAAGATGAAGCTCACTTAAGCAATATCTTCTGAATGAAGACTTTCCTACTTCCAGTCAGCTGTTGGTGCCATCCATCTTGTATTTAGCCACTGTGAAAAAAATGCATTTAATAGATCAAGGAATGGACCCAGAGTTAAGAAAATCTGACTTACTGATTGTGTGACCTTGGGCAAGTCACTTAACCCCAATTGCCTCAGCCAAAAAAAAAAAAAAAAAGAGGAAAAGGAAAAAAAAAAAGAAAATCTGACTTTGAATCCTGACTCAGTTACTACCTGTGTGACCCTTGGAAAATAAATCAATAAACCTTTTTTAAATCTCCAGGTCCTCATCTGTAAAATGAGGATAATAAGAGCACCTATATTTCAGAGTTGTAAAGCTTAAATGAGACATTTGAAAAGTGTTTTGCAAATTTTGTGCCATCTGTCCATTCTGCCTCTTATTTGTATTGATTTACCTTATGTTTATGCTATATTTGTGCATAAACTTGTCTCCCCCATTAGAACAGTTGTTTCTGGAGAGTAGTGAGGGTTGCATTCTTTGTTTGATGAGATGACCAAAATATTGACCAATTTTAAAATTGACTCAAGTATCATAAAAACAATAATGGTAACAATAATTATCTTTGAAAGAAGAATGTGAAATTGCAAACCAACTCTAGAATTAACTCAAACATCTTTTTTTTTTATTCTGAAATTGGGGCTGAGTGACTTGCCCAGGGTCACACAGCTAGGAAGTGTTAAGTGTCTGAGGTCAGATTTGAACTCAGGTCCTCCTGACTTCAGAGCTGGTGTGCTACCCACTGGGCCACCTAGCTGCCCCTACTCAAACATGTTTTAAAAAATGATGGTTGCATCACAATTTAATAGATATTTTCAAATTGCTAAGGGAGATATCCACAGATTAAACCAATGTCCATTCATCAGATGATCACCACATATACTACTGGGGGCAAGAATCCTTTAGAAGAAATTGAATAGTCGTCATAGTCAATAAAATGGTGAGAAAATAACTAAATATCTGTTCAAATGAAAGGGAGACTGTTTGCCATCACGCTAATAAAAGTCTTCGCTCTAATCACTGATGTCAAAGAGACCAGTGCTCATCAGTTCTGTGAAGAGCTACAACATCTTCTAGAAATAGCACCCAGAAAAGACGGCACATTGATCAGAGAGGGATGGAACGCTAAAGGAGGAAATCAAAAGATAATCGGAACAATAGGCGAGTTGGACCTTCAAGTATAAAATGAAGCTGGGCAGGGACTATTAAAATTTGGGGAAGATAATTCACGATCATAACAAACATTCTTTTTCAATAATCCATATGGATGTCATTTTAATTATATACTTTGCAGCCAAAAGTGAGGATCCAATCAATTAAAACAAGAGCTGGAGCCGAGTACCGCTCGGATCATGAGGTATCTAGATAGTATCATGGGAACAAACAACATGAACCTGAACAGATTTTAGGAGGGAGTGGCATAAAAGGGCCTGACGTGCCATGGTCCATGGGGTCATGAAGAGTGGAACGTGACTGAGCAACACCCTGAGTGCTCAAAGGAAAATTCACAAATTAAGTCCCTTGGATTTATTATTATTCCATGCTCTCCCACGCCATCAAGCACTCCTCCAAAGTAACTCCCCTTCCTTCCCAATCTTGACCCTCTGACCCTCAATTGTACACCACCCTCTATGATCCAATCCTTTGTCCTTTTTTCAGCACTCTGGTTCACCAGCCATCATTTGCCTTCTCTGCTCTTCTAGGTTCTGGAAGAAGTTATATAACCCTCCTGACTGATCTGACTGCAGAAATATATTATCTAATGGCACCTGGGCCATTACTGCAGCAAGGCAATATTTTTTTTACTTTTCCCAAGCTGACTATTGTGCTCTGCAGAAACAATTACAAACCTCTTCCTTTCTCAGCAGCTATACAGTTCCAGTTGCTGACTCCTCTTTATTCATAGAGGAGCTCATATGTTACCCAAAAAATGGAGACCATCTACAACAAACCCCTCTTCCTCTTCAGTTTCACGTGATCCCCTTATTTTTTGCTCTTTTGGTCCAGTCTCTGATAAAGAGATTGCTTTCTCCTTGCCAGCTTGTACTTTTACCCCTGACTCCTCACTCCATCTCTCCAATTTTTTGTTTCCCTGTCTACTGTATCCTTGAAACAGTATCCTTAAAAACCTTCCCTTGATCATACTGCCCCCAGGTTCTCTCTCCTCCCTTCCATAATCCTTTTTAAAATTTGCTTAACAAATGTTCCTTCACCATATCCTGATAACAAATAATTGTTATTTAATAAATGTTTGCAGTCACCATCCTCATTCAGGTACTCTCATCCTTCACCTATATTATTGAAGGAGCCTCCCAATCCCTGCCTCTAATCCCTCCCCTCTACACAGCTGTCAAATATAATTGAGATATAGTGACCATGTCACCTCTACTCAAGAACCTTTAATGACTACCAGTTACCTCCATGAAAAATATAATCTTCCCAGTGAGACATTTCTAGCCCTTCACAGCCTGGCTCCAGCTTGCTTTTCCAGGCTTATGGTCCATTTTTCTTCTTCAAATACTACTTCAAATATTCCCATTTTATTCTCCTTCTTGCTGTGTCTCATTTCTACTCTTGGGGTCTGTTTTTCACACCCACCATTTAGTGCCTACTATGTGCCAAGCACTGTGCTAAGCACTGGGGATACAAAAAGAGGCAAAAGCTTCTGCCCTCAAGGAACTTAATAATCAAATCTGGGATGTGCATATATATATGTTTATACATATACATATATATATGATAAATAGGAAGTAATAACAGAAGGAAAACACTGGAATTGAGGGGTTGGGGAAGGCCCAAATAAAAGAAGGGATTTTAATTGGGACTTAAAGGAAGCTGAGGAGATCGGTCCACAGAGCAGAAAAGGGAGGGTGTTCCAGGCATGGAAGACAGCCAGAGAAAATACTGGAGATAAACTCTAAAGTTCCTTCTGGCAATTATTTCAATTATAATGTTAACATGGTGATTAGTTGGATCTTTAAAGATTTTCTATTAAAATATAGACAGTCCCTCCAAAAATTCCCCTTGGGTCCAGGCTCTGTAACAAAATGTATGTGCAATGTTATCTGGATTACACCCCCATCTGTCTTTATTATGGCACTCAAACACGGCCATACCAAACGTCCCCAAAGGTCTTTGCTGCTTCCAATGAGGTGCAAGGGCATCAGGAGGGAGAGATTAGAAAGAAGCTGGGAGATGGACATTAATCTGTTTCCCTTGGGTCAGTCCATTGTGGTCACCCAAGCTGCCTTGGGTGAAGAGATGGAGAGGTCCAATGGAAATTCAATTTGATTCACAACGTGAAAGATAGGAAATGATTTTTCAAGAGATAATCCATTTGTTGTCCTTCTACCGTCAGATCCGACGTTTCTGTAAGGCACTTTGTAGATCCTAGAGCACTTTGCAAATACCAGCTGTTATCTTGGTTGTAGCTATTACCACAGTTCTAATCAACTGACAAACATGAAGTACTTACTGTGTTCCAAGCACTGGGTACTGTGCTTGTTGGGGGGAGGAGGACCGGTGGAGAGAACCAAGCTTAGAGAAAATACCTGTTGCCAAGGTTACCAGCTGTACCCCCCCCCCAACTGCATTGTTCTCATTCTAACCTCCATCCTTTAGAATCCCTGTGACAATCAAGGGTCCTCTTTAGTACCCCCAATTGTCTTGTATTGATAACCTCCTTGATGCTACCCCTTGTGCATTTATTGTCTATATATATACACATTTTACTGTTATTGTTGTTTGTCCATTTCCAAAGGGGATCGGTGACATCACGTGATGTCTCGACTTGTGTTCAAATTAGATTTAAATGAGGCAGAATTACCCAGAAGCATCAACCTCACTCTCTCTTCCAGAGAATCGCAAAGTCCAGTGGCAGGACAAAAATCGACAACCGGCAAGGGCTTGGGATGCAGTGGATGACCTTCACGTCTTCCATGTCTGACCAAGCACCTGCTTCAATCACCTATGGGAACAAATTGCCTATTCTCCTGGGGGAGCGTCACATGCTTAGGAGTAGGCAGTCTAACTCACTGCCATGTTGGAAGACTGTCAGTTACCCTTGGCTGTCTCTATTGAGACAGTTCACCGGTGTGTGGCTACAGCATCTTAGAGCCACAGGTGAGAGTTGGGTGAATCAGACAGATACCAAAGATGGATGAGCAGCCCTGAAAAGCGCTCAGCAGCCCTTATACCAAAGGTGCTAATTCTCCCACCCAACCTATACACTGTATGTATGTATGTATATTAAAGTTAGCTTAGTTGGGAAACAAAACATCAATCCATAATTCTAAGACTGAACATCCCATGTTAAATGTCTTCAATTCAATTCAATCCAATTCAGTCTTCAGTTGCCTTGACCTATGGCTTCCCCTGGATTCAGCTGACCCCGGATGATGACTTTGCACAGCTCTGTCTCACTTAAATCTAGTTCACTTCTGAGTCAAGACATCAGCCTCCATCAGGATCCTCTTTGAGAAATGAAGCCTGAGCGTCAACACGTGGTAAATGAATTCATAAGTTGTAGAGTACAAAGGTGCTACATTTGTCAGTCATAGACTGATAATAGACCTCTGTTATTTGCTTCCTATGTGCTGGGCACTGTGCTAGCAATCTAATAGAGGAAGACAACACAGAAGGAAGTTGAAAGGGGGCAGGGCATCAGGGTTGGACTGGAAGGCTGGAGGGTAGAGCACCAAACTCCTCCCAATGGCTTTTTTTTTTAAATAAAGGGAAGAAATTGGATTTTCTTTACCCACTCCAATCTATACCTACTGTCTGCTTAGTTTCAAATCCACAGAACAAAATACCCCGCACTGAGTACTCCCTGGTCTCCCTTTTCCTCTTCCCCTTCCCCTTCCTGCCTTCTTTTATATGCTGTCTCTCCCAATTAAACTGTAAGCTCCTGGAGAGCAAGAACTGTCTTTGCTCTTATTAATTATATGCCCAGTGTTTAATACTGTACGTGGCACATAATAGGTGCTTAATAAATGTTTATTAGATTGGATGAAGAAGATACAAGTGCCTCCCGCTGCCCCAAGGACATGGAGCAGTCACCAAAGACCCAAAGTAGTGCAGCCAGGTAAAAAATGAGAAAAGATCTGAGTTGAACTCCTTCCTTAAATGGAGATAGAGAGTTTATGGCCCACCTTCCAATCAGAGAGGAGTGATGAGGCTGATGGGATCTTGCAGAATATGAGGTTTTCCCAGTGATAAGTTTCCTGGGTCTTGGTGGAAAAGTCAATAAGAGTCATATCTGGGTGAGAAAGGAGAACTATAAGAAGTCAAATGAGATTTCAAAAGCTTCCAAGTTTCCTAGAGGCCAGTGTGATAATTAGATCTTTACATGATATCCTAACAGCTCAACAACTGGGTTGGACAATCATTAAGTTAAGAGTTTGAGAAGGTAGACAAAGGACTAAAACTACAGAGTAATGATGATATTGATGATGACAATTAGCATTTATATGGTGCTTTAAGATTTGCAAAGAGATTTACAGATATTATCTCATTTTATTCTCATAGCAATCCTAAAAGGTAGGTGTTATTATCTCTGTTTTGCATATAAGGAAACTGAGGCAGAGAGATCAAGTGACTTACTCAGGGTCCCATAGCTAGGAAATGTCAGGCCAAATTGGAATTCACATCTTCCTGATTCCAAATCAAAAGCTTTTAAACTGTACCATTTATTTGTGTTCAATTGTTTGCAGTTGCGTCTAATTCTTCGTGACCCCATTTGGGGTTTTCTTGGCAGAGATACTGGAGTGGTTTGCCATTTTCTTCTCCAGCTCATTTGACAAATGAGGAAGCTGATTTGCTGAGAGTCACATAGCTAGGAAGTGTCTGAGCCCATATTTGAATTCAACAAAATGAATCTTCTTAATTCCAGGCCTGACGCTCTGTTTACTGTGGCACCCAGATGTCTCTAAATATGGTAGATGCTGTGAAATGTCATTTTTTCCAAATCTATATCCTCACTAGTTTCAAACAATAAACAGACATTAAGAAGGAGAGGAAGTAAATTTTGATGTGTACTGGTTTTTTAGCTCTCTCATTTCTTATGTAGCACGAACTACATGACCTTCAGTACTTTTCAGTTTGGCAAGGAACGGGACTGCACAAGTCCAATTTCCAGAATTGGTTTTTGAGGGCAGAGTTCACAGTCATATTATTTTCTTTCTGAGCATGATTTATTTTTTTTTAAATTGACTAAAACAATAGGAAAGAAAAGCGAAAAAGGTTGGAGATTTGGGAAAACTGGGACCCTAATGCATTGTTGGTGGAGTTGTGAACTGATATTACCATTCTTGAGAGCAATTTGGAACCATGCCCCCAAAACTTTAAAACTAGCCTTTGATTCAGGAATGCCAGTGTTAGGCCTGCAATTCAAAGAGAAAATATAAAAGGGAAAAGAACCCACAATATTTGTAGTAGATGTTTTTGTGGTGGCAAAGAATTGGAAATTGGGGGGATGCCCATCAATTGGAGAATGATTGACCAAGTCATAGTGTATGAATATAATGGAATATTATTATTCTATAAGAAATGATGAGTTGGTAGATTTCAGGAAAACCTGGAAAGACTTCCATGAGCTGATGATAAGTGAAGTAAGCAGAACCAAGGATACATTTTACACAGTAGTAGCAACATTGTGCAATACTCAACTAGGAGAGTTCACTCTTCTCCACAATATAATAATCCAAGAAAATCCCAAGGGACTTCTGATGGAAAATGCCATCCGCATCCAAAGAAAGAATGAAGATTGAATCCTACTATTTTTACTTATTCTTTGTATTTTTTCATGATTTTTGCCTTTTGTTCTGAGTTTTCTTTCACAACATAACTACTGTGGAAACATGATTATACATGTCTAACCTATATCAGATTATTTGCCATCTTGAATAATGGGGAGAGAGAAAAATTTGGAGCTTAAAGTCTTGCAAAGATGAATGTTTAAAATGACTGGAAAAAAAATAAATAAAAAAGTAAATTAAAAAAATAAAAATGGGTAGCTCTTTTCTACATGTATAGGATCTTCAATAGGCCTATGATCTCACCAATATGGATTCTTCCTTACTAATTCACATCATGGCTCATTGTCCTCCTTATCCCCCCTATCTTTTTATAAAATCTTCATTGAGAAGCCACTCGATGCTCCCCTACTTCTTATAGTCATGGTCATGGATACCACCCTTGGCCAACCATCTCTTGTCACTAGAGGAAGGGCCAACATCCATATCTACCAAAATGGTTCTTCTACCCATTTGTGAGCTACCTATGTGGTTCAATGAATTGAATGTTGGCCTTAGAGTTCAAGAGATTTGAGTTCAAATCCAGCTCTTTTTAGCTCTGTGATCCTAAGCAAATTATCTTATCTCTCTCAGCCTCAGATTCCCCATCTGTAAAATGGGGGTAACAATAGTACCTACCTTTCAGATGATTGAGAAGATCAAATAGCACATGAAAAACTCTTTGCCAGCCTTAAAGTTCTATATAAATGTATATAATATATACATGTGTAAATGTATACAAATGTGAACAAATAGCTCACCTATTTATATCCTTTCTATTTCTCTTCAGGCCATCTAAAACTGTAATTTTTTTTGAGATCATGGACCTTTAATTCAATTCAATAAACACAGATATGTGCCTTGGTTCAAAGGACAGGTCTCTGACCTTCAGGAGTTTATACAATTCTAATATACAAGAGGCAGCTGGTAGTTCAGTGGGTAGAACACGAGGCTTAGAGTCCAGAAGAAGGGAGTTTCAATCTAGCTCCAGACACTTTGGATGATTACCCTGCAAAGCAACCTAAAAAGGAAGGGTTGGACAAGTAGGAAGAGAACACTTGGGAGAACAGGGTCAAGGAAGTGAAAGGAAAAGAAATTATCCAGAGTAGGATTTTGTTGACAGCACCAAAGGCCATAGCATGAGAATTCAGCCACATAGCATCACGGGAGAGTGCTCTTGTTAAAATGGGGGATGTCTGTGACAGTGAATAGCTGGGGTGGGGGGTGGGGGAGATTGAAACTACTGAGCAATTTCCTAAAGAGAACATAACCTTCCTTTCTGTTCAGTTCTGGGCCTAGTTCAAAGACCATTAATAGAATTGTCCAAGATATTAATTAGTCTTGATCAACTTAGCTCAAAAGTTCTGATAAATATGAAATCCTTAAAAAGGGCATCCATTTTCTTCTTGTCTGCCAAATAAGCTAGGGAAATTAGAGGAATAAATGTGACGAGGGGAGGGATAGAATAGGACGTCCCAGTTTCCAGTTAAATATACTGCTTCCTTATTTTTCTGTTCTTGACATCCATCTTCCAAGTGTACATTTAGCAATAATATCTAGCTTAAAGAGGTCCCCTTAGAAACGTTAGGAAAGGTTAATGTGTCATCGGGGTAGACGTACCCCACAGCTGTGCATAAGAAAAATCATCTTTATTCCTTCTGAAACTTAGGGAAATATTTTTATTCCCTACCTCACAGAAAGGAAATATAAGCATGAAACCGAATTGAAACAATAGCTTGCCTAGAACACCTTTGTTTCCCCAAGTGGATGCTTTCATCAAAACTCAGAGGCAAAACTCAGACAGATAATAAAGGTTGTAACAGAACACATGCCCCCCCCAAGCTATCTGTTTTTCTGCTAAAATTAAATGTGAATTTGTTGCAGTTCCTAATATTAGTTTCATTTTCTTCCCTATTAGAGTTTCATAAGGTGTAAAGGGGTGTGTGGGTGTGTGTCCACATGCATACACACCAAGAAATGACATTATGACGCATTTATTATGCAAAAAGTGGTTTATTTCTCTATGCCTCAGTTGTATAGTGAAAGGCTTAGACTAAATAAACTTTAAGGTCTCTTCTAGCTCCAGATATATGAGCCCATCTTCTTCTTGGCTAATTTTAAATTGATCAAGTATTGATTTTTTTTCACTTTTGCCTCTCCCTACCTAATAGAGACAGAAGGTAGAGGAAGAGGAGAAAGAAGAGGAGAAGGAGGAAGAAAAAGTAAAAGAGGAGGAGGAAAAGGAAAGAAGGAAAAGGAGGGGAAGGAGGGAGAAAGGAAAAGAAGTAAGAGGAAGAAAAAAAATTTAACCTAGAAATTCAAGAGAATAGTCTCAAGCTTTAGGATGATTTCCTCTACCTTCTCACTAGAAAATTAAATACCTAGAACTTCCCTGAGCTTCAATAAGCCAGTTTTGACCTTATCTGACTAAATTCTAGGTCATGTCAGGTCTCACCTGGCATCTCTAACTATGTTCTAGGTATGCATCACTCCTATTTATACATTGTCTTAACCCATTAGAAAGTCAACTTCCTACATGTGCAAAAATATTTTTGGCAGCTCTTTTTGTGGTAGCAAAGAATTGAAAAATAATGGATGAAAATAATGGAATATTATTGTTCTATTAAAAAAATGATGAATGGGCTGATTTTAGAAAGGTCTGGAAAGATTTATATGAACGGATGCTGAGCAAAACAAGCAGAACCAGGAATACATTGTACATACAACGGCAAAAATGTGCAATGATCAGCTGTGACAGGCTTGGTTCTTCTCAGTGGTTCAGTGATCCAAGGCAATTCCAAAAAACTTTGGATGGAAAATACCATCCACATCCAAAGAGAGAATTATGGAGATTGAATATAAATCAACATATGCTATGGTCACTTTTTTTTCTTTTTCTTCTGTTTCTTTTCTCTTGTTGTTTTTCCCTTTCATTCTGATTTTTCTCTCCCAATATGATTCATAAAGAAATATGTAAATATATATATATACATACTGTATATAATGTGTAACCAAAAAGTTATTTTTACATGTAACTAGTGAAAATCAAAACTAAAGAAAAAGAAAGAAAGCTCCTTGAGTCAGGAACTACCTAGTAAGCTTTTTACTTATATCCCTTTCATTTAGTGAGGTACTGGCATAAGTGCTTAATAAATGCTCTATCTATGTACCCATCTGTCTCTTTACTGTCTAATAAGGTCTAGTCTATGGATTTTCCAGAGTTTAAAAATTCTGTTGCCCAATCCAAATTAGAACATGAAGTCATCTTGTTTACGGGAATCAAATATCAAGGTCTGGAGTTTGCCTGTTAAAAATGTTACTCAAAAAAATCTTCACTCCCTTGTGGGAATCTTCTCAGAGCTTTAAAAATTAATAGCACGGACAATATCTATTCTCTAGTCTGTACCTTTTTCAGATGTGTTCAAATTCATTAAACATTACAGAGGAGAATGTGATCATTTTGAATCCTTCTTCTTTGTAAGGCCATTTTCACCTGCCCAAACAACTTTAAATACACTTTTTTTTAATTCTCTCTAAAGGAAAGTGAGGTCATGGAAAATGAAGGGAATCTCCTTCTTACCTTCTGGGAAAACAGAATTATTAATCTCTTACATTAGTTACCTCCAATTTCCCCTGAGTTATATAATCACCAAAAGTCAGAACTAGAAAGACCCTCTGAGTTCATCTATTCTGAGCTGGTGTTACCTGAGAAGTAATTTTGCCTAACACAAACAGAGATGGTTACGCTACATAGGAGTGTAGTGAATAGTGTGCCATACTCAGGTCATACTCAAGACAGAAAGACTGCACATAAAAACCTGCCTCAGAAACTAGCCAGGAGACTTTGGGAAAGCATCTAACTCTTCTCAGCCTCAGCCTCTTCATCTGAAAAATGAGAATAACAACATCATCTACTATCTACACTTGTTGTGAAGATCAAATGAAATAACCTATGTAAAAATCGACTATATAAATAACTATTATTATCCAGTGATTATAACCAGCAATTCTACTACATAGCACGCCCTCTAATTTTTCAAGTTATAAAGTGCATCCTTTTTAAGTGCTCTTTTGAATTGATTTTCAGAAAATCAGTAAAACGATATAGAGTCTATTTTTCACCCTCCTGATCTTTTTAACCCATTGAGACATACAATGATTTCTAATTGCATAAACCTCTTCAGTCACTCTAGCAATGAATTGTGGTAGTTGTGCCTTCGTGTGCAGAAATTCATCCATGTATTTATATTTCTTCTAACCAATATCAAAAATATAATCAGGGCATGATCATACCTCTAGTCGCTTTCCAGTAAAGATCTGGAAGCTCAATACCAGCCTTCAGAACACTAAAGAAATAGGTCTTATGACCTTCATCTTCAGAGAAATGGATTTGAAATGAACACTTGAACCGTAACTTTAGACCCACCTATACTCCCATAGTTTCTATTAGTTGCTGGAGAGGACTCAATCATAGCTGCATTTCTCCATCAAGTCCAAGGACTTGATAATGGTCAAAAACCTTTCCCTGCCTTGTAGAAATCAGTTTTTATCAATATTAAGTTGAAGTTCATTGAACATTTCTACACAAAGGGTAAATACTCTTCAGAGTGGGTTTTTCTCCCTTGTATTTAAAACCAATTTTTTTTTTTCATTTCACCCTTTGATTTTCTTTTAGGGAAAAAATGACTTCCCTGAATCATATTCCCATTTTTTTCATAATTTGTCCTTATCTAATAAAATAGGAACAAGATGAAATAAGTGTTTGGAAATTCTAACATGAAAACAGGGAAGAGAAATGAGAATCTCTGTTCTATAAAAATGAATAATGAGGAAAAGTTATTCCAGGTACCTATTTTTTTTTTTTTTTTGTATTTTGTTTCCTAGCCTATCCCTTCACCCTGAGTGTCAACACTAAAATCTGACATTTTCCATGACCTAGACAAGCATCACTCATCAAATCCTAAGGTCTGTGGTGACTAAGCAAATTCTGAGTATTCACCTTTCATCAGGACAGGAAAGGTCAATGAAAATCCACAAGAGAGGGGTGATTTAAGGTGCCTAAAAAAAGCTGAATCTCTCATTTCTCCAACACTTATATTTTTAAATTCCAAAAAAATTAAAGAAACTCAAACTAAATCACTAAAAAAAATTGCAGACACTGAAATAAAAATAAGCTTTTTTCCAAGAGAAGCACTCTAAGTAAGTCCTGTTTCATAAGCCTGGCAGTATAGCATCCTGCAGAGAACAGTGCATAGAGACATTGGGAGTGATTTCTCTGATTAAAGTGTGCTTTTGGCTTTTAGCAAAGAGTTGCCTCCACTCCAAAAAAGAAATTTAATCAGAGAAATCACAGTCCATTAGAGCTGTAGCTCCACTTTCTAATTTTCTTTCACATTCATTCCAGTTGTTAGGAGCTCAACTTAGTGGAGTCAATAGTCTGTAGTATTCAAGCTGCAAATATTAGTTTGGGCAAAACAAGGGCTTTTGTTCATTCCACATCCTTTTTTCCTTCTATTATATATATATATTTTTTTCCATTCCCATTATCTTTGCTGCAGTATTTATCTCAAAAGGGAACAGTCTGACTACAAGGATTCCCAGAAGACTCAAGCATTAGAGATTTTAAAATGGAATAAGAAACTTTGCTTGTTAGAAGAGATCCCTATACCTTCATTTTTCAAAGTCATGGTTTCATTGATTGAGGGCACTTTACCCCAATGGAGATCTCAAAGACTCCATGTTACAGTAAATGGTTTTCATGGGTTGTAGTTATTCTCTACCCGCTCCATTACTTGAGGTTGGAAAAGGCTTCCTATAGAAGGTCAGATTTTAGTTGGGACTTGAAGGAAGCCATGAGAAAATGAGACAGAGGGAGAGATGGTCAAAAAGCCTGAAATTAGGAGATAAGATTGTCTTGTTCCAGAAATAGCAAGGAAGCCAGCCTCACTATATCAAAGGACAGGTGAAGGCATAAAGGGTATAAGATTTAAGAAGATTGGAAGGGTGTGTGGAATAGATTATAAAGGGCTTTGAAGACCAAACCCAGGATTTTATGTTTGATCCTGGAAGTGACAGGGAGCCATGGAGTTGATTGAGCAGAGCATCTGCTAGTTAGACCTGTGCTTTAGAAAAATCACTTGGATAGCTGAGTGGAGAATGGACAAGCAGAGAGAGACTTTGACAATGCATTTAGGTGAGTAACAATGGAAAAATTTAGGATGATCCATAGCAGAGATAGAAGAATCTAATGGGTATACCCAATCAAACTGTGTATATCCTTTGATCCAGCAGTGTCTCTACTGGGCCTATATCCCAAAGAGATCACAAAAAAGGGAGAAGGATGTAGTTGTGCAAAAATGTTTGTACCAGCCCATTTTGTAGTGGCAAGGAATTGGAAACTGAGTGGATGCCTATCAGCTGGGGAATGGCTGAATTAAGTGATAGTATATGAATGTTATGGAATATTATTGTTCTGTAAGAAATAATTAGCAGGAAGATTTCAGAGAGGCCTGGAGAGACTTACATGAACTCACGCTAAATGAAGTGAGTAGAACTAGGAGATCATTGTACATGGCAACAACAAGATTATACAATGATCAGTTCTGATGGATTTTCAACAATGAGATGATTCAGACTAATTCCAATAGACTTATGATGGAGACAGCCATCTACACCCAGAGAGAGGAATGTGGGCATTGACTGTGAATGTTGTTGTATGCTTTTTTTCCTTTCTCATTTTTTCCTTTTTTGATCTGTTTTTTCTTGTGTAGCATGATAAATGTGGAAATATGTTTAGAAGAATTGTACATGTTTAATCTATATTGGATTACTTGCTATCTAGGGAAGGAGGAAAATAGGAGAGAGGGAGAAAATCTGGAACACAAGGTTTTGCAAAGGTGAATATTGAAAACTATCTTTGCATGTATTTGAAAAAATATAAGCCATTGTTATAATAATAAAAAAGAAGCGTCTAGTGAGGGTTTTTATTAAGATATGTTTACAGGCAACAGAGAAGGAACCAACATGTAGAGACACATTGAAAATGAGAGAAAGAGGAGATAATGATAGAGACAATCTTCTGGAGAAGACATGATGATGTTAAAACTATGTGGTAACTTGGCAAGCAGAAGGATCATGCTTCATCAGGGGCAGGAATGAAGGAGAAGACAACAGAAAATAATATTAGGAGATGAGAATTGAGAAAGAGGGAAAGAAGAAAACATGATTCCAATTTTTCCTATCAAGTATGATGAGGTTGACATCCTCAGCTGAGAAGATGAGGATATAGCTACTGAGAAAGACTTGGGAGGGGGGGGCAAAGGAATAATTGCAGTGGTGAATGGAATAGAGAACTGTTTAGGGAAGAGTAGAATAATTTCTTTGCTGAATTCAAGGCCCAGCTTAGCTTATTACTCCATAAATTTGTAATGGATCTCTAGTTTCTGGCTCTGTTTAAAAGTGAAATTTAATCATTAAAAAAAGATGGTGGATGATTGGAGTCATCTAGGATTGGATTTGGCAGAGGGCTGTACAAAAGAAGAAGGGATTCATAAAAGGGGCCAAATCTGGGAATAAAGGAGAATGAACCAGAGTTGGAGTTTAACTTGAAAAAGAACTCAGGAATGGAGGGATTGGAGATCATAGTGGGGATGATGAATAATAGGTATAAGAGAAGTCAGGAGTAGAGAAAGATGGAATTACAAAACATCTGATCTGATGAAGGGATTTTGAAAATCTTGAATCTCAGAAATGAAGCCCTTGTGAGTGATGGCAAGATCAAAGATATAACCATCCCTCTGTGTGGTTGAAGTCATATAGAAGAGCAGATCACGGGAATTGAGTAAATTGAGGAAGTAGGAAGTTAGGAAGGCATCAGAAAGTATTTTGCAGACCCTTAGTATGAATGCAGTTAGGCGGTGCAGCAAATAGCATGCTGGGCCTGATGTCAGAAAGACTTATCTTCCTGAGTTTAAATCTAGCCTCAGACACTTATAAGCTGTTACCCTGGACAATTCACTTCATCCTGTTTGCCTCAGTTTTCTCATCTGTAAAAATGAGTTGGAAAAGGAAATGGCAAAAAATTCCAATTTTTTGCTAAGAAAACTTCCAAGGAGGTCATGAAGAGTTGGACACAACTGAAAATGATTGAACAAAAAAAAAAGCTTGAGGGCAGAAGTTGGGGTGAAGAGAAAGGCTATGGGTCAAACACTGAACTCACTGAGATTTTGAAATAGGTCATAAGTTTGGAGAAAATGAAACTCAGAGAAGGAAAGGTTGTCAATGGATATGAATAGAAGAAGAATCCAGAAGGGCAACGAGGAAAAGAAAGATCCTGGCTCCTCCACAGGAACTCATAGTGAGTCAAAAGGAATGTTACGAGATAACAGATAAAATCAATATCTAGCCTAGCAAGTTTGTGACTCATGGAACCCTCAGAGCTCAGGAGAATCCCAACTGCAGATGACCTGAAGGGCATCAGAATGTTGCAAGATGGGGGTCAGTTGGATACAAAAGATGTTTGAGAAGTGTTCAAAAGGCTCAGATGCCATTGTGGATAGATGCATGAGAAGGTGGAGCCATGATGGAAGAGTAAAGGCAGGAACTCACCTGAACTTCCCCCAATCCTTTTCAAATACCATTAAATAATGACTCTAAAAAAATTCTAGAAATAGAATGAAACAATTTCCCAGTTCTAGGCAACTTAAAAAGTTGGCAGGAAAGGTCTATTATACTGGGGTAATTGAGAAGGGAAATCTAGCACAGGCTGAATCAGAGGCAGTAGTGGTTTCCAGAA
The DNA here is from genome assembly GCF_902635505.1 of Sarcophilus harrisii. Lineage (NCBI taxonomy): Eukaryota > Metazoa > Chordata > Mammalia > Dasyuromorphia > Dasyuridae > Sarcophilus > Sarcophilus harrisii. Next base: position 701,860,683 of record NC_045426.1, on the reverse strand, counting down.
CTCTCAGCCCATGGACAATAAGGGGATCAGAGAACAGGACAGAAGAAAATTTATAAGGGTCCCTGTAGTAGCACTAGGGGCAGGACTCTGTTTCCTTGTCTATATGTAGATCTGGGTAAAAGTCCTGTGTCTTAGTCCCAGTAGAAAGAGAAGTATTAGCACAACAGATCTTGTGACTCAGGGGAGCAGGGACCCTTGACATAGTTCTAGGATTGAAAGAGTGCTTGCGGTCACACACAAAACAGGACAGTACTGGAAGGTACTAAACACACTTCTTTCTATATTATACCACCTTGGGATACCCAGAAACATACAGGTTCCCAGAATTACCTCTAAAATAGCTGCACAAAAAGCCTGAAGCATGGAGCAGAAAAATTCATTGAAGAGAAAAACTACTTAAAAAAATAGAATTGGTCAAATGGAAAAGAAAGTACAAGAGCTCAATGAAGAAATTACTTAAAAGTTAGAATTGGGAAAATGGAAGTTAATGATTTTATGAGATAGCAAGAGACAAGCAAAATCAAAAGAATGAAAAAAAAAAAAAAAAGAAATATCTCATTGAACAAACAACTGATCTGAAAAATAGATCCATGGGAGATGATTTAAGAATTATTGGACTACCTGGAAAAAAAGATCCTTGGTGCCAATTTTCAAGAACTTGTCAAGGAAAACTGCCCAGATACTCTAGAACCAGAGGGTAAAATAGAAGAATTAAACAGAATTGAAAGAATCCATTGATCACTTGCTGAAAGAGCTCCCCAAATGAAAATTCTCAGGAATTTATAGCCAAATTCCAGATATCCTAGTCAAGAAGAAAATTCTGCAAGCAGGCAAAAAAAAAGAAACAATTCAAATATTGTGGAGCCACCATCAGGATAACACAATATTTAGCAGCTTTTACTTTAAAGGTCTGGAGAGCTTAGAATATGATATTCTAGAGGACAAAAAGCTAGTATTACAACTAAGACTCACTTCTCCAGAAAAAAAAAATGAGTATAATCCTTCAGATGGAAAAATAGACATTCAGTGAAATAAAGGACAAAATTTTAAGCATCCCTGAGGTAAAGATCAGAGCTGAACAGAAAATTTGACTTTCAAGTACAAAATGCAAAGGAAGCATAAAAAGGTAAACAAGAAAAAGAACTCATAAGGAATTTGATAAAGTTACATTGTTTAACAATTATCAATTGTTAATTATGTTTTAAATGTTAACATCATTAGGGTAATTAGAAGAATGCATAGACAGACTTGTGATGGAGAGCCATCTGCATCCAGAAAGAGGGCTGTGGGGACTGAATGTGGATCACAACATAGTGTTTTCACTTTTGTTGTTGTTTGCTTGCTTTTTGTTTTCTTTCTCATTTTTTCCTTTTTGATTTGATTTTTCTTATGTAGCATGATAATTATAGAAATATGTATGGAAGAATTGCACGTGTTTAACATATATTGGGTTATTTACTGTCTAGGAGAGGAGGTGGAAGGAAGGATGGAAGAAAAAAATGGAACACAAAGTTTTACAAAGGTGAATGTTGAAAACTATGCATATATTTTGAAAATAAAATGCTAAAAAAATAGAAAAAAGAAAAAAAGAATGAGCAGGATGCTCTCCAAAAACCATAAAAAGACTTGAATTGATGCAAAGTGAAAATGAACAGAATCAGAAGAGCACTGTACATAGTAATAGCAATATTGTATGATAATCTACTATGATTAACTTAGCTATTCTCAGCAGTACAATGATTGAAGACAATTCTGTAGGACTTATGCAAGGTACTGAACATTTCCAGAGAAAGAACTGGTAGAGCCTGAATACAACTCAATATTTTAAAATTTTTCCTTAGGTTTTTGGTCTGTGTTTTCTTTCACATGGAAATGTGTTTTGCATGACTATACATATATGTGTAATCATGGCAAATTGATTGCTTTCTCAATGGGGGAGGGAAAATTTGGAACTCAAAATTTGAAAAAAAAAAAGGTTAGAATTATTTTTACATGTAATTGGGAAAAATTAAATATTAAATAAGGTTGTTTAAAAAAAAAGGATAGATACATAAGAAAGAAAGATGGGCTAGTCACTTAGAAAGAGCAAGAGATAACAGAGCAGCACTAGTTCTGCACTAGTCACAGCATCTAATTGGTTAGCCATTCAGAAGAACACTTGCTTCCTTGGCAAACTCTAGTAGTTATTGATTTTTTTAATTCTTCAAAACAATACTTTTAGTTTGGATTGAATCAAATTTGTCCCAATTGATTAAATGAACTTCCAGTTCAGAGGGTTCATAATGACCTAGATGGATGCAGAGAGTCACTGTTTTCTCAGATAGTGAATGTGAAGCTCTGAATATGAGAACACAGAAAATGACTTGGAATTCAAGCTCTGATACTTATCTTAGTGACTCTGGGCAAGTCACTTCCCTTGCATGGGTCTCAGTTTCCTCATATGTAAAATGAATGAGTTGGACTAGATGCTTTCGGAACTCCCTTTCAACTCTTAGATCTATGACTCTAGGATCCCATAGCTCTGCTTTGGAGTGTATCATCCACATAAACCTAATGTCCTTAAATTTTTTAGTAGCTCAGCTAAATCCTCTGAAGCCCAAGCTCTAACCACTGCCATGTGAAAGGCTCGATAGGACAAGTGTTATGTCTGAAGGATTATTCACTGGGATGCTATAGAGAATTTTGTTTATTTATTTATTGTGGGGAGAGGAATATGGATTGACTAATTGGCCACTGGAGTCTCCTCCAACTTTGTGCTTCTGAGGCAGCGTGATCATAATCCTTTTTTGTTTGTTTGGCTGTTTGGATGCAGTGATGGCAGAATGCTTGATTGATGAAAGTGGAACTGGGATGTTTTTTCCTAAATTTGAGTGGGTTTGTGGTGTTTGTTTCTGATCCAGACCTGTAGATTTATCTATGTGGGAAATTTCTGATGTGGAAAATCCCTCTACCAATGAAGACCTAAATGCTTCTGTAACTTAAGGTCTTACTCATCTGGTACATTAAAAAGTTAAGTCACTTGCTCAAGGTCACATGAAACAAGTTTCATGTGTGAAGCTCACAATGAGGTAAGAATAGACATCTCTTATGTCTCCTCCCCCCACTTTTCTCCAAGGGAGATTTCAATTCATGCCAGGAAGGGAAGGGGCGGGGAGGGGGTGGGGGGAAGGCTTCTCTGCTCATCTCAGAGAGAGGGCTAGAATTCTATCTATTTGCTTTCTTAAATGTTATTAATCTAGAACATGTAATTTTTAGGTTCAAACTAAACTGCTAATTGCTGTTCTTTAATGGAGAAAGGAGGACCCAAAGGCTTCACTCCCTTCCCACCAAATACCGATTCTATAATAAACACAGAGCAAGTAGCAAAGAAACCCACTTATCCAAATTGGTCGCAAACCAGAAATGAGAGAAAGTATACAAATGAGAATATATACCAGACAATACACAAAGTAAATGAGCGTTCCCTTTGAAGGGAGAGAGAGAGAGAGACAAAAAAACAGAGGAGGAGAGACAGACAGAGAGAGATGGAGACAGAGACAAAAACAAGGGCAGAGAGAGATACAGAGAGAGAGACAGAAAGAGACAGAGAGAGAGAGACAGAAAGAGAGAGAGAGAGAGAGAGAGAGAGAGAGAGAGAGAGAGAGAGAGAGTCCTAGATGTCACCCAAGTAGAAATTCCCTGAAGTTTCTATTGTAGTAAATTAAGGCTAGAGATATGATTGAAGTTCTATCTGTCAGCTTCTTTCCAGAATCAATCTCCTTTCATGACCCTGAAAAGAGGTTGGAAACCCATGTATGTACCTTCTTTCCTGACACCGGAAAGTAGTTTAGCCAGAAACTGCAAAGAACAGATTTCTTCTCTGTCTGTCTCTGTCAGTCTCTTCCTTCTCTTCCTCTCTCTTCTCCCCCTTGTACCTTTCGTATCCCTTCTCCATCTCCCCACCCACACACCTGCATCCCACTCTCATCAGCTCCACACAGATGCAGGGTATCTACCTCCACCAATAAGGAGAGTCTCATGCCAATGGTCTTTGGGGCTCAGGGAACATACATATGTAGCATGGATCAATCAATCACTCACCTAGTCTAGAAGCATTCCCATATGCCAGGCACAGTACTAAACATCAGAGAAGAAAGTTCATGAACACAGATCTTCCTAACCTCCAAGCTGGCCTTCTGGTCATCTCAGCAGGCTACCTCTTTCAATGATTATGGGAGTAAGGAGAAATCTCCCAGAATAGTAAATAAAAAGTTTAGCCTTAGGATCAGGAAGACGGTTCAAATCCTGCCTCTGGAAAAGCTTGACTGTGTGACCCAAGCTAGGCAAATCACTTGGAGAATTAGCTGTAGAATCAGTCAATAGTCAGCAAATATTTGTGAAGTCCCTAATATGTGCCAGGTCCTATGCTACTTAGAATTATATTAAAATAGGTCCTAATGTGCACTGAGGAGATTATATTACCCATGTTCCTTACCTGATGAAATCAAAAGTCTCCTACACAAAAACAAGTTAGCAAAATTAGGAACTATTATCTCTCTCAGGTACTTTCTCCCCTCCAGGAAGATTCTGAAAGTACTTACATTCATTTCCTTTCCCTTTAGAGAGATCGCCAAAGGGTATCCTCTGCCCTTTGGCATTGTGCCAAAAACAAACAAGCAAAAACAAAGCCAGGCTCTGACTTCAAGGAGTTTGCCTTTAATTGACAAAAAACATCAAAGAGAACTGAAAAGGAGGGAAGGGGAGGGGAGACAACATCTGTACAAGGGGCATGGTGGTGAAATCGGAAGGGCCAGAAACTTTGCCAGCAGGGGAATCAAGCATGATTGACCTAGGCCATCCCCAAACTGGAGCCATTAATGGCAGAAGTGGACCAGGGTGGTACAGTGTCCTGGGGGATGGTGCTGATGAAAGAGCCAATCAGTCCAAAAAAAAAAAGCATTAAGTGCCTACTCTGGAACTGTACTAAGCACTTGACACGGTTCAAGCTATGATCCATGAAAATGAATCCAATATTAGGCAAGATCAAGCCAATGGTTGTGATGTAACCAAACCCAAGGGCTGGTTAGGAGTCAGAAAATATTCATAGTAATGGTTTAAAGCTGGAAGTGCTAAGTCAGGGGAAGCCACGGAAAGAAGGGGGGGAACAGCATCTCCAGCTACTTCTCTACAAGACACCATTTTTTTTAAATAGCAAGAGAAGCTTAGCCTTCCTCTGCTTTATGAACATAGACTGGATCATACATTTCAGCTCTGAATTACGCATCATCTGTACACGATTTGTTCATCTACCGTGTACATTTTGCCTCCCTCTCCCACCTCCAGCCCCCCAAAACATCACTTCTTCGCTCTCCCAAGACAACAGCCTGCTCTTACTTATGTCCCTCCCACCTGCTGGGCCCACGTGGGTGAATGTTCAATAAACACTTGTTGTATCAAGGTGAGCTGAATTGACTCAGTACACTGAGCATAAAGAGAATGAATAATGTAACACATTTTTTTTTTTTCTCTACTTGGTCATTATTTACCATGCAAAGCCTTTGTAATAATAGGATTTTTGTAATAATGGGTTTTCTCTGGAAACAGAAATCTCCATGCAGTCAGACTCAAAGCCCAAATCAGGGTTGTGCAGCTATTATTAGGGACTGCTGATCCAATTCAGGTTTCTGGCAGCGGAAATTAGTGACGGCTCTTTCATTCATTTCATTTTGTAAAGGGACCCAGAAGAACATAATTCCGACTCAATGGGGAAGGGCTAAGGATGTGATTCAGTGGAAAAAGCATTTTAAGGTTGGCTGCTAGCACAAGGCCCTTTGCTCAGGCTTGAAGATAGAGGGGGGAAAAATAACAATCCATGAGGTTGCTGACCATGAAGAATTTATAATCTAATAAAAGGGGTGGAAGAGGGGAATGTGGTTAAATAAGTCTTCAAATAGAGATACAAGGAAAGCCCATAAGGAAAATGCTCTAAGCAATTTTAAGATGAGTCCTGGTATAAATAAGGAGATAAGTTCTCAGAGGAGATGATGGTGTGGGCAAATGCATAGGAGCAGAACAAAACTGAGAAAAAGAGTGCAATTTGGTCTAGATGTAAAGAGAGTGTCTATAATCAGACTGGGGAGGGTAAGTTGGAGCCAGATTGCATAGGGTCAAAAATGACAAGCTTAGAAATTTCTTTTTTTATGGTATTTTATTTTTCTAAATATATGCAAAGATAGCTTTACACATTCACATTCTTAACATTTTCTGTTTCCAATTTTCCTCTTCCCTTCTTATTTGATATGGGTTAAGTGTGTACAGTTTTCTAAACATATTTCAATATTCATCAAGCTGAGCAACAACAACAACAACAAAATCAAATCAAAAGGGAAAAACACAAAAGGAAAAAACAACAAGCAAACCAACAACAGCAAAAAAAAAAAAAAAAAAAAAAGAAAAAAAAAAAGAAAATATTATGCTTTTACCCAATTTTGTCTCCATAATTCTCTCTCTCTTTCCATCACAAATTTATTAGAATTGCCTTCAATCACTTCACTGTTGAAAAGAGCCAAGTCCATCACATAATTTTCTTGTTGCCATGTTCAGTGTTATCTTAGTTCTGCTCTCTTCACTCAGCATCAGTTGATCTAAGTTGTAAAATATGGGCTAGCTCCCTGGAGGGCCTCAGGATCAGCCAGAATCAGGATAAATCAAAGTCCTTGGTCTTTAGGGGGAGAAGTGAAGGAGGCAGGCAAGCTGCCACGTGGCTTGACAAAGATGTATCCTGCAAGTCTCTCTCCTCCTCGTCCTGCTACCAAGTGACTCTGACTCCTTTCCCTCTGCTCTCCAATCCTTGCCTACTATTATCTCACCACCAACATTCAGCAAGCACCAATGGTGAGGAGAACTATCATCTAAATATATGCTAATAGAGCCATTTTCTCACATCAAATAGGTAGCTTTAAGTGCACTCTCATCTGATTCAGAGTTTCAGCCCTCTACAATAAGTCTTTCTAGGCTTTTCTGAAACCAACCTGCTCATTAGTTCTTGTAGAATAATTATAAGGTATTTCTTTGATAGCCTTGAAGAACTAAGGGGAATGTTTAACCTATATTGGACTACTTGCCATCTAGTGGAGGGCGTGAGGGAAGGGAAAAATTGGAACACAAGGTTTTACAAGGACTAATGTTGAAGAATTGTCCGTGCCTATGTTAATAAAAAAGAAGTTATACATTTTAAAATCATTGTTAACAAAAATTTAAAAAAAATTTTAAGAACTAAGGGGACAGTGAAAGTTTCAGAAAAGGGGATGAAATTGTCAATTCTTGATCCTGTAGAAGAGATAATAAATCATATCTATCCAAGTGGTGCAGTATGCTAGACCTGGAATAAAAATAGAAATACTATCTCAGAAGTTTACTAACTGTGATCTTTGTTTGCCTCTTAATTGTAAAACAGGAATAATAATAGTAGCTAGGGTGTATAGTAGATAGAGCACTAGTACTGGAGTTCAAATCCAGCTTCAGGTACTAGCTGTATAATACTGAGCAAGTAACTTAACATTATTTGTCTCAGTTTCCTCATTTGTAAAATGAGCTGGAGAAGGAAATAGCAAACTGCTCCAAAACCCCAAAAGGGGTCATGAAGAAACAACTACAAAATAACAGCACCTAACTTGTAGGGTTATTATGAAGATTAAATGAGATACTAGCATAAAGCAAATGAGATATTATGTGTAAAGCACACTGATACAGTGCCTGGCACATAGTAGGTACTTTAATAAATGTTTATTCCACCCATTCATCTCCTCTCAGCAGAGATTAAGGACCAAATATAGTATATCCTATCAGTTATGCTTAAAATGTGGATTTTTTTTTTGGTTAAACTACTTTTTCTTGGTTATAAGAAAGATCTGTCTCAGTATCTCAAAGAGATATTTAGAAATGATTGTAATCTGAAAAAACATCAATAAAACTTATTTTTTAAACATATTTCCACATTTATCATGCTTCACAAGAAAAATCAGATCAAAAAGGAAAAAAACACAAGAAAGGGAATAAAAACAAGAAAGCTAAAAACAACAATAAAAAAAGTGAAAATACTGTGCTTTGATCCACATTCAGTCCCCAGAGTCCTCTCTCTGAATGCAGATAGCTCTTTCCATCACAAGTCTATTGGAATTAACCTGAATCACTTCATTGTTGAGAAGAGCCACGTCCATCAGAATTATTGTCGTATAATTTTGTTGTTGTCATGTATAATGATCTCTTGGTTCCACTCAGTTCACTCAGCATCAGTTCCTGTAAGTCCCTCCAGGCCTCTCTGAAATCATTCTGCTGATCATTTCTTATAGTACAATAATATTCCATAACATTCATAGACCATAATTCATTCAGCCATTCTCCAGCTGATGGGTATCCACTGCAAAAAGGGCTGCTACAAACATATGGGTCCTTTTCTCTTTTAATAAAACTTGTATTTAAAGAAATAACATCAACCACCAAGCATTTATTAAGTGCCTTTTGTATGCCAAGTACTCTGTTAAGCCCTGAAGATAAAGACAAAAGCAAAATGATCCTTGAGCCCAAGAAGTTTATATTCGAATAGGGCAGAGCTTGTCAATAAAAAAAGCATCTATTAGAAGCCCTGAGCTTTGGGAAGCTTATTATAGTAGCTACCTGTGAAGAATGGTTTGGCGAGGGAAAACTAGGAAGGTAGAGTGGCCAGTTAGGAGGTAATCATAATAATGCAGGGCAATGAAAAGGTGATGAAGGGAGGATGAAGCCATGTTGGTGAGAAAGGATGGATGTACAAATGTGAGAGGTGGAGGGAAGGGCAATCTGAGGTTGGAACATGCATCAGTCTCATTGCAAAAATCTCTCCAGTGCAAAAAGATGCTTGTAGTTCACCGAAGAATATAAAAACAATTAATAGCTGGACATTTGCATAGAGTTGTAAGATTTGCAAAGATCTTTACAAATATTATCTTGCTGTATCCCCACAACACCCTAGGAGGTAGGACCTAGTATTATCCCCATTTTACAGAAGAAGAAACCGAGACAGGCAGTGATTTGCCCAGGGTCAAATGGCTAAGACTGCATTTGATATCAGGTCTTCCTGACTTCGGCACTCTATCCACTGGGCCACCCAGCTTATTAAAATAATAATAAGCTAATTATCGTGAAACAATCTAACTGTGTAGGGAAATGTAAGAAGAGAATTTTAATTACTGAAATACCAATATGATCTTAGTATATCAATAAGGATGGCATAATGGAAAGGAAACTGGGCACTCAAGACCCCTAAGTTTTGGTCCTGGCTCAACCCACTTTATAACCTCGAAGAAAACCTTTATCTCTCTTGGCCTTAGTTTTTGTTTTTTTTTTTTCATTTATAAAATGAGATGGTTGGATATCTTTCCCATTTTAATGATTTTGAATTCTATGATGTGCCAGTCTTGGCATCCTGTGTACTAGACTTCAGAGTTGTTTCCAGCTCTTAGATTCTCTGAAACCATGACCATTTCTTAGTGATATGCCAGATTTTTGAGAAGACAAATTCATCACAAAATTCCACAAGCCTCTGAAATTTGGATAACCTTCAACCCCCAAAGGCTATCATGTGACAGAATATGAACAGTAGAGAATGCAACTTTCCTTTGATAATTCTCTTCCAACTTTCCAAGTCTTCATAGATAATTTCACTGCTCATTGGCAGCCTCGTGCTAGTTTCTTTTTCCTGTATATTTCTCAAGTTCATGACTTTCATATTCAATTGGCTCCAAATTTTACATTTTCCATGTCATTATTTTGGCCACCAGGCTTTACTTTTAAGGCCAAACTAATTGTAGACTCTGTCAAATGTCAATTTAAGAGGCTTACTTTGGGACTTCAAATGTCAGTAAACATTTATAAGCTACCACTACTGCTATGATGAATGCACTTGCTCTGGACTAAAATCTATAAATATTTCTAAAAATGCTTGAGTAGGTGAAGGAAATACTATGTATTGCCAATTTCCAACATTCCAGTTAACATTGAATTTCTCTTGAAATCAATCATTCATGTATTCTGTCACAAAATATTCAATTATCAAACACCTAGGCTATATATTAAGAGATAGATATAGATATACCCACATACATGGATACATATGTATGTATATGAATAGACAAATGTATGTATACACACACAGGCTATAGAGAAAGAGATAGATATAGATATGCACATATATAGATGTATAGAGAGATGTATATATATATAGATATATGTATGCATACACATACTCATATACACCCCTAGGCTATAGAGAAAGAGAGAAATGTAAATATACACACATATGTAGATACCCTGAGAGAGGTACAGATCATTTTTTATCATTAAAAAAAAAACATGCAGTATCATATTGGAGAAATAAATAATGAATAGATAAAATGTAATACAAATTGAAAGTTGGTCAAGAACAGATCATGACAGACTAATCTCTGGATAGGGTTATTAAATCTATAGATAAAGAGAATTCTATAAATATAATTTAACAAATTTTTAGCAAAATATTTGATCAAGGATCTCATCTCATACTGTTGTAAAACAAAAAAAGATGGGTAGAAACAGATTTGATAGTAATATAAGGAGATAGATTCAGAAATTATTGAATTGTTGGACTCAAAGAATAATCATGAAAATTGGATGTCCACTGGAAAGAGGTATTCAGTGGATTGTCCAAGGATTCTGTATTCTGTACAAATGGATTAATATTTTTATCAATGCTTTAGAGAAAGACCTAAATGACATTCTCGTCAAATATGTAGTTGACAGGAAAGGTTTAACTAACATAATGGATGAGAAAGTCAGGATCCAAAACCATTTTGATAGGGCAGAACATTGAGCCAAATCTAGAATGAAAGTCAATTGGCATAAATATAAAGTATTATAATTGGTTTCAAAATATCATCTGTGATTTTTCAAAGTGCTGTGAACAGAGCATTGAGTTTAAAATCAAAGCACCTGAGTTTGAATCTCACTGCAGCTTGCTAATTGTATGAACTCGGGTAACCTCTTTCAGCCTCCCTTTCCTTATCTGTAAAATGAGACAAAGACCAAATTACCTTTCAGGTGTCTTCTAACTTTAAATCAATGTTTCTGTGGTCCTCGATACAAAGTGGGAAAGATATAACTAAACAACCAAGACCTTGGAGTATATGTTAACCCCAGTATAAGTCTCGAGGGAAATCCAGACAGTAAAATGCCATTGTGATCTTGGATTTCAGTGAGAGGCAAAGCATCCAGGAAGAAGGAACTGATGAATCTGCTTCATTTTCTCCTGGCTATACTCCAGCTGTAGTGGTGTGTTCATTTCTAGGTATCACAGCTTAAGAAATACATCAATAACTGGAGATCATCAAAGGAAATGCAACCCACATGATGAAGAGCTTTGAGTCAAGGCATCGATTGGAGAAACTGGAAAAGATTTTCCAGGAGAAAAGAAGTTTTTGTTGTTGATGTTGTTTTATAGACATAGCAGCAGTTCTTTGAGTTAAGAATTATCACAAAGAAAACTTATTTAATTTGATGCTAGAGGGCACAACCAGGGATAGTAGCTAGAAATTGCAAAGAGACCAATTTAGGTTCAATTTTAGGAAAAAATTCTAATAATAATAATAGCTGGCATTTCTATAGTGCTTTAAGATTGGCAAAGTGCTTTTTAAATATCCCACCTCACCCCAATCCTGGGAGGTAGGTGTTATTATTCTCCTCATTTTACAATAGAGGAAATTAAAATAGATTGTGGTAAAATGACCTACCTAATATATGAATGTTGTGGAATATTATTGTTCTATAAGAAATGACCAGCAGGATGAATACAGAGAGGCTTGGAGAGACATGAACTGATGCTGAATGAAATGAGCAGAACCAGGAGATCATTATATACGTCAACAACAATACTATATGAGGATGTATTCTGATGGAAGTGGATTTCTTCAACAAAGACAAGATCTAACTCAGTTTCAATTGATCAATAATGCACAGAAGCAGCTGCACCCAAAGAAAGAACACTGGGAAATGAATGTAAACTGTTTGCATTTTTGTTTTTCTTCCTGGGTTATTTTTACCTTCTGAATCCAATTCTTCCTGTGCAACAAGAGAACTGATCGGTTCTGCACACATATATTGTATCTAGGATATACTGTGCCATATTTAACATGTATAGGACTGCTTACCATCTGGGGGAGGGGGTGGAAGGAGGGAGGGGAAAAGTCGGAACAGAAGTGAGTGCAAGGGATAATGTAAAAAATTACCCTGGCTTGGGTTCTGTCAATAAAAAGTTATAATTATGGGGAAAAAATGACCTACCCAAGATCACACAGCTGGGTAATGTCCCAGAGCTCTATCCACTGTGCTATCTAGCTGCTTAGATGCATGTGAGAAGGATCCACATACTCAGGAGGTTGTGATCTTACATTTCTTGATTGGAGACTTCCAATAAGATGCAACACATAAGTCTTTGTCTTCTGTTCAAACACTGCAAAATTATTTATAGATTCTGATTCTTAACAAGTACACTCCACAGCAGTAACAGTAAATGACAAAAATTTACTGAAATTTAGATTCTCAGTCGTTCCCTTAAATTGACATTTGACAGAGACTGTGAATAGTTTAGCTTTAAAAATAAAGTGTGGTGACCAAAATAATGAAATGGAAAAATGTATCATTTCAAGAGGCCATCTCTTATTGGAAGTCTTCAATCAAGGACTTGGATGACCATTTGTCTGTATAAAAGGGAATTCTTTGTCAGGAACAGGGTGAACTAGATGGCCACCAAAACCACTCCCAACTCTGAAATTTTGCAATTCTTTTGGGATTCGATGATGGAAAAAACACTTTCAGTTGGACTTTTCAAGAGCAGTTGGCATTTGAGGCAGGGTGGGAAGCCAAGGGGAGTATGTAGGTATTCTGGGTGTGAAGAATATGGTAGGAAGAGACCAGAAGTTTAAAAAATTAAAAAAATAATAAAAAAAAAAAAAAGATGTGGTAGAGTCCATTCAGAAAATCAGAGGAAGGATGGAAAGCTGAACACAAATGACCTAGTTTGACAGAATGTAGTGCGGGAAAGGGAAAGATATTCAGGGAAGAAGTACAATTTCTTGAAAGCTGGGGGATGGAAGGAGAAAGTACTCACCCCTCCCTTTAACATTCCCACCCTTCCCTCTGAGGTTTTTTCCATGAAGTACAAATAGCTTTCATTTGGATCCTTGTAGGGAACTCAGAGGAAATGAACGGTATAATCCATTATTCAGATAGATTCACCTTGGTCTAATTAAAGAGAAAACCGAAACTGGAAACAAGTGATTTGGCTCAGGCTGAGGTCTTTAAACCACCTCCAATTTATACTTGGACCCTGCATTTCAGAATCACCCTGAGATGAGACAAATTGATAGACTGTAACATCTGCCCATCAAACACTGATTGCCATGTCACCCCATGCATGATCAACATCAAAAATTACATAAATGACCAATTCCCAGTTCTATATTTTAGACCTGTATAGTTTTCTGACTCTTGCCTGGGGGAAAGGGGGGGGGGGATTGTTTTTATAATAAGGCAGGTATTTTCTCTAAGTATTTGTTGTTAACAATATTTTGCTACATGGATTTTTTTTTTTCTAGCATAGATACATTTTCTTGTTGAATTCATTCTATTCAGATGAAATGAGGCTCAATTAAATACAACTGGGCAGTGATCCACTTCACTTAGATGCTTTCCTAACTAGGACTGGCTGGCTTCCTCAGTTTAGATTCCAGCCATCCTGGGCTCCAGATTTGAAATGGAAATGTTTTCTGGCAGGTTGTTAACAAATATAAAAGTATTCCCTTGAAGAGAGACTTTCAGCTTAAACAGACAGGATCTCTGGGCTCCAAAGCATTTAATAGTACTATGATCATGGTTAAAGAAGTAGAATTCTGGTGCTGAACCCTTGCTTGCTTAAGGCTTCAAATCTTATTTATCCTTAAATCAGCAGAATGGAATATGAGAATGGGAAAAGAGGAATGAACATATGGAGAGGGCTGAGAAGGAGAGGGAAAGGATAACTGGGTGCTTACAGATTTCTTGATGAGGAGGGAGCAAGATGATTTGAGGAGAAAGGAGGTTTGTCCTCCAAGTAGAGACACAGAAACAATAAAGAAAAAGACCATCCAGGCAGGAGGAAGGAGAGACTAGTGGTAGTTGATGACTCCATATTCAGGGATATTGACCTAAGATCATCAAGAGAGAAGTCTACTATCTTCCCAAGGCATCCATGCAAGACTTTACAGAGTACCTCCAGAGACTTGCCTAAATGACTAATCAATACACTCTTCTGACGATTCACATGGACACAAATGATACTGCAAGAAGCAACTTAGATTACTAATACTACAAAATCTTTAGCAAAAAAATGGAAGACCACAGGGGCATGAAGTATGCTTCACTTGCTGAAGGAAAGAGATCCAGAAGATACATATTGAATTGGAAAATGACTAGCTGGATAAGAAGATGATATCTAAGAGCAGGATTCATATTTCTGGACCTCGGCTTTAAATATAAGAATGACAGTTTCCTGACCAGGGATGGAGTACATCTAACAAAAACTAGTAAGAATATACATACATGCCTGGTGACTGACTTGCAAATTATATTAATGTGCCACTATTCATTCATCTACCCTTTGATCGATTCCCCATTTGTTTGCTACTTTAAAAAAAAAAAAAATATATATATATATATATATGGCTATGGGGGCAGGTAGGTGGCTCAGTGGATAGAGCACCAGCCCTGAAATCAGGAGGACTTGAGTGCAAATCTGGTCTCAGACATTTAAGACTTCCCAGGTGTGTGACCCTGGGCAAGTCACTTAACCTCAATTGCTTCAGAAAAAAAAATAATAAAAAGGCTATGAATCTTGACCTATATTGGACTTACATTTCTGCCTTTGAATTTCTTGGGGTATATTTCAAGGAGTCAGATTCCTGAGTCAAAAAAATATTTAAAAGTTCAGTTGTTTTTCTTGCTTAATTCCAGATTAACATCTAGAAGCCAGAGTAATTTGTAGCTACATCAACAGTATATTCATATGTCTGTCTACCCAGAGCTCGCACACCATTATTAATTAGGGGGAGAGGGAAGTTGCCATCTTTACCTATTTATTGACCCTACTGTTTTCACAAATCACAATCGCATGTTGTTATCAGTCATATCCAATTTTTCACGATCCCATTTGAGTCAGAGACTGGATTGGTTTCCCATCTTCTCCGGCTCATTTTACAGATGAGAAACTGAGGGCAAGTAGAACTCAGTGATTTGTGCAAGTGTCTGAGGTAGGCTTGAACTAACAAAGATAAGTACTGCAGATATCCAAGCTGGGACTCTTATCTATTGTGCCATCCAGCCAGCCCATTAGTAGATGGAGAGATAGATATAGATATATGTGTGTATATGTGTGTGTATGCATGTATGCATATGTATTGTATGTACTATATCATTCTATACATATTATGCTCTGTATAGATATATATGTGGTATATCATTGATGTGGTTTATATGGTAAATCACATACATATGTACTATATTTACATACATAAAGACACATATAAATCATATATGTATATATAAACAGATATAGATATGATTTACAAAGCACTTTAATAGGTTATCTCACTTGAAACTTTCAACAAACATAAAATAGGTGCTATTTAACAGGTTAAGCAAATTTCCCAGGGTCACACAGCTAATAAGTATCTAAAGGAAAATTTGAACTCAAGTCTCCCTGACTACAAGTCCCTTACTCTATCCACTATATAATGGAGAGGCCCCATGGGAGTGGATCCAATAGTGAAGGAAGCTAAACTCACCTTCCTGGAGGCTGAAAGGGTCCAACCAGGTAAATTTCAAGGAATCATTTTTAAGGTTTTCTTTTTCTTTGGTATTTGACGATTTACTCTTAAGTCTCTGAGAAGGAAGGAAAAAAAGGAAAGAAGGGAGGGAGGGAGAGAGGAAAAGAGGAAGGAAAGGAGAGAGGGAGAGACGAAGAGAGGGAGGAGAGGAGGGAGGGAGAGACGAAGAGAGGGAGGAGAGGAGGGAGGGAGGACAAGAGGGAGGGAGAGAAGAGAGGAAGGAAAGGAGGAAGTGAGAGACGAAGAGAGGGAGGAGAGGAGGGAGGGAGGAAAAGAGGGAGGGAGAGACAAAGGGAAGAAGGAAAGGAGAGACGAAGAGAGGGAGGAAAGGAGGAAGGGAGAGACCAAGAGAGGGAGGAGAGGAGGGAAGGAGGAGAAGAGGGAGGGAGAGACAAAGGGAGGGAGGAAGGAAGAAACAAAGAACGCTCCATCAATGTTGTGTTTAATAAATACAAGCAGTAAAGTGCTGTTTTGTCCCAGATATGAAAAAATTAAATGTTATCTCAAGTCAGAAATTGTTTTGATAGAAACAAACACACTAAACAATATTAAAATGTTATAAGCTATGAATCTTCAGGGCAATTTCATTACATCTTTAGGCTGAGGGGAATTCACAATTTACATCCTTGGATCTAGGTGATTACACCTAGATTTGCCTAAAAGCATCAAAAGCAACGGAGTAAAGCCCTTAAGTAATAAGTAGAATTGAACTAAGTGACTAACTGCCATGACCCAGCAGGCACTTAATTTGCTTTATGTGATTGACTGTGCTTGGCAGATCTCGGTTACAAATCCATTTTCCAGCATGGCCTTCATGTACACTATCTGGACCACCTAGGCGAGAGTTATCTGGGCTGCTTGGCCAGAGACTTTAACAGTGCTACTGGATTGCTCACTATTATAACCCGAAGGTATCTCCCAGGGCCAGAATCCAGGTGCCATATGTAATTTGATACCAAATAGAATGTGCCAAGGAATGCTCATTGCATCGCTGAGGTCCAGGACCAGCACCCACCTTCCTTTTTCCCTCCATCTCCACCCACTTCCCTCAATTCTCACATGGTCCCACCCTCTTCTCTCAGAGCCCCTGGGAAATAGATTTAATCTGTTTAGATGCAAGCCTATTTCCAAAGCTAACAATTATAATAGCCAGGAGTGAGCCCTATTAAAAGGATTTGCATTTAGATTACTTTCCCTCAACCACTGGGTGCATTATAGTGAAGAGCTCACGGAGTTCTTGAACTCTCACCCACTTTGGTCAAATGAAGTTTGTCATAGCTCAGCTAACACAAAAGAAAGAGAAACTGAGGAAGGAACTGAGGGAGACTGGGAAATAGAAAGAATAGAAAAAGTGTCCTGGACGATCTTGGGCTCTTCACGACTCAGGTCAAATTCCACCTGTTGCATGAAGTCTTTTCTAATGCCTTCAGTTGACTGGAGAGGTTGTTCATCCTTCATTCTCCAAGAGGACCGGTGACATCATGAGCGTGATGTCTTGCCTTGTGCATGAATTATATTTAAGTACAAAGCTGCACAAAGTCATTAATCTCATTCTTCTCAAACCAGTGGCAAGACAAAAGTCAAACTCTCCTTCCCTTAGACAATCCTAAATTCGGTCGGTATATACTCTCTATATAGGTAAAGATGTCCTTGTCTCTCTCAATAGTCTATAAGCTCCTTGAGGAGAGGGATTGTCTCTCCCTCTCCCTTTCCCTTTCCCCTCCTCTCTCTCTCTCTCTTTCTCTCTCTCTCCCCAGCACATGTGTATACAGTAAGTATTTAATAAATGTTTGTGCATTATCTGGTTGTTATTCACTTTATAACTTCCAGTGTACATTCAGCCCTCTGGTACCATCTAATCTAATGTGTCTACAATACAACAGATCTTCAGGCACTTCTCATGTCTTTTGTTCTTTAAGCTAACCATCCTTAATTCCTTCAACCAATCATTATATGGAATGAAATTATGATTGTGTTTCCCTGGTTGCTATCCTCCAGACATTAATCTCTAGTTTTGTCAAAACTGTGGTGCCCCAAAGTGAACATTAATACTAAACACATGGCCTGACAAGGACAGTATTAACTCTTTATTCTTAGTTGATAGAAAGCCTTCTGGACTGGCATCAGAGAACCTGGGATTGAATCCCTGCTAAGTAGTAGACAGACTATGTGACCTTAGTCAAGTCATTTAAACACTCTTGAGTCTCAAATGCCAGCCCCTGGTGTCCCCCTCCTTTTCAGCTTCTTTCTGTGCTATGTCTTTTCCCATCAGACTGTAAGCTCCTTGAGGGAAAGGACTGTCTTTCTATAGCGTATTTGTCTCCCCAGAACTTAGCACAGTGCCAGGCAGGTGATGAAAAACAGAGAAAGTGTAAAAATGTAGGGGTTGTCTCCCCCAGCTTCATATCTTTAATTTGAGTGCAGCTAGATACCATTTTTCTTGGTCTTTCTTTGGATTTCTGAAACTTAAATACTTTCTATGTGCCAGGCATTGTGCTACTGTTGGAGATCCAGAGAAATAAGCCAGAGAAGGAACTATCAGGCAACAGGTTTTCTTTGCCAAGAAAACCCCATCTGGGATCACAGAGGGTCAAATATGACTGACATGACTGAGCAATGATAACAAAATCCTTTCAAGAAAGGGAGGAAAGTTTCATTGGCAGTTTATCTTGATGCAGCCATGCTGGCTCTTTATGATCACTGCTTCTTTTTGTTATTTGTTTTTTTAGATCTTCATTAACCGTCTCTTAGATAACATGATCTAGAATTTCCCCAGTAATTAAAATCCATCTCACTGTCTTCTAGTTAATGGATTCTATTTTTATTCCCTTTATTCTTTTTATTCCCTTAAATTGGTACCACATCAGCTCTTCACCAACATAATAATACTTATTTTCTTTTTAAATAAATTTAATAAATTTATTCATGATCTTTCTTTTGTCCTTTTTCTTTCTTCCTTTCTTCTTTCCTTCCTTCCTTCCTTCCTTTTTCCTTCTTCTTTGCTTCTTTTTCTTTCTTCCTTCCTTCCCTTCCTTCCCTTCCTTCCCTTCCTTCCTTCCTTCCTTCCTTCCTTCCTTCCTTCCTTCCTTCCTTCCTTCCTTCCTTTTTTTCTTTCTTTCTTGACTATCAGGGTTAAGTGACTTGGCAGGAGTCACACAGCTAGTATCAACTGTCTGAAACTGAATTTGAATTCAAGTCCTCCTGACTCCAGGGCATATGTTCTATTTACAATGCCACCTACCCACCCCTATCATGCTCTTTCAAAGATTAGTAATGGTGGCTCAGCAATCACATCTTTCACTGTCCTGTCACTAGAATAATCAATTGATCAATTTGCATCAATTGATACAAAAATATTATGACTTTACTTTGAAATGAAAATGTTCATCCTCTTTTTGCTTTATAGTTAAGGGGGGAATATTCTGTGTCAGTTTAGATTTGGCACTTTGAGATATTCTTAAATTCTGATCCTTCTAGGGCTAGGATACAGATCACCTTGGTCAGAAAACTTTGATACTAGCCAACTCTCATGATTGATATAGCTCTTGGCAAACTTTTGTAACCTATCCTCTTGAGTTCTGTCCAAAATCTTGGCTGTGGAGCAAGGGGAGATGGGAAGGAGACAGGAGGTGTTGTCATCTGGGAAATAACCTTCCCAGGGTTCCCTAAACTACTCAGGGTTTGGGGATCTGACCCCAGGGCAAACTACCCAGAATACAACTGACACTGACCTTAGAACAGACGATAGTGGGTGGGAGATGAGGAAGTGAGACAAGGGGACCCAGAAGCAAGCAGTGAGAAGGAGGAAGTAGAGAGCAGATTGGAAGGTTATAAGCAACTGCTGGATGGCTTGACCTAAGACAGTAAAGACAATGCAAGAAAGAAATATGTCCACGTCACTGCTGATCTAGGGGGAAGACAGAGATTAGTGACCTTCTCTCCAGTTTCTCTTTCCCTCTCTTCAGAGGGGACAAATATATGGTTTTTAACTTGGTGCTTTACCCTGACTTAGGAAGCATTTATGTCTCTTTTTTTAAAGTGGGGAGGGGAAGTTTAAAGCCAAGAAATATTATAAAACTGTTTTTTTAATCAACAGAAATGTAAAGTTGCGTGTGTTTTCCATTTAATAATTACAAACAGAAGGAAAAGAGAAAGAGAATTTCCTGTTTAGAGTCAAGAGACTATTTGATTATCAAAAGCTGATTTGGGAGCTTGGAGCTAATTTAGACAATTAAGCAAAGAGAAGAGACCAGTGTTATTCCATGAAAGGTTAGCCTGAATTTAGGACACATATATCTTAGAGATAAAATCTTGAGTGAGGGGGAGGGAGGAGAGAAAGGAAGGAAGGAAAGAAGGAGGCAAAGAAAGAAGGAAGGAAAGAAAGGAAAAGAGGGAAGAAGGAAGGGAGGGAAAGGGAGAGAGGAAAAAAAAGAAAAGAAAGGAAGGATATTTTCCCTTTCTTTTTTTTTTGCTGTCAGTGATGTGGCTTTGAAAAGCATCCATTAGGTAAAGGGAGGGGGAGAAGTTTGCTTGAGAGGGAAAGAAAGCTACTAGGAAAACTGCCCACAGAAATACCCCACAAGCCTGTTCAGTAGGTCTCTTGGGATGGTGAATGACAAAGTGCTCAACCTGAGTAGCTTACCAGTGTACCTATACATGCCACCTATACACTAAAGCTCTCAGGCACCATGTGAGGTGGGGGCTTTAAATATTATTCTATTTCCAGATGGAAAATTAACTGACTAGGGGGGTAAGAGGTGAAAAATTGGAACAAGAGGTTTGGCAATTGTTAATGCTGTAAAGTTACCCATGTATATATCCTGTAAATAAAGGGCTATTAAATAAAAAAAGAAAAAAGAAAATTAACTGACTTGCACAAGATTAAATAGCTAGAAAGTACATAAAAGCAGAATCCACACCCAGATCTTCCTGCCTCCATGTCCAGTGCTCCATCATGCAGCCTCTCATCAAGACACATTTTTACCTTCTCCCCTTTACATATCTCCTTCCTCACCTGCTTTGTTCTATCCTTTCCAGTACACAGAGCCTTCTCCTTGACAGAGAAAAATAGTAAAATAAGAATTGGCCAGTTTTTTTTCTATAATTATCACTGCACAAAGCCCAAGAAAAGATTCTTTCCTTCTTAGTTTCTCATCACTCTCCTCGATATAATTAAAAGTCTCTCTGTCTCAGCTTTTTTTTCTAAAGCTGCCCCTCATTCTGCACTTTAACACTCAAGACCATTCCATGTTTTTGTTTGTGATTTTCTTTGTTACTCTTTTTTTCCTCGAATCATTGTTACTTGCGATGACTCACCTAGCACCATGAAACCCTAACTTGTAACAAAGTGTGTTACATTTTCAACAAGACTATACAATGTGGCTCTCTTCCACAATGAGATGATTCAAAGCAGTGATGAAGAGAGCCATACACCCAGAAAGAGAACTATGGGAGCCGAATGTGGACCACAGCATAACATTTCCATGCTTTCTGTTGATGTTTACTTGCATTTTGTTCTCAGGTTTTTTTTTTTTTAAACAAAGACATTTCCTAAATGACAGAATTGGATTCTTCCTAAGAATTTTTTGGTTGTGACAAGTCAAAATAAAGTGCTACTGGATGAGTAGTTCTGCTCCAATATTCCATGAAAAATAGGGGGTTAGTGAATCCAGACATTAAATTCCCTCCTACTCTCACTGCCTTGATAGAAACATTTCTAAATCTGCTTGCTTCTTCAACTCCCTGTCAGAGAGATACCAAGATTGCTTTTTGAGGGCCATCAAGGACATGACCAATCTTCAGCCAACTTCTCTTCTAGCTCCAACAAGGAGAACTTCACATTTTATAAAGGATTTCTACTTCATGTAATACACTAACACTTTGTCTCTTTGCCACTCTATGTGATCTTTTCAGATGGACAGGGGGGAAATCTCCCTTTTACAAAAGTACAGTTAAATAAAACAGTATGTTGGGTATACAATAGGTGACATTCTTTGTTAAGGGGCAGGTCAGGGCAATTCTCTGCGAGCCTTCATAGCTTTGAATCATCACATGTGAAGGAGTTGCAGGCCAGCCTTTGCTGACACAAGTGTTGCCAACTGGGAATGAAATAAATTAGAGGCAGAGGGAAGAGGAGAGAGGTCAGACAATGCAACGGCCTCTCAGTCAAGAGGTCAGAGAACAGCAACTGCCTCTCAGTCTCCTTGTATCACCCTCTCACACAAGGAGATCCATTCTGCAGGTCTGGGTTGGATCTCCAGCAGCCACTGTCAGGTGGCTCCCATGTATTCCAACAGCTCCGGTGTAGTCTAACAACTCTTCACCTATATTCTATCGATCCTTAGTGGTGACACAACATATATACAGAAGAATAAGCTTGAAAAATGTATTTAACCAGAATAGTGCTTTTGTTGACGTTTCATTGATGACCGTATGAATGCATTTCTTTATGTTGCACTGGGGAAGCAAGTACAAATAAAAACCATCGCTGCCTTCAAAGAGCTTCTAATCAGATAAGATGATGTTTGAGGAGCAGCTGGCAAATGGGGGGATGGTCACATAGAAGAGTGGGAGGTTGTCTAAGAAGACTGAATATTTCAAAGAATTCATATTTAAATGACAGAGAAGTTTGCTTGTTACCCTATTGGCAATATGGGGCCACTAAAAGTTTCTGAGCAAAGCATCGGGTGACTGGGCAAAGCTGAGCTCTAGAGTTCTGTGGATTGATCAGAGCTTGGAATTCTTTCAGAGAAATGATCTAAGTGGTAGATGCTAAGGGGGTGGTGAGTGCTAAAGAGCTGGTGGAGGAGAAGGAAAGATGGTCGTGAAAGTGATCGTAATAGTACGATGGATGAAACTTGAAAATTAATCAGACGTGGCGGAAAGGAAAGGAGAAGAAGGAGTAAAGGGTGACTTGAAGCCAGAAGTTTCTCAGATACCACGAAGTGAGTGGGATGTGAGGAAGTGGGAGAAATAACTGTGGACAAGGCACCACCACGTGGCTATTGCAAAGTTTCCTAAAAGGTCAGGGCTACTGTGAAAGCCTGGGGAAGCAGAGACTGGAAATCCATGAACACTATAATAGCAATTTTCAGAATTTATTCAACATTCTGCATGAAGATTTACAAACATGTCAAATACATTTTCTCATTTGATCCTGTCCTGTGAATCAGGTGCTATGGATATTACTCTCTTCATTCTACAGATGAGGAAATTGAGATTCATAATCAGGGGAGCTTACCCAGCTAGTGAGTATTGAGAGTGAATTTTGAGCCCCCAGCTACATATTCCAGACTATGTAAGTTCAAATTCCAGCTGTTATTAAGTACCTAAGAGTAAATAACTTTGGCTGTCCCCCATGCCTGGAATGTTCTCCTTCCTTATCTCTCCCTCCTGGCTCCTTTCAAGTCTTAGTTAAAGTCCCACTTTCCATAAAAGGTCTTCCCAGCCATCTTTCCTCTTTGTGCCTTCATCCTCCACCTCCGAGATTGGCCCTAACTGATCCTGTTTATACCTTGTTTGTGGACCATATAGGTGACATTGTGGCTGGAGTGCCAGGCTAGGAATCAGAAAGACCCCTCTTGTGAGTTCCAGCCTCAGACATTGACTAGCTAGAAGACCCTGGGCAAGATACCGGATCCTGTCTGCCTCAGTTTCTTCCTCTATAAAACGATCTAGAGAAGGAAATGGAGAACCATTCCAATATCTCTGTCAATAAAACCCCAAATGGGGTCTTAAAGAATCAGACATGACTGAAAAATGACTAAACATCTACAAAAATAGCTTGTTTGAAATGGTTTTTGCATGTTGTCTCCCATTAGACCCTGGGTTCCTTGAGAGCAAGGCTGTCTTTTCCCATTATTATGGTCCCAGTGCCCAGCATAGTACCTGGCACATAGTAGGTGTTAAATAAATAAAGGTTTCTTTATTGACTGACTGACTGGGTTAGATGATCCTAAGCAACATTTCCCCACTCTGTGTTTCAATTTCCTCATCTATAAAATCTGTCTAATCATCCGTGCACTGCCTAGCTCACCGGTTATTGGGAGGAAAGTGTTTTGCAAGCCCTAAAGCAGCACAGAAATGTGGACTGTTATCATTAAAGGAGAGTTGTGATCCAAGATAATCATCTAAGCCACAGCTCCTGATAAATGGCGGCAGCCAGAAAGATGATAGCACACATACCCATAAATTACGTCGCAATAACCAGTCTCCCTCTTCCAGAACGGATCTGTCAACTGGTCGGGCCACCCCAGGAGAAGTCTAAATTAGGGCCTATCAATTTGCATGTGTGAATTGCTGTTACAGGACCATTCATCCATCATCCTGCTCCAGCTGCTCTTGCCTTGCTAGAGGGCTTTAATCAAAAGAAGGCAGAAGATTCAACCATAACCATTTTGATCCACAGGTGATTTGCGTTCCAGAATATATCCTCTGAGCGTGGGCCAAGCTGTTAAGCCATGCTAACTTCTCTAAAGGGCCGCTAGGTCCTTTTCTCTATCTCCTGCTCTCTGCAGGGATCCATCCTATCAATTTTCCTCCTTCATAAATCCCATTCTCTGTCTTTTCCTTTCCCGTTCCCATTATCATGAACCCAATTAAGTCCTTCCTTATCTCTCATTTGGATTTCTGGAAGAGTCTCCTAACTAGTTATTACTGCCTCCAGTCTCTCTGACCTCCCGATACATCCTTCACATCTCAGCCAAAATAATTTTCAGACTGCACAAACCCTATCGCATCACACTTCTGCACTGGCTCCCTATTGCCTGGATAAAGCCCACCCCATGCCACATAGTCCACATTTTAATTAAAATGGCCTACTTATTCTCCAACTCATACCACCTATTTCTGCTACATTCAATCCCCTAAGCCAGCCCCACATCCAGAATGCATTTCCTATATATATCATCAACTGTGAAATTCCTTATAACCCTTTCAAGTCCCATCTTCTTCCTTGAAGCCTTCTCTGCTCCGCCAGCCCAAACCCCATACCCTGGACTTCTCACATTTCCCCCAGCTTTGGGAGGATTTCCTTTTTTGGCCCTTATCCCCTTCTGCTTTGCATCATAATTGAATACACATATCCTATTCGACAAAGAGGCGGTATAGCATAACATAATGGCACTATATAGTAATATAATACAGTAATATCATATAGCATGATGTGTAGGAGATAGAGCATAGTAATAATATAGCATACTATTATACTATATTATAATATATTATGGTATACAGGATATATAATATGGTAATAGTATATATTATAATATAATACTATACTACATATTCCATATCTATATACTATATATCTACATAGACTTATGTAGATATAGTATATATATACATATATATATATATATATATATATATATATACACACATTATAATGTAGTAATATAAAGGCATGTAGCACAATAGTTAGAAAGCTATCTTCGAAACCAGGAAGCCCTGGGTTTAAACTCTGTCTCTGACACACACCAGCCTGTGAAACACTGGGCAAGTTACTAAATCTCTCAGTACTTTAGATAATTCTCTAAGATTTAATAGTTCAGAGAAGGGTTCCCCTGCCAATACAACCATAATTTGGCTCCCAATCACTTTCTACTGTACACAGAATGTCATTCAAAAAAAAAAAAATCTTTGTGGCTCCAGAACTTAGCATCCACACCAGCTTGTGAAACACTGGACAAGTCAACTAAATCTCTCAGTACTTTAGGTCATTCTCTAAGATTTAACATTTCAGGGACGGGTTCCCCTGCCAATAAAACCATAAGTCTGATCCTAACCACTTTCTACTGTACACAGAATGTCATTTAAAAATAATCTTTGTGGCTCCAGAACTTAGCATCCACACCAGCTTGTGAAACACTGAACAAGTCACTAAATCTCTCAGTACTTTAGGTCATTCTCTAATAATAGACCTCACATTTCAGGGAAGGTTTCCCCTACCAA
The DNA here is from genome assembly GCF_902635505.1 of Sarcophilus harrisii. Taxonomy (NCBI): domain Eukaryota; kingdom Metazoa; phylum Chordata; class Mammalia; order Dasyuromorphia; family Dasyuridae; genus Sarcophilus; species Sarcophilus harrisii. The sequence continues at coordinate 701,834,824 of NC_045426.1, read as the reverse complement.
TAAAACCACAAGTCTGCTCCCAACCACCTTCTACTGTACGCAGAATGTCTTAAAAAAATTTTTTTGTGGCTCCAGAATTTAGCAAAGTATCTTGAATATGATGATCAATGTTGATTGATTGGAATATGTTGAGATTAAGCCCCCAGAACTCTCTTTCCCAGACTGGAATGTGGTCAGGATCGTTGGGCCCATAGATTTGGAGAAAAGATATATGGGAATGCGGATGATGATTAGGTTCAGTGGGTGAGTGATAAGGTCACGTTGAGAGAACTGAGAAACAATGACAACAAACTGAAACACTTGGGGTACAGCCAAAGCTGTCCTTTGGGGAAAATTGGTGTCTCTCAATACATTCGTCAACCAGAAGGAAAAAAAAGAACCCAAGGAAAGAATCTCATCAAAGAACTACATGAGGGAAAAGAGCACAGGCTGACCTTGTGGGGAGATTGAAAGATGACCAATGGGCAGGTCATACCCTCTGGGGCTCTCAGAATTTCGTATGGTCAAGAGAAAGGGAGGGAGGTTCCCAGAATATCTGATGGCTCCTTCTTAGGAACTTGCAGAGGGACAATGGACAAGCATGGAACAAGCCAGACGAGGATGGGTGTGCTGTAACCTATTCACTTGGAGGGAAGAACCACATTGATATGAATAGAGATTTCTGAATGATGAGTACGGAATCATGAGGAAGCACCTCAACATTTCCTAAGAAGTCTCTAATTTTCAAAGCCCTTTTGTATGATCCCTTTGATAAAGCATTAGACTTGCATCAGGAGGACTTGAGTTCAAATCTTGCCTCAGACACTTATTTAGCTGTGTGACTCTGGGCAAATCCCTTTACTGCTACCTGCCTCAATTTCCTCATCTGTAAAATTGTAATAATAATAATAATAATAATAGCACCTATCTCACAGGGTTATTTCGAGGAGCAAACGAGGTTATATTTGTAAAGATCTTAGCACATTGTGAAGACATAATAAATGTTTGTTTCCTTCCTCTCTCAGCCTCAGTTTCTCTATCTATAAATGGGAACTATAATTGTACTTCTCTTGCAGCATTGTTTTGAAGATCAAAAGAGATAATATCTGTAAGGAGGTTAGCACATAATAATATTTGTTCACTTCCTTTCTTTCTCAGGCTCAGTTTCCTCATCTGTAAAAAGGGGATAATAACAATACCTTCCCAGGTTGTTGTCAAGATAAAAATAAAATAATGATTTTGTTTTGTGAACCTTAAAACACTACCTAAATCCTAATTATTATTGTTGTTGTTATTATTGTTATTATTATGAAATCTTGTTTCTGCTTCATAGTGACTTTGTGAGATGAGTAGAACAAACATTATTCCCATTGCACACATGAAGAAACTGAGGCACGGGAATTTGTCCAGGATGATTTAGTAAGCAAATAGCAGAATGTGTCCTGGTTCCCAAGTCCATTGCTCTGTCTATTACCTTGTACTGCCTTCCCTTAGACTGCTAGCTTTTGTCTTCAACCCTAAAACAACACAAGGAAATGTCTAGCACAATCTATTTCTGAGCACTACAGAGGAGGATTCTCACCTGAAGTCACATAGTGGAGCTCCCCTGAGATCTTGATCCAGTGAGTATATAGAGCTAGGAGGAAACTTAGAATATAGAATATTCACACTGGGAGGGAGCTTAGAACAAGGAATGTTAAGGCTGGGAGGGGCTTTAGAACAGGGAATGTCAAGGCCGGGAGGACCTTAGAACAGAGAAGATCCATGTTGGGAGAAGTCTTAGAACAAAGAATGTCAGGAGATATCACAGTGGGGAGGAGTTTCAGAACAAGGGATGTCAAATGGGAGGAACCTGAGAAAATTATCTAAAATTTAGAGTCTGCCTGGGGAAAATAATTATCTTTAGAAATGGCACGATCAGGAAATAATGTTTGTGGTGGTATCTGAGCAAGTCTCCAAATGTGATGAAAATGATTATCTCTAGAAATGACACAATCAGGAAATAATGTTTATGATGGTATCTGAGCAAGTGTCCAAATATGGTATAGATTGTGGACTCATAGACTATAGAATGTTGGATCTAGACATTAGCCTAGACTTTAGAATATAGAATATCAGAGCTAGAAGGAAAGTTAATAGCATCAAGAACATCAAGAGCTGAAAGGGCCTTAGACTCATAGATTATTCAACGGGTGAGGTATCTAAAAATAGCTTTTTATCCATTTAATGGTTTCAACAATAGGTTACAATCCCACCTTCTTAAACTGTAGGTCTCAGACCCATAGGGGGTCTTTTAACTGAGTGTGGGGGCCACAAAATTATGATTTATTTCATTAAATGTTTGATTTGTATAAATATATACCCAGGATCACATAAAAATTTCTCAGGCAAAAAGGGGTCGTGAGTAGAAAAGACTTAAGAAGGCCTGAGCTACTCAAAGAACCCATATATGTATGAGTCATATTATTTTTTTTAATTAAAGCTTTTTATTTACAAAACATATGAATGGGTAATTTTTCCAATTTTGACCCTTGCAAAACCTTTTGGTCCAAATTCTCCCCTCCTTCCCCCCATCCCCTCCCCTAGCTGGCAGCTAGTCCAATACATGTTAAATATGTTGAAATACATGTTAGATCCAATATATATTTACTTATTTATACAGTTATCTTGTTGCACAAGAAAAATCAGATCAAGAAGGAAGAAAAAGAAAAACTGAGAAAGAAAACATAATGCTAGCAAATAACAAGAGAAAGAATGGAAAAGCTATGTTGTGGTCCATACTCAGTTCCCATGATTCTCTCTTTGGGTGTAGATGGTTCTCTTCATCACTGAGCAATTGGAACTACTCTGAATTATCTCATTGTTGAAGAGAGCCACGTCCATTAGAATTGATCCTCATATAGTCTTGCTGTTGCCATGTACAATGATCTCCTGGTTCTGCTCATTTCCCTCAGCATCAGTTCATGTAAGTCTCTCCAGGCCTCTCTGAAATCATCCCGCTGGTTGTTTCTTACAGTACAATAATATTCCATAGAGAGTCATATTATTTTTAGAAAACAGTTGCAGTGGCCCTCATTCAGGCCTGCACTCATGCCACCTGACAACAGTCAGTGAAACACCAGTGACTGCAGGCAAGGGGGAGATCCTCCTGACCCTCTTGTTCAGAGGTGTCAAGCATGCAGTCTACAACACGCCAGAGGGCTGCCCAAACTGGATGAAAATATACTGGGAAATAGTTAACAAGACAAAGAAAATACAACAAAACAAGGATAATGTTAATATGTGATTTGTTTGGGAGTTCTTTTTTGGAGGGGAGGAGGGAATCTTAAAAATGGTTTGATAGCTCTTATTTCTATCTAGATTTGATACCACTAATTTAGTCCATGGCTGCTAAATATTTAGGTCAAGAAATGTTGCTAATCAAAAAGTTATCAAACTGTGCATACCCTTTGATCCAGCAGTGCTACTACTGGGATTATATCCCAAAGAGATTATAAAGAAGGGAAAGGGACCTGTATGTGCACGAATGTTTGTGGCTGCCCTTTTTGTAGTGGCTAAAAACTGGAAACTGAATGGATGTCCATCAATTGGAGAATGGCTGAATAAATTATGGTATATGAAAATTATGGAATATTACTGTTCTGTAAGAAATGACCAACAGGATAATTTCAGAAAGGCCTGGAGAGACTTACACGAACTGATGCTGAGTGAAATGAGCAGGACCAGGAGATCATTATGTACTTCAACAACAATACTATATGATGACCAGTTCTGATGGACCAGGCCATCCTCAGCAACGAGATCAACCAAATCATTTCTAATGGAGCAGTAATGAACTGAACTAGCTATGCCCAGAAAAAGAACTCTGGGAGATGACTAAAAACCATTACATTGAATTCCCAATCCCTATATTTATGCACACCTGCATTTTTGATTTCCTTCACAAGCTAATTGTACAATATTTCAGAGTCTGATTCTTTTTGTACAGCAAAATTACGTTTTGGTCACGTATACTTATTGTGTATCTAATTTATATTTTAATATATTTAACATCTACTGGTCATCCTGCCATCTAGGGGAGGGGGTGGGGGGGGGTAAGAGGTGAAAAATTGGGACAAGAGGTTTGGCAATTGTTAATGCTGTAAAGTTACCCATTCATATATCCTGTAAATAAAAGGCTATTAAAAAAAAGAAAAAGAAAAAAAAGAAAAGAAAACAAAAAAACAAAAAAAAAAACAAAAAAAAAAAGAAATGTTGCTAAAAATCTCAGGGAAGTCATGTCTCAGGGTCACAAAGACCATATTTGGCCCAAGAGCTATCCTCAATTCAACCCTCCTATTATACAGATGAGAAAACTGAGAGAAAGTAGTTTGTCAAGTCAATGAGCATTTATTAAGTGCCTGCTGTATAGGGACTGTGCTAAGTGCTAGGATTGTCCTTCTCAAAGAGCTCACAGCCTACAGGTCTGAGTCCTAAGGTCACAAAATTAGTTGATGGTAGAGCAAAGACAGAACACAAATTTGCTGATTGAGCCAATAGCTTAAGAAGTTGGACAAGAGGGGAAACTGGTTTTGTTCTTTCATTTTGAAGACTTTTAAAAGGAAGCTCTCTCTTCCGCCTTCTCCCGAGTTAGAAGCTAAAGGGATCTTGACATTTAACTCTTGCTCAACCTATTGGGGTTAAGGGAAGATGGCCAGACCATTGGCAGTAGGGGTCAAGCTTTGACACTGAAAGAGAGGAGGCATGAGATGGCCCCACAGAAAGTGAGGAACCACTTAGCAAAGTGTTAATTAATACCCAGCCACTGACTAAGCAAGACGTCCTCCTCCAGTCTTATGGCAATTGGTTGCAAGATGGGATTGAGTCAATATATAATGATATATGATAAATGAATTACTACCTTAAGGTCAGACAAGCAGCATTGCTTGGTTTCCACTCCACAATAGCATGTCCCCTGCCCCCGGCACTCCTTCCTGCACCTCCTTTCTGTGTATGGTCTTTTCCTCATTAGAGTGGAAGCTTTCTTTAGAACAAACCTCAGGCACAATCTTTGCATGGAAGCCTTGCTGATTCCCCCAAATTTTCATGATCTTCCCCAAACTATCATGCAATTAACAATGAACAATAATTGTCATTTTTTCCTTTTTTATTTTTAAATAGCATTTTCTAAAGACAAAGAGCTTCCAGTCTAGTAGAGAAGATAATATAGATGTACAATCAGAATATCTGCATACAGGACAACCTGGAGATAATTAACGGAGTGGAGGAGCCGGCAATAAGAGGAACTGATGGAATTTTACCTGGGACTTAACTGAGAAAGCCAGGAGGTGGAGCTGAGAAGGGAGAGAATTTCAAGTGCTGAGTAGGGAGATTGAGGCTCTTGGGTGAGTAACAACTGAATCCCAGAGGACATGGAGAAGAGTAAGTGTGAGAAGACAGGGAAGATAGGAAGAGGCAAGGTGATGATAAAGGGCCAAGTACGAATGCCAAGTACCATTCCTCCAGTTCAGGGATGTTGCCTTTTTCCCTCAAGCCATCTTAGCTGCATTTCCCAAATACCTTAAGCCTGGGACCTTAAATTTTCCCCCTTGCAGGCACAGAGCATCCTAAGTAGATGGTGTCAGGAGTGGGAATGAAAGACAGGGATTTTTTTTTAACAGATTCTATCCATTGGGTCCCATGAAGCCATCCTAACGGGCAACTATCCTCATTGCTTAAATTTTAAAAATTTTGACAATCTCCAGTGTTTGGATCTTGGACTTCCTCGGTAGAGTCCCTCCTACGTTCCCAGATGAATCAAATTTTAACAGTAAGGGAAAAAAAATTCAAGATTTCTTCTTTAAGCTAGGTTACTTTCTTTACTTCCTATTGCTAGTGTCCCATATGCTTTCTTAGTCTTTCTTGATGCTAAGTAATAAAAGAGTTGGGGTCTTGGGGTCTTGGTCTGTGTTAAGAGAGGCAAAACCTCCAGGGGGGAAGAAGACAATGTTCTTTCTCTCCTCTGACCTGGTTAGATCCCTCTGGGATATTGTGTTTAATTCTTAGTGAATTAATATAGAATATTAATAGTGAATTAGTATAGAATATAGTATAGAAAGGACATGGAAATGGATAACCTATATCAGACTGATTGCTATATTGGGGAAGGGGAGGGGAGGGAGAAATAAAAAATGGAAATCAAAATCTTATGAACGTAAATGTCAAAATTAATACAAAAAAATTAAAGAAGGAACATGGATAAGTTGGAGACAGTCTAAACAAAGGCAAACAGAATAATGAAGGTTGTTGAGTTATTTCAATCCTATCCAACTCTTTGTGATGCTCTTGGGAGTTTTTTTGGCAAAGATACTTGAGTGGGTTGCCATTTTCTTCTCCGGCTCCTTTTACAGATGTGGAAACTGAGGCAAATAGAGAGAAGCGATTTGCCCAGGATCACACATCTGGTATATATGAAGTCATAGTTGACCCCAGATCCTCCTGACTTTATCCCCTGCAATGCCACTTAGCTGCTTAAGAAATGCTTTTCTTCTCCTCCCTACTATGTGTTCAGGTCTGTTCTAAGTGCTGGGAATTTTGAGACATAATATTACAGTTTCTTTGGGAGAACCTAGATGACTATATGTTGGGTGCGTAGGTTACAGTGGGAATTCCTTTTAGATAGGGCTTGGACTAGGTCCCTGATTCCAGTTCTCAAATTCTGTGATTCTCGATATAAAAAAATATGTTCTTCCCTACCAACCCCCTCCATGGATTTCTTGGCTGCCAATAGCTATGAACAATTAGTAAGCGACACCATGTTTCAGGCAAATGAGACATTCAATTTGATGTTCTCCCAGCTGTCTTTATTTCTTGTCCCATTAGAGCTCAGCCATCAGGAACTTCTCCCTGATAAATTTCCGAAAGAGCCAGACTTGTTTTGCAGGAGGGAACTCATTGATCTGCACAGGTTCATTTGGGCTGAGATTTCCAGAACATATGGGTTCAAGCACAACAGGATGGGAAGATGCTTCTTCCCATGATTCTCTCCTTAAGTCACAGAATCTCGGAAGTTTCATTGACCTGAGAACAGGGAATATCAGGGATGGGAAAGGCCTTAGAACAGGGGATGACAAAACTGAGAGAGGCCTTAGAACAGGGAATGTCAGACCTTGGAGGAGCCTTAGAACTGGAGATGACAGAGCTGGAGGGTCCTTAGAACAGGGAATGTCAGGGCTGGAAGGGATCTTAGAACTCAGCATATGAGAGCTAGGAGGGGTCTTAGAACAAGGATGTTAGAGCTGGGAGGCGGCTCAGAGCTTTACCTAGTCCAGGAATTCTTAAGCTGGGATCTGTAAACTTTAAGAAATATATCTCTTGATGACGGCATTTCAATTTAATTGTTTTTTTTAATCCTATATAATGTATTTTATGATTTTAAAAATCTTATTCTATTGCACATGTTTAACTTGCTGTCTAAGGGAGGGATGGGGTTAGGGAAGAAGAAAAAAACAAGAGTTTTTGCAAGGGTGAATGTTGAAAATCTATGTACTTTAATAAAAAAAAATCCCCCCAAAAAAACCTTATTCTAAGAAGAGATTCCTAGGTTTTGTCAAGCTACCAAAAGGGTCCATGACATGAAAAAGGTGAGGATCTCCTACTCTTCTCTAGACTGTCTGTTTTACAGTTTAGCTGATGAGACTTGAGAGAAGAATGAACATTCTCGAGTAGAGCCAAGAGTCAAATCCTGGTCTCCTGAATCCTATTCCCCCGAGCTTTCCACTACAATTGACCATGTTGATTTCTCATTTTTAATCCTTCCCACAAAGAATTGGGACAGTTACATTTTTTTAAAAAACCCGTGGGAAAAATGTAGATGCCTCACGACGGCTGAAGCATCTGACATTAGCAGGCAGGGTCTCATTTCCTTCCAGAGGGTCTTCGGCAGCTGGTGTCTCTCTCTCTCCTCTGAGCTAAGATGCTGGGTATGGAAACTTCCCAGTGGCAGATCTGTGTTTTTCACTCAGAGCCATCTGCTACCCGGCTTCACTATAAATCTTGTTGTGTTTCCTTGCCATATGGCATAATTAATTACTAAAGGCACAAAGGGCCCTGCCTCCCCCAGGGGCTGGAATCCAGCACCCAACACATGAACCCACGAGTAATTTACCACAGTTCTGCCAGGCCTTTCTACTGTAAACCAGCTCACGTGGAAGAAGGGTACCAGGCAAACACGTTATTTCTTTGGGGAGTGTCAGCCGGAGCCTCAGCAGAAAATAACCAGGGAATGTTTTTAGTAGCTAAAGCACTCCCTTCCTCCCATCCCAGCCCCCACCAAGAGAACTCAACCATTTCACTGAAGATAATTTATAGTTCCATGTCATATGCCATTAGGTCAAAATCTGTTCTTATAAAATATTTTTTTTATTTTAAAAATCCCATTTGTTTTCAGTTGACAAAAAAAAATGTTCTCAATCTTTTCAAATTCCCCCTCTCTCTTGCCTTTGATGGCAGAAAGAGGGGGATAGAGAGGGTAAGAAAAACAAAATCCTTACCAAAAAAATATTCAGAGTCAGGCAAAACAAGTCCCCACGGAATTAATGAAAAAAAATGTAAATGAATGTAGCCTAGCTATACCAGACCTAAAACTGTATTATTATTATTAAGCAGAGGTCATCAAATCCATTTGGTACGGGCTAAGAAATAGAGCAGTTGATCAGTAGAATAGGTTAGGGTTACAAGACACAATGTAGTCAATGACTATAGTAATCTCGTGTTTGGCAAACCCAAAGCCCCCTTTGGGGGCTTCTGGGATAAGAACTTACTATTTGATAAAAATTTCTGGGAAAATTGAAAATTAGTATGACAGAAACTAAGTATTGACCCACATCTAACACCCTATATCTTTCTTGTGTGTTGTGTGTGTGTGTATGTGTGTTGTGTTATGTTTTGTTTCAATTATTTACTGCTAAACACAGAACACACTCAGAGACAAATCTAAAGATTAAACAAAGGTGATTTTCATTAAAGAGCAATCACTTTCACTGGAACCCATACATATCACTCTCTGTAGTCTATCAGAATTCATTAGATCTATATGCTAAGATTCATAACGTTTAGTCTTCTATGAACAATATTAATTATATCCTTTTTTGAAACATACCTTAAGGTAGTAATTTAACATCCTATATCTTTCAAGATAAGGTTGAAATGGGTTCATGATTTAGACATAAAGAGTGAGACTATAAGCAAATTAGAACAAAGGATAATCTACCTCTCAGATCTGTGGAGAAGGAAAGAATTTGTGGTCAAAGATGAACTAGAGTACATTATAGAAGGCAAAATGGATAATTTTGATTATATTAAGTTAAAAGATTTTTGTACAAACAAAATCAATGCAGACAAGATTTAGAAGGGAAGCAGTAAACTGGGGGAACAATTTTACATCCAAGCTTCTGATAGAAAATTGACTCAAATTTATTAGAATCCAAGCCATTCTCCAATTGATAAGTGGTCAAAGGATATGAACGATTTTCAGATGAAGAAATTAAAACCATTTCTATCCATATAAAAAAGTGCTCTAAATCACTATTGATCAGAAAAATGCAAATTAAAGTAACCACTATACACTTCTCAGATTGGCTAAGACGACAAGAAAAGATAATGATGACCGTTGGAAGGGATGTGGAAAAACACTAATACATTGTTGGTGGAGTTGTGAACTGATCCAACCATTTTGGAGAGTAATATGGAATTACGCTCAAAGGGCTGTCAAATCGTGGATACCCATTGATCCATCAGTGTCACTACTGGGCCTATATCCCAAAGAGATCATAAAAACGGGAAAAGAATCTACATGTGCAAAAATGTTTGTGGCAGCCCCTTTTTGTAGTGGCAAGGAACCAGCAACTGAGAGGATGCCCATCAGTTGGAGAAAGACTGAATAAGTTATGGTATATGAATGCTATGGAATATTATTGTTGTATAAGAAACAATAAGAATCTAAGTTCAGAAAGGCCTGGAGAGACTTATATGAACTGATGCTCAGTGAAGTAAGTAGTGCCAAGAGAACATTGTACACAGCAACAACAAAAGCATACAATAATCAATTCTGACAGACATGGCTCTTTTCAACAGCCAGTTCCAATGGTCTTTGATGGAGAGAGCCATCTACACCCAGAGAGAGGATTGTGGGGACTGAGTGTGGATCACAATATAGTGTTTTCACTTTTTTGTTATTGTTTACTTGCTTTTCGTTTTCTTTCTTTTTCTTGTATAGCCCAGCTGTGGAAATATGTATGGAGGAATTGCACATGTTCAACATATATTGAATTGCTTGCTATCTGGGGGACAGAGTGGGGGGAAGGGAGGGAGAAAAAAATTTGGAACGCGGGGTTTTGCAGGGGTGAATGTTGAAAATTATCTATGCATGTGTTTTTCTAAAAAGTTTAAAAAAAAAACAAATCCTCACATTGGCCACCTCCCATAATTTATAATCTCATTCTGTATCCTAAGTCCCTTTTTTCTCTTCCAGGGAGTCAATAACCTGCTTCAACATCAATCCTCTGGAAAATGTGGCTTCTTTAATTGGAGAAAGGTATTCTGGGTGCTGAATTTATGAAAACAAGACCAAAATGACTAAAATTATACCTAAGCGTTCTGTTGGTTTCAGAGGAATAGTTAAATTCAGTCCATTGGGTATTCTGAAGACAATATATCCTGTCTACTAGAATGGCCAATAATCATTTTTAGTGTCACTATTTTTAATCTTTCTGAGTTTTAAGGATAAATGAGCAAAAATCACCATTTCTCCTGGTCTGATGCTTCTCTGCTTCAGTGTTTCTAGCTTATCCATTGAGTGAATTTCTCCTTTTGGACTTAACCTCATCTCCAAGATGCCCTCAGGTACCTACCTCATCATTGGGATATCTATCATCCTGCAAGATAATTGGCCAAAAAAGAAATACATGGATAAATAAATAATTTGAAAAATAAAGATTAGTATCTTCTTCCATTAAATCATAAGCTCCTTTAAGACAGGGACTTTCTTTGGCTCCTTAGCACAGTATAAGACACATGGCAGGATGCTTAATAAATATCGATCGAGTGGTTGTTTGTTCCCCCTCTAACTGGGAAGTAGAGCCATGAACTTTCTCGTCCATTTAAGCAGGGAGCCCAGAACAAGTCATTTTGTACTTTTTTGATTTCTCCATGCCTTTTCATTAGGGTACCTTCCCCCATCCTGCTTGTCATATTCCTTTTATGTGTCACTTTCCCCCATTAGGTTGTAAGGTCCTTGAAGTAAGGGACTGTGTTTCTTTTTCCCATTTAAATCTCAAGCACTTCATACAGTGCCTGACGCATAGTAGATGATTAATAAATGTTTGACTGTTGACTAATTTCCACCTGTTCTGGCTAATCCCAGAACCCCCACAATCCAACAGTACCTTATCTCTCCATTCTGATTTTTTTATTCCCATGTGTCTAGAGTCCTCCTCCTCATAATTCTCAGTAGTCATGAAGATCAAAGATTTAAAGTTGGAAGAAAAGTCATTTAGTCCAAGTCTCTCATTTCAGAAAGAGAAGAAAGAACTAGGGAGCTAGATGGCACCGAGGATAGAGGGCAAGCTCTAGACTCAGGATAGACCAGAATTCGAATCTGTCATCAGCTACTTCCTAGTGAGTGACTGGATAAATCACTTAATCCTGTTTGTCTCCTTTTCTCCTCTGCAAAATGAGGCAGAGAAGGAAATAGTAAACCGCTTCAGTATCTTTACCAAGAAAATCCCAAATAAGGGCATAAAAAGTCAGACACACCTGAACAATCTGTGTGTGTGTGTGTGTGTCTGTCTCTGTCATCTCTCTTGTGTGTGTCTCTGTCTCTCTGTCTTTGTCTCTGTCTGTCTCTCTCTCTTTCTCTCTGTCTCTGTGTCTGTCTCTCTCTGTGTCTGTCTCTTTCTCTGTCTCTCTCTCTCTCTCTCTCTCTCTCTCTCTCTCTCTCTCTCTCTCTCACACACACACACACACACACACACACACACACACACACACTATGCTGCCACACAAAATTGTCCCTGGCTTCTTCCGGGGAAAGAAGGGGGAGATTATATTATGTTGGGCTCTGTGATCTGGGAGTTTTGGGCTATTGGAATAGCTGAGTATCTTGGCAGTAATTCAAGGCAACAGCAGGTGGGGAAGGGGAGAATTCTACCCCAATTTACACTCTAAGCAAAAACAAACAGCTGAGGTTCACATACACACTATCAGCCTGTAAACATCCCAGAATTGGGCTGCGTTACCCAGCAACGACTCCCCCTTCCACCCATTCCATCAAAACTGACCCTCCTGACTTGATTTCATGGGGGGGGGGGGCCTTAGTGTGTGGTAAGGGAGAGGGGTATGGAGGATGATTGTGCTCCCCTCCCCCCTTGGGGGGGGATGGCTCTGCCAGTTCATGCTTTATTTTTCCTCATGGATGCTTTGGAACTGGGTGGTCCCATCGACTCCAGCCACCTAAGTGGCCGAGGCTAAGAGCACTCGTGGCTGCTCCTGGCTTCGAAGGGCTCTCGCTTCTGCAAAAAATATTAATGGTGAAATCACTGCAGGACTCACCTCTGAGGGTCTGGAGTTAATGGGCCATGCTCTGAGTGTAAAAAGCAACAGCCTGGCAGAGACTGGCTGACTGCCCGCACACAGGAAGGTCAGTCACTCCTATTAGCACATGGGTATCTATTATTAAAAAAATAAAATTAAATAAACAGATACCCCCCAGACCCACAAAAAAGGTGCTTTGTGACAGATTATTTTCCTGAAAACAAAAGGCAATAAACTGTCGTTGGGGACACAACTAAGCTGGTTGCTTTGACTGGCCTGGTTTTGGAAAACTGGGCCTGGAGTCAGGATGAAAAGCAAACCTCAAACACTTAGCCGGGAGGCCACAGGCAAATCACTTCAGTCTAAATGTATATCGTGGGGTTGTTGGAAGGAAAACCTTTTGCACACATTAAAATGTAATACAAACGTGAACTGTTGTTATAAGGAGGCAAGAGCCAGAAGGAGCTTTGGAAAGTATTGGGGCTTGGGAGGGGGAGGGGATGGGGAGAAGGGGACCTTCCCTTTGGTGACCAGTCTGGTGACATCTGTGGAACCTTTCTCAGAATGGGTTTTTTTAAATAATTGAAGGACATATTGTTAATGACAATGAAGTTGTGTCTTTCCCCACATTCATAGATTTTTACACACATTCACACACACACACACACACACACCCCTATCCAGCATCTTTCCCTACATTCACACACATACACACTCACACACTCACACACACACTCACACACTCACACACACTCTGTCACACACACCTATCCAGCATCTTCCCCCACATTCACACACACACACACTCATACACACACACACACACTCTCTCTCTCTCACACACACACACACACACTCACACACACACACACACACTCTCTCTCTCACACACACACACACACACACACACACACACCCCTCTATCCAGCATCTTTCCCTACATTCACACACATACACACTCACACATCACTACACACTTTCTGTCACACATACTTATCCAGTATCTTCCCATTCACACATATAATATTTATACACACACACACACTCATACACACACTCTCTTCCTTTCACTATCACACACATAAAAACCCCTATCCAGCATCTTTCCTACATTCACACTACACACTCACACACTCACACACACACTCACACACTCACACACACTCTGTCACACACACCTATCAGCATCTTTCCCCAATTTCACACACACAAACTTATACACACACTCTCTCTCTCATCATACATACACACACACACACAACACACACACACACCCTATCCCGCAGACTTGCCCAGGTTCAGCACCTCTAAGTCAGTCTAATTAAGGAAACAGCCAAGGAGGAGCAGTGACCTGAAACGGGCGCACAGCTGGGAAGGGGCTGGGTCGGGCCCCACCTCTGGCCCTCTGGGAGAGCCAAGGTTCTTTCTCTCTCTCTACTTCCCACCCCAAGGCCGTGACTCGCCTTCTCGGTCTAGTGCTGGAGGGGCAGGTGAGGGCCCGGCTCAGCCCCAGTTCTGCTAATTCAGTGGCCTGCCGGCAGCTGCCGCCGGCGGAGGGGGAGTAGACATTAAGCCAGCGTGTCTCCGGCTGGCATCCGTGCCAGCCGCGCCCCGGCCGGGCTCCCAGAGCGGCCGGGCCCCGCCCGCCAGCGGGGAGGCCTTGCGTGCTTCACTGTGCCATGGCGATGGGCCGTGCGCCGGTGAAATCATTTCAGAGGCTCGGGGAGGACGGCGACTGAAAGAGGGATAAACAGGCGCGAGATGCGCTGGCCACCTACGGGGAGCGGGGGCGGGGGTGGGGGGAGGGAGGGAGGAAGGGCTGCCGCCCCTCCCTGCTCTCGGGGGGCCCCTCTGCCAGAACCAAGCCCGCCCCCCCCCTCGGGCTATGGCTCTTGCTCTCAGCAGCCACCCACATTGGGTAATTTTGGTAGGGCAGGGAAGCCACTCACCCCTGATATCGCCACCCACCCATGGGTGCCTGAGTCATTCCTTTGGCTTAAGATTCTGATTGGTCAAAATGCAGATTCCTAGTTTGGGGCCCAATCCCAGGAAACACCTTAAATATCTAAGCAGTTTATCATGAATGAGTTTATTAGTCTCTCTCCAGGAAGCACATATTGAATAATTAGAGAAAGAGAGAGAGACAGAGACAGAGAGAGACAGAGAGAGACAGAGACAGAGACAGACAGACAGAGACAGACACAGAGACAGACACAGAGAGAGAGAGACAGAGACAGAGAGACACAGAGAGAGAGAGACAGAGAGAGAGAGACAGAGACAGAGACAGATACACAGAGAGAGACAGAGAGGATTGATAAAGTGAATCCTAGACCCCAGAGACTGGGGGAAAGTGTGAAAGAGATAAAGGGTGGGGGGTGTCAGAAAGCAGATTCCACTGGTGGGTCAGAGGCAGGGACTTGGTTTCTTTATCTCGGTCTCTCTCTAACTCTCTCTGTGTGATTTAAGCTCCTTTGGAGCCAAGTTGCCTTCCTCAAGAAATGGGGATGGTGATCCTTCAAGATGTAGGAAGGAAGGGAGCTGAGCTAAGTAGACAACACAATGAAAACAACAAAAAACCATATTCTTGGTCCCAAGATTTGAATTTGAATCCTGGCTCACCTGTGTGACTCTGAACGCGTCATCTTCCCTCCTGGAGGTCCATTCGCTCTTCTATAAAACAGAGGCGATGACCTCCATTGCCAAATGCTATGAAATTTCATGGAAAACTGATGGTTCTAGAACTCCTCAAAATGGGATAATTCAACTGATTTATTATCTCATTGAGGGAAGTACTCCCTTCAGTAGTTCAGATTGTTGTCTAAACACATCTCATCACCCTGTGCAAATCTTGTTCAAGCCCTTCCACAATCTTTAATGGAAATCCATCCGACTTACTAAGGACTTTCTTCTAAACCTGGATCTCAACGGAGAACTCAGGCTGTCTATCAGTTATCCCTTATTCTTGCTATGGGACCAACCCACCTCCCTTTCTCATCATTCTTCTCATCATTCCTCTATGCTATATTCCTGATGCTGAGTGAGTAGAGCCAAGAGAACATCATACAAAGCAATAACAAGATTATGTGATGATCAACTGTGATGGACTTGGCTTTTTTCAACAATGGGGTGATTCGGGCCAGTTCCAATAGTCTTGTGATGGAGAGAGCCATCTGAACCCAAAAAGAAGACTGTGGGGACGGAGTGTAGATCACAACATAGGATTTTCACCTTTTGTTGTTTTTGTTATTGTTATTTGCTTGTTTTTTTTTTTCCTTTCCCATTTTTTCCCTTTTTGATCTGATTTTTCTTGCCCAGGATGATAACTGAGGAAATATGTTTAGAAGAATTGCACATGTTTAACTATTTTGGATTACTCCCTTTACGGGAGGGAGGGAGGGAGAGAGGGAGAAAAGGTTTTGCAAGGGTGAACGTTGAAAACTCTCTTTGTGTGTATTTGGAAAAATAAAAGACTATTATTATTTTTAAATTTTCCTTTATGTTGCTTTTGCCCAATTATTTCTTGTAAAATGTCCCCAGCAGGTAGCCCTCCATTTGTCCTCTGGGTGACTCACTGCTTTCTTAGGAAATTTCTGTATTTCATGAACTGCAATTACATGTCAACACTGAAAGATTACTGATTGTGAAAAGAAAGGCCTTTATTTCAAGGAGAAAGTTGAGGGTCATTAAGCACAAAATAAATTTCTCTAAATTTTCAGTCCAGTTCATTGTACAACCACAAGGGTAGACCAAGATATATTAATGGATGGACAAATTCTGTGGCCTGACCATCCAACACTGACTTCGAAAACCACATACTAATATTATCTGTGTTCTAGAAAGATATGGATTTAAATCCAGCCTGAGACCCTTACCAGCAAGTCACTTCACCCTATTTTCCTCAGTTTTCTCACCTGTAAAATGAGCTAGAGAAGGAAATGTCAAACCATTCCGGGATCTTTGTCAAGAAATCCCCAAATGGTGTCACAGAATCGAAATGACTGAACAACAACAATGTTCTAGTGGGTGTTTACTTTCTTAAATATATTTTTAATTTTCTTAATTTTTTTCTTTTTATTTTCTTAAAATTATTTTCTTAAATATTTCTCAATCACATTTTAATCTGGCTCCAACTTTACTCTAGAATGTTATTATAGATTTATGTAGCTACACATTTGACATCTCTGGTCTAGATTCTGGCATCTTAAATTGTGATTCACGATCCCATAGGAGGTCTTACAATTAAATGTAAAACTATGACTTGTTATCAGTAATTTTTTTTTATTTGTAGACCTATTTTATAGACCTATATGCCTAGGATCATATAAAAATATCTTGGTCAAAAATGGGTCATGAGTAGAAAAAATTTTAGAAGCCCTGATCTAGATAAGAATTTTTCATCCACTTGTTGTTTGTGTGTGAATAGTTAAGCTGAATCTCATTTTGGAGGCTTGGCAATGACCTCAGACCCTTACTAGCTATGTGTCCCTGGTAAGTCATTGCTTTCTTCAGAAGGAAATGGTGACTCACTCCACTATCTTTGCCAAGAAAAACCCAAATGAGTCTCACGACTGAAAACCACTGGACAACAATGTTCCAGGTCTTGATAAAATTGACACAAACTAACATTTGGAGAATTTCCCTTTCAATAGAGAATCCTTCTTCCTATGGGACTCTGCAATGGACCTCCTTGTGTCTGGTGATAAATACCTCCAGGAGCCCTAGGTTATGCCTTGTTTACTTTGACATATCAGAGGATCATAAAATAAAGTTGTCTCTTTTGTTGCAAGATGTCATGAAAGACAGAGGAGAACTTAAATCAGTTCTTAATATGGAGTCCATAAACTTTTTTTTAAAGCATTTTGATAACTATTTCACTATAATAGATTTCCTTTGTGATCCTACCACACTTTGTGTACATATTTAAAAGTATTGTTCTGAGAAAAGAGAAATTGGCTTTATTTAGGGCCAGGGGGTTTATGATATTTTTTTAAAAATAAGAATCTCTACTCAAAGACAACATTTTGCTCAACCGAATCAAATGCTTTTTTTTTAAAAGTCAAAACAATAAGCAAAATGGGCTCTCTTCCCACTGCTTTTCCATGAATTGTGTGACTTGCTGTAGACCAGCCTTTACCAGAGAATAATAGCTTTGGGACAGGAAGGGAAGTAAGACATTGTCCAATCCACTCCCACACCCCATTTTCCAAAAGTGGAAAGTAAATCCTGGAGAGTCACAGTGTGCTTTGCCCAAGGTCACTGAAGTCAAGATTTGAACTCAGGTGCTCTATCTTCCGATTCAACTCCACTTCTCCCTCCAGAACCCAAGGCTCACAGGCAAGGCTGGATCATTCTCCTAAAGATTTCCTAAATGTATGGCATATAAGTCATTTGGAGGGTTAGTTCTGTGATTTCTTTTCCCCAGGCATTTGTTATTCAGTTTAATTAAATATTTATTAAATGTCTGCTGTGAAGAAAGCACTGTACTAGGCTCTGGGGAAACTAAAACAAAAAATTTAAAAGCGCTCAATCCTGAGAAGTGTTTGTTCTACCCAGGGATATAACATGTCAACAGACAAGTAAATATAAAAGGATCTCAATATGCAATAACGGAGGAGTCGGGAGCAAAGGGAGGAATCATGATGGGCATTCTGCAGATGAGAATGATCTGACTTGAAGGTGAGAGGCAGAGATACCTTTGCAAAGATGGAGAGACGGTATTCTCTAGTTTGGCAGGAGTTAGGAGTCCAATTTGACTGCGATATATCACATTGCCTTCTTGCATGTTGTTGAGTCAACTCTTTGTAGCTCCATCTGGGTCTTTCTTGAGCATTTTACCATTTCTTCCTCCAGCCCATTTTACAGATAAGGAAACAGAGACAAACAGGATGAATGGATTTACCAAGCTAATAAGTGTCTAGAGCGAGATTTGAGCTCAAAAAGATGAGTTTTCCTGACTCCAGGTCGGGTGGGCCATCCATCAAGTAATTAGCTGCCCAGAAGACACTTAATAAACACTAATTGATTGACTGACTAGTTGAAAGAATCCAGGAAAGGTAGCTGGGATTCAGATTGTGGAGGGCATTAAGACTCAGGCAATTGGGAGCCAATGGAAATCTTAAAGTTGACCAATGGAATGGTCAGCTTTGTGTTTTAGGAATATTAATTTGTCCACTTTGTGGAGAAAGGATTGAAGGGGTCGCTATCTGAACTACAATAGGGATTATATATGTGGAAAGAAGGGAAATGGTATAAAAGATGTTGTAGTAGCAAAATCACCTTTTTCAGATGTCCTGAGAATTGTTCCCTTCAACGTCCTCACAATCGAGTAGCTTCCAGCATAGACCACCTCTCTGCATCTGCTCCTCTGACTGATTTCAGTTCTACAGTGCAGGATGCCCCTCCCATGTTAAACTCTAATCCCACCACCAGCCTGCTAACTCAAGCATTGACTGACACTACCTCCCTCAACAACTCTCCCCTCTGATTGGAAGGCTGAAGGGTGACATAACAGACTCCTCCCAATGCCTTCCTTTATAGAGGGAGAGACTGAACTTTTTGGGTTTATTCCAATCTGTGTTTAACAAATGTTTATTGGATTAGATGGGATTTGGATATAGGATTTCCCAAAAGTCTTTATGCAATTTTTAACTTTGATAGCTTTAACTAGGAGTTTTGAAAGGAATTGCTGAATTTCCTTTTTATTTTATTTTTTTTTGTTTTTATTTTTATATTATTTTATGTTTTATTTTTATATTATTTTATTTTTTGATTAAAGTTTTTTATTTTCAAAACATACGCATGGACAATTTTTCATTGTTGACCCTTGCAAAACCTTGTGTTCCGATTTCCTTCCCCTTCCCCACACCCCCCTCCCCCAGACGGCAATTAATAACAATATACCTTAAACATGGTAAAAAATATATTAACATTTCCTTTTCAAAAAAAAAAAAAAAAACTTCTCAAAAGCATTGGTGAAGTTTTAATAGCTTAAAATTGTACTGAAACTTCTGGGACACTCTCCATTTTGGGTTAGTCTAGCTGCTCCTCCTATCTTTGTTTTCCTTGAGAGACATTTCAGTGTTGCATGAGGGAATATTGCATTAAATTCCAAATGAAATTTTGACATCAATTCCGTCACTAATGGAAAAAAATCACTTGTTATTAACATTTTACACGTGTTTTCCACTTTTTATCTGTCTTTTCTTCCTTCTGGGTTCATCCTTTATTTGCTCTTAGTTAATCTGACTTCTGTGGGTTATCCCACAAAATTTTCTGTAAATGTGATCTTCCTTCCGGGGATGTTTGCTGTTTTGAGTAAGAGATTGTCTAATCTCTTCCTTCACCTCATTTTATGCATAAGGAAAATAAGGTCTAGAGAGGTAGAGGAAGCACTACTGCTCATAAACCTCTATCATCCTTCTCTCTAAGATATTACAAACAAGTTTATATTTTAAACTAATATTGCCCTTGGTGCCCATTTCTCCCCACTGAAGTGATTTCTAGCTTGGCTTGGTCTCCTTGTTATGGAATGAAACTTCATTAGGAAATGCTGTTTGTCTGGGTTTGTGGGAAGGAATTATTGAATTGATGTCTATTCTTTTATCATTTCCCATTTTTTCAGTGTCAACAGCCTTGTTTAAATAGATCAGCTGGAGTTGCCTCGATTGTGTAGCATATTTTCTCATTTTTTATGTCCTCTTCTAATTTAATATTTGATTTTATTCTTTGTTCTAACAAAGCAGTCTGACTGCATAAAGGCAAGTGATTCAGAAGTTGCTCTCCCATCAGTGGCCAGCATTTCCTGTTCAAATAAAATCAATTTTACTTCTTGTGAGGTTATTTGGTGCTCATGCCCAGTGACGCCTGACTTGCTTCCGAAGTTTTTGGCCTTTCTTGCGTCTTATTTGAGAGTCTATGAAACCTCTTCTTAATGGTAGTGAGGTCTGGGCCTTTAATAGATCACCATCTTCAGAGCAAAGGACATGAGCCGAGTTCTAAACCAAGGTGTCAAGAACAGTGGGTCTGGAACCAAAGAACCCGAGTTTGTCACAGCTCTTAGACTTGTAAAGCAGATGATCAAGGAACAAGCCTTTATTAAGCACCTACTATATACCAGGCACTGTGCTTGGTCTTGGGATACAGATCTCTTCTATAAGCTCCCATTTTTGCACTTGTAAAAGGAAAGTGTTAAATCAGATCGTTTCTGTGGACTCTTCTACCTAAAAATCCACGATCCCAAGATTTCCCAGGACATGAGCCTCACAAAGAGAGTGTGATTGGGATCATTTTCATTCCCCTGGAGTTTGTGGCTGTTGTGGTGGATTAGGGCTCGTTGGATAGGTGATGATACCAAGAGATCCAAGGTTAAAGAAGTAGAAATGTAGGAAGATAAAATCTGCACCAAGAAGATACCCACTTGCAGGAGCTCAGGAGTCTGGGTAATTGACACAGAAAAGTTGCTTTATGTCTCAGAATCCCAATTTCTGGGGCTCTAGAAGACTTGCCTGTCTTTTGACATCTGATTCCCTAACACCCTGCCTGCTGTTTGCAGCACGACTGACTGAGAATTATAGAATTTTAAAGGAAGAAGGGGTGCAGATCTGGAACAAAGAACATAACATGTTGGGGAGGGGAGGAGAAGACTGTTAGAACATGGAATGTTAGAGCTGGGAAGGATCTTAGAACAGGGGATGTCAGGATTGGGGGGAGGCTTAAATCAGAGAAGGTCAAAGATCAAAAGGATCTTAGAGATTTGTTACAATCCCCTCTTCTTATAGAGGAAGATGTTATGATCCAAATAGCAGTAGAGGCTTTCTCATTCGGAGGCTCCCCCTCAGAGAGGCCTCCATGGAATCCTCCACTTCCCAGGCTTCTTGGTACCTATTGCCTAAAAGTCATGTTCACCCTGGACTAAGCTGAGAGGACGAAGGTCCCCAAGCAGAGAAGAGACCCCACCCCTCTCTGCTCTCAAAGGATTAATATCATCCTCTAACAAATTCAATCCCATCAGGACGCCATGTGGTTGTTTCCAATGTGGGCTTACAAAGGACAGATGTTTCTTAATTGCCATTTTGACTGGTCAGGGATGTTTTGCTCCTACAATCTCACTAAATTATTAGATTTTTGCTTTGTATCCTGGGAGAAGGCAAACCATTGAAACCGTTGTGGGGAGGAGAGAGAGAGAGAGAGACGGAGAGACAGAGAAAGAGAGAGAGAGAGAAGGAGGGAGGGAGAGGGAGAGACGGACAGAGAAAATAGACAGAGAGAAAAGGAGGGAGAGAAAGAGAAAGACACAGAGACACACAGAGAGGCGCAGAGAGAGAAGGAGAGAAAGAGAGAAGGAGGGAGGGAGAGAGAATCCTGGAATGAAGTCTTCTTTCTTGGGATCAGGAGCCTTAGGTTCAGATATAAACTAGCTACACTTTTCCCTCTACCTCAGTTTTTAACATTTTTGTTGAAAGCTTTGAGTTCCAGCTTTTATTCCTTTCCTCCCAGAGATGGTAAACAATCAGATATCAGTTATATATGAGCAATTATAGAAAACATTTCCATATTAGTCATTTTGTGCAAGAAGATTCAAATAAAAGAAAAAATTAAGAAAGTGGAAAAATAATATGCTTCAATCTATATTCAAGGATCACCAGTTCTTTCTCTGGAAGTAGATAGTATACTTCATCATTGGTCCTTGAGGATTGTCGTGGATCATTGTTTTGCTGAAAACAGCAAAGTCATTCACAGTTCCTCATTGTATAAATATTGCTGTTATTTTGTACAGTGTTTCCTGGTTCTGTTTGCTTCACTATGCATCAATTTATATAAGTCTGTTTTTTTTTTCTGAAATCATCCTTCTTGTCATTTCTTATAGAACAACAGTATCCCATTACAATCATATACTACCGCTTGTTTAGCCATTCCCTAATCCAGGGGTCCTCAAACTACAGCCTGCAGCCAGATGCGGCAGCTGAGGATGTTTATCTCCCTTACCCAGGGCTATGAAGTTTCTTTATTTAAAGGCCCACAAAACAAAGTTTTTTGTTTTTAATATAGTCTGGCCCTCCAACAGTCTGAGGGACAGTGAACTGACTCCCTATTTAAAAAGTTTGAGGACCCCTGTGCCTAATTGATGGGCATCCCTCTGATTTTCAATTCTTAGCCACTAGAAAAGGAGCTGCTATAAATACCTTTGTACAAATAGATCCTTTTCCCTTTTATGGATATCTTTGGGATATAGACTTAGCGGTGGTATTGCAGGATCAAAAGGTACACATGGATTTATAGTCCTCTGGGCATAGTTGCAAAATGGAAAGGTTAGATCAATTCGCAACTCCACCAACAGTGCATTAGCACCCCAGTTTTCCCACATCTCCTTCAACATTCAATATTTTCCCTTTTTTGTTGTAGTAACCACTCTGAGAGGGGTGAGATGGTATCTAGAGTAATTTTAATTTGCATTTCTCTGATCAATCGTGGTTTAGCTGCTATACTTCTAAAGGTTCATTTTTCCTATCTATAAAAAAGATAAAACTTACACATTATATTAAATCCCAAACCCTGTGAAACAAACTATTATAATAACTAAAATTTATATGACAAGGGCAAGAACGGCAGAAGATATTTCAAGTCTTCTCCTTGTGATGCAAGGGAAAAATAGATAACATCTGTAAAATGTTTTGCATATTGTAAAGTTCTATATAAATGCCAGGATTATTAGCAACAGGCAGACTCATGATACAGAATACGGTGTGACCTTCAGTGAAAGTATCTCCCCTTAGTGTCCACACACCTGGAAGCGAGTCCCGACTGACTCCTTTTTAGCTGTATGAATGTAAGCAAGTCTCTTGTTTTTCCTCAGCTTAAGTGGTTTCCTTTATCAACTGGTGAAAATAATCCCTTCTCTGAGCTGTCATAATGAATGAGAAAGCATTTTATAAATGGCAAAGCACTACACAAATGCGGAGTGTTGTAAATAATACATGACTCTTATAATAATTATAAATGAATAATAAGCATTATTAATAACAGAGTGATGGGTGTGTCTGAGCCCAGTCATTCAGGGAAATGGGCTGCCTGCTGCTCAGAATCTGATAAGATGCCCTGCAAATGCAGAGCCTGCCTCCCATAAACTGGCCCCTGGCCCAAAGGGCAGCGTGCCGAGTCAAGGCAGACACCACCCCATAAATCTGCCTCCGTTAATAATCCTTCTCCTCCAGGTCTGGCAAAAGAAACTCAGCAGACCAAGTTTTCTGCTGGGTATTTAATCCACTGTCTGGTCTGGGCCTTGGCCCTGCAGACATAAAATGGGAAATAATTTGAAAAAACATTTCAGACATTGGTATACAAAACACACGCTGGCGTAAATTGGAGGCCCGGCTGACGGGGTCATACTGGGGTTGAAGTTTTTGTTTTGTTTT
The DNA here is from genome assembly GCF_902635505.1 of Sarcophilus harrisii. Lineage (NCBI taxonomy): Eukaryota > Metazoa > Chordata > Mammalia > Dasyuromorphia > Dasyuridae > Sarcophilus > Sarcophilus harrisii. Next base: position 701,810,864 of record NC_045426.1, on the reverse strand, counting down.
GTTTTTCCTTTTCTAGCTTCTTTGTCTTTTTTAATAATAACCTGTTTTGATTGCACGGTTGCCAAGATACAGCAGCATTTGGTGACTAGTTTTGATCTATAAGGCAAACCCACAGTAGAAAACTAGGTTCCTGTTTCAAGAATCAGCAGATTTGGGGCTGGCCAGGTCTGAGCAGAAAGGAAGGGTTTTCTGAGAATCACTGAAGGTCATTAATATCAAACTACCAGAGCAGGACTCCTAGAATTTTTTAAATTTAATTTTAATTGAATTTAATGTTTATTTAATTTTAAATGTTTTAATTTGATTTTTTAGCTTGAAAAAAAGTCTCTTTTTTCTCTCCTATCCCTTCCTCCAGTCGAGAAAAAAAAAAAAAAAAAGAAATGAAGAAAAACAAAAGCCATAATAAATACACATAGTCAAGCAAAGCAAATTTCCACATTGTCATATCCGGGAATGTATCTCATTCTAAATCCAGCACCCCTCCGTGGGAAGGTCAGCAGCTGGTGACATCATCAGGCCCGTGGAATCGTGCATAGTTGACCATTGCTTTTATCAGACTTCTTACCTTTCAGAGCTGTTTGTCTATACGATGCTGTTGTTATAGAAATTGCCCTCCTCGTGGCTCTTTTCAACAATGAGGTGATTCAGGCCAGTTCCAGGGGTCTTGTGAGGGACAGAGTCATCTGCATCCAGGGAGAGGGCTATGGGGACTGAATGTGGCCCACAACATAGTGTTCTCACTCTTTTTGTTGTTGTTTGCTTGTTTTTTTCCTTTCTCATTTGTTTTTCCTTTTTTGATCTGAATTTTCTTGTGCCGCATGATAAACGTGGAAATATGTATAGAAGAATTGTACATGTTTAACATATACTGGAGGGGCAGCTAGATGGCTCAGTGGATAGAGAACTGACCCTGAAGTCAGGAGGACCTGAGTTCAAATCCAGCCACAGACACAATAGTTCTAACTGTGTGACCCTGGGAAAGCCGCAACTCTAATTGCCTCAAAAAACATATATTGGATTACTTACTGTCTAGGGAAGGGGGCTGGTGAGAGGAAGGGAAAGAGAAACATTTGGAACATAAAGTTTTTCAAGGGAGAACATTGAAAACTATCTTTGCATATATTTTGAAAATAAAAAGCTATTATTGAAAAAAAACTAAAATGGGGATGGACTGAGATCTGCATATGTGGATGCACCATCCCTATTATGTTTAGTGAAGGAAGGAAGAAAGGAAGAAAGGAAGAGAGGAAGAAAGAGAGGGAGGAAGGGAGGAAGGAAGGGAGGGAGGAAGGGAGGGAGGAAGGGAGGGAGAAAGGAAGGAAGAAAGAGAAGAAAGAAAAGAAAGAGAAAGAAAGAAAGAAAGAAAGAAAGAAAGAAAGAAAGAAAGAAAGAAAGAAAGAAAGAAAGAAAGAAAGAAAGAAAGAAAGAAAGAAAGAAAGAAAAAGAAAAGAAAGAAAGAATCTGTCCTTCTGGGTCTGCACCCTTCATTTTGCATCAGTTCAAACAAGTTTTCCCAGGTTACTCTGAAATCATCCCTTTATTTCTGGGGCACTTAGAGTGCTAGGACCAGAGTTAGGAAGATCCGAGTTCAAACTGATCTCAGATATGTATTAGCTGTGTGACTTTGAGTAAGTAATTTAACTTCTATCTGCCTCAGTTTCTACATCTGTAAAATGAAGCTAATAATAGCACTTACCTCCCAGGATCCTTATGAGAAACAAATGAGACAATTTTTGTAAAGTACTTCTCACGGTACCTGCCACATAGTAGGTATTTACAAAATTAGCTATTATTTTTGTCGTTATTATTATCTAATAGTTCAATAGTATTTTATTGTATTAAAACACCACTGAACTGAAAATTTGTTCAGCCATTCCCCTACTGGATGGGTACCCCCATACTTCCCAGTGTGTTAACCATCCCTTTGATAATTTACTGTTATGCTATTATTTATTATTTACTGTTATTCAGTCGTGTCTGACTCTTGGTGACCCCATTTGGGGCTTTCTTGGCAAAGATACTGGAACAGTTTCCTTCTCCAGCTCATTTTACCATTGAGGAAACTGAGACCAGCAGGGTTAAGTGATCTGCTCAGCATCACACAGCCATTAAGTGTCTGAGGCTGGATTTGAATTGCCTGGCACATAGAAGATCCTTGTTATTGTTCACTCTATTGTGTCCAACTCTTTGTAACTCCATCTTGATCTTTCTTGACAAAGATACTGGAGTGTTTTAGTATTTCTTTTTCCAGCCCATTTTACAGATAAGGAAACTGAGGTGGACAGAATGAAGTGACTTACCAAGCTAAGGTCAGATTTAAACTCAGGAAGATGAATCTTCCTGACTCCAGGCCTGGTGTTCTAACCAAAGTACCACCCAGCTACATCTCCCCTCACCTTTAATAATTCATTCTAAAACATCAAGAACTTTCCCCCCAAGAATTAAAGTCAAACTCACTGACCTATAACAGTTTGAAGAGGTCATTCTTATCTCTTTTCGGAAAATTGGGACCATGTTTGTCCTTCTCCAATCCTGAAGTCCATCTGCCAGTCTCCTGTTCTCCAGAATCTTTCAAAGGTTAAGAGGGGTTCAGCAAGTACTGTTGTCGGTCCCTTTAGGCTCACTTTATGCGTAAGGCACATATCACCGGGGATGGGGAGCTGAAAGTCAGAAAGACCTGCTTCACAGGCCTTCCTCTGACTCATAGAGGTCTGTGTGATCCTGTGAAGATCATTTAACTTCTCTGCAACAGAGAGTAAGTAACTCTCAAGCAAGCCAGTAATCAGTACGGGGAACCCGTATCTACACGTTTGCTCCCACTTTCCTTGGCCGATGATTCTCTTGTAATCCTTGGCACGGCGGGGCCAGGATTGGAAAAACATGGACTTCCTACCCCTTGAGATTCCGATTATCATCCACCTGTGTCTTGTTTAAAACCATGGGAACCACCGAACAGGAAACAGCCAAACCATTTATTTATTTATTTATTTTTTAATTTAATAGCCTTTTATTTACAGGATATATACATGGGTAACTTTACAGCATTAACAATTGCCAAACCTCTTGTTCCAATTTTTCACCTCTTACCCCCCCACCCCCTCCCCTAAATGGCAGGATGACCAGTAGATGTTAAATATATTAAAATATAACTTAGATACATAATAAGTATACATGACCAAAACGTTATTTTGCTGTACAAAAAGAATCAGACTCTGAATTATTGTACAATTAGCTTGTGAAGGAAATCAAAAATGCAGGTGTGCATAAATATAGGGATTGGGAATTCAATGTAATGGTTTTTAGTCATCTCCCAGAGTTCTTTTTCTGGGTATAGCTGGTTCAGTTCATTACTGCTCCATTAGAAATGATTTGGTTGATCTTGTTGCTGAGGATGGCCTGATCCATCAGAACTGGTCATCATCTAGTATTGTTGTTGAAGTATATAATGATCTCCTGGTCCTGCTCATTTCACTCAGCATCAGTTCGTGTAAGTCTCTCCAGGCCTTTCTGAAATCATCCTGTTGGTCATTTCTTACAGAACAGTAATATTCCATAATTTTCATATACCACAATTTATTCAGCCATTCTCCAACTGATGGACATCCATTCAGTTTCCATTTTCTAGCCACTACAAAAGGGCTGCCACAAACATTCGTGCACATACAGGTCCCTTTCCTTCTTTATAATCTCTTTGGGATATAATCCCGTAGTAACACTGCTGGATCAAAGGGTATGCACAGTTTGATAACTTTTTGAGCATAGTTCCAAACTACTCTCCAAAATGGTTGGATTGTTCACAACTCCACCAACAATGAATCAATGTCCCAGTTTTCCCACATCCCTCCAACAATCATCATTATTTTTCCTGTCATCTTAGCCAATCTGACAGGTGTGTAGTGGTATCTTAGAGTTGTCTTAATTTGCATTTCTCTGATTAATAATGACTTGGAGCATCTTTTCATATGACTAGAAATAGTTTCAATTTCTTCATCTGAGAATTGTCTGTTCATATCCTTTGACCATTTTTCAATTGGAGAATGGCTTGATTTTTTATAAATTAGAGTTAATTCTCTCTATATTTTGGAAATGAGGCCTTTATCAGAACCTTTGACTGTAAAAATATTTTCCCAGTTTATTGCTTCCCTTCTAATCTTGTCTGCATTAGTTTTGTTTGTACAAAAACTTTTCAGTTTGGTATAATCAAAATTTTCTATTTTGTGATCAGTAATGATCTCTAGTTCTGCTTTGGTCATAAAGACCTTCCCCTTCCACAGGTCTGAGATGTAAACTATCCTATGTTCCTCTAATTTATTAATGATTTTATTCTTTATGCCTAGGTCATGAACCCATTTTGACCTTATCTTGGTGTACAACAGCCAAACCATTTAGAGCGGGTAGCCACCTTCCAGATCATCTGGTCCTTCCCCAGCACTTTATTAACGCTAAATGACTTGGCCCAAGTCATCAAGCAGCAAAGTCCATTTTCCCACCTGGGTCTTCTCCCTTCACCTCCCTTTCCCTCTACACAAGTACCCGATATCAATGAAAGCTTCACACTTTTCAAGACCCCGATTCCTATTGAAATCCATGATGAAGACAGGAAGAAGGACAGACAAAAGGCAGTCTGGGAAATGTCTTTGCAGCCCATTATTTAATTCTCTGTTGCCTGATTTTTATTCAATTTGCCACCTGCACCAGATAAGCCCTCCAGTGAACTTTTTTGGAGTTTTCATTCCCACACTAACTATTCCTTTTTGCAGCTGATACAGTCAGTGTAAATCCTTGTAGACAGTGCCTTCTAATTTTTTTTTCTTCTTCGTATCTTTTGCAGGATCTGATTAGAATTAGAATTAGGTTAAATGCTTAACCATTTGCAACTTTGTCCCAAAAGTTATTAAACTGGTCACACACTACATAGAAATATCACTACTAGATCTATACCCCAACAAGATCAAAGAAAGAGAAAAGCAACATATATATATATGAGATTCTATATACATATTCTTGTGTATATATATATACACACACACATACACACATACATGAGAATATTTCTAGTAGCTCTTATTTTGGTGGTAAAGAACTGAAAATCAAGGGGATGTCCATCCATTGGGAAATGACTGTACAAGTCATGGAGTACAAATTTGAAGGAATAATACTGTGCTGTGAGAAATGATAAAGGGGATAGCTTCAGGAAAACCTGAAAAGACAAAGTGAATTTTTGAAGGATGGAAGAAGTCAGCTGACAGGAGATCCCATGCCCTCAGTCATTTTAATGAAGTGGATGCTCACCAATATGATTCAAAGAAGGAAAAAAAGCACTTATACAAGCAAGAATATGTCTAGTAATTTTTTTTTTTTTTTTTGGCGGCAAAGAATTGGACATCAAGGGGATGCTCATCCACTGGGGAATGGCCGGACAAGTTATGGTATATGAATAAAGTGAAATTTTGAAGGGTGGAAGAAGTCAGCTGACAGGAGAGCACATGGAAATGCCCTCAGTCATTTTAATGAAGTAGATGCTGACCAATATGATTCAAAGAAAGAAAAACAAAGGACCTATACGTGCAATAATATTTTTAGTAATTCTTTTTTTGGGGGGCAAAGAATTGGATATCAAGGGGATGCTCATCCATTGGGGAATGGCCAAATAAGTTATGTAGTATATGAATTTGAAGAAATACTAATTTGCTGTAAGAAATGATAAAGGGGTAGTTTCAGAAAAAGCCTGAGAAGACTTGAATGAACTTAAACAAAGTCCAATTTTGAAGGGTGGAAGAAGCCAGCTGACAGGAGAGCACATGGGAATGCCCTCCATCATTTTAATGAAGCGGATGCTAATCAGTGAGATAAATAAAAGGATGGATGGGGTTCCGAGGAAATATAGAGAGCGCCTTATAACTCCAGAGTCAGATAACTTACTAGCTATGTGACCCTGGACAAGTAACTTAGGTTCAGTGAACTTCAACTTTCTTTTCTGAAAAATGGGCGTGGTAATCCTCAATACTACTTACTACCTCAGTTGGGAAAGGGGCTGTGTATAGTTTCAAACTAGAGCCGGAGTCACACAAATGACAACAGACCTTCTGAAACAGGATTCTCCGGGCTGGAAGGGAGGAGGAATTCTCTTTTCTAGCAGGAGTTCCCTGAAGCCGGGAGGCCAGGCTTGTTCCATGTGGAGCCTGTGGATCCCAGAGTCCTCCGGCCAGATTCAACACCAGATAAGCTCCCTCCATGAGATTGGAAGTAAACATTTGGGCTTTGGGAGAAGACTGTTTTGATCACTCGAGGCGCTGACCCTGGCCTGGCAGGAGGCCCAGATTCTGAAGCCAGACTGTCACCCAGAAGCAGCAGCAGAGAATCCAGCAGCAGGACGTGCTGTCCAGCCCCGATGAGAGGCCACAATAGGGAAGCCATGGAAAAAGCTATTTCAGTCTCCCTATTTTTAAAGCCAGGGTCAGGGTTTCCTGCCCATCCTCCTCCACACCCTCCAATCGGAAGGTTTCAAAGAATTTGCTCTGCTCTCTCCAGCTTAATGTGATGGAAAGTACCCTAGCCTGGGGATGGCGAGAGATTTCCGTTCTAGTCCTCGCCTGCCACAACTTGGCCGGACAATTCCAGACATGGTGCCCAGAACCCCCCCCCCCGCCCTCCCCCCCAAAAATTATTCACTTGTGATCTCAGGGAGAGGCCTCTGGGATCACAGGCTCATCAGATCCTCAGTCGCTATTTGTTGATAGATCGATTGTCGGGAATGAGGGAGAATAATAGAGCAAGAACCGAGAGAGGTGGCCCAATGCATGGATAGAGTAAGGAAGCTGTTGTCCATTTGTAGTCAAATCTCCGTGACTCTATTTGGAGTTTTTTGGCAGAGAAACTGGAGTGGTTTGCCATTTCCTCCTCCAGGCCATTTTACAGATGAGGAAACTGAGGCAAATGGAGTAAAATGACCTGCCTGGGGTGATACAGCTAGTAAATGTCTGGACTGGATTTGAATTCAGGGCTGATTCAGGGCTTGGGCTCTATCCACTGCCCTAAAAATAGGGAAGGTTTGAATTCAAATTCTACCTAGATCAGTTATTAGCCATGTGACTTGGCAAATCACTTAAACTTTTTTAGTATCAGTTCTTTATCTATAAAATGGGAGTGATAATATTACCTACTTCCCAGAGTTGTTGTGAGGATCAAATGAGATCAAATTTGCTTTGCAAATGTTAGTTATATTAATATTAGTTGTTATTCTCATCTTGATCTAACCTCGTCATTTTCTATTTCTTTTCTCTGGGTCTCGGATTTCTCAGGGTTGAATTAATCTTCTTAACCTAGGATCCCCAAATCCCCAAAGGGACACAGAAAGGTTTGTGGACATGGACAGGAAAAAAAAATCTTTCTTTTCACTAACTTCTAACTGAAATTCAGCCTTTCCTTCAAAACAATTTTTTGCACAGTTAAGGGACTTGTCCAGGAACACACAGCTAGTAAGTATCTGAGGCCAAATTTGAACTCATGTTCTCCTGAATCTGGAGCTGGAACTCTACCCACTGGGCCACCTCCTTCAGTTTTTTTAAAAGCATGATTCCACTCCCCTAGATTTCTCTCTAAAGCTCCACGGCAGGATTTCTCTATGGGTGTTTTGCTTTTCAGATGGGAGGATAAGCATAGAATGACCATGATCCATCGGGCTTGATATCCTACAGGCCCTGGACGTATAACTTTGGTACCCGACCCTGGGGATCTTAGATCTTGGCAGCCTGGACAAAAGGCCTTGGCCATCAATAACTGAAGGAGAACAGAATCTAATAAATTATACATTCATATTAAAATACAGCAGCATGATGTAATGGAAAGCGTTTGATCCGGAGTCAATACCTGGATCCCAACCCTGGCTCTGACTGTAATGGAGAGCAAATCATTTAGCTTCTCTCTGGGGTTTGCTTGTTAAATAAGGAGCTTCGGGTTACTGCGGATCTCTGGGGATGCATCCAGCTCTAAGGGTATCGATCCCACTGTAATGGCTGCTCGGCCAATGTGGACCCAATGCTGGGAGCACAGGCGGTAAGTTCTGACCCATGTAGGATAAGTGGGCTGGGGGAAGGAACAAAGGCAGGATTCAGGGAGCCTGTTTCTGGAAGTGCAAGATGATGGATAACAAGGGACCTTGGTCCTTAGCTTAGAGCATGAGCAAATATTATGTGACTGTCTCCTGTCCAATTACTGCATGATGGGAAAAATGCAAAAACAACCTTTTGGTGGGCTGCTCAACCCACACAGTGAGTATACGGCGAATCTCCCAACAAAGGGATGAGATCTTATCCTTCCTTGTTGGCCACAGGTTACAAGGATGACTCTCCGAGGACTGGAAGGGGATACTTTGATCTCATCCCATTGGACTGAGCTAGGAGCAGATGGTTCCAAAGGCAGGCCTGTGAATGCCTCCAATTGGGGTCATTTGGGGTTATCCTCAGCCTCCACAACTGTCATTCGCCAACATCAGCTAACCACTGACCTTCAGTGAGCTTTTACAAGGAGTAATTACCAAAAAGACAAAGCAAACCAAATTATCCTCAATGTTCCCCTGAAAGCAAAACACACTCTTCCCTTCATTTGGGGTTTTCTTGGCAAAGATACTGGAGCAGTCTGCCATTTCCTTCTCCAGCTCGTTTTACAGATGGGGAAACTGAGGTAAACAGGGGGAAGTGACCTGCCCAAGGTCACACAACTAACAAGTGTCTGAGGCTGGATTTGAATTCAGGGAGATGAGTCTTCCTCACTTCCTCACTCAGGAACCACCTGATTGTCCCCAATAAACATTTAATAAGCAACTAATATGTGCCATAGTGACCCAGGGCCATGGCCTCTATCCTCATTCACTCATACCTTCTCTCCATCCATCAGGAAAGCAGACCTCAGTTCAGCCTCTTAGCACTTTCTGAATACATACTCCTTTCCATCCCATTGAAAGCTTTTCTTCTTTTTTTTTTTCTGTTTTTCTTTTTTTTTATTATTTTATTTTATAACTTTTTATTTACAAGATATATGCATGGGTAATTTTTCAGCATTGACAGTTGCAAAACCTTTTGTGCCAATTTTCCCCTCCTTCCCCCCACCCCCTCCCCCAGATGGCAGGTTGACCAATACATGTTAAATATGTTAAAGTATAAGTTAAATACAATATAAGTATACAAGTCCATATAGTTATTTTGCTGCACAAAAAGAATCGGACTCTGAAATAGAGTACTATTAGCCTGTGAAGGAATCAAAAATGCAGATGGACAAAAATAGAGGGATTGGGAAGTCTATGTAGTGGTTCATAGTTATTTCAAAAACTTTTCTTTACTACTCAGGAAAAAGCCGTAGGATACCTGTGCACACTCTGAACAACTGGGGTCTGGGCTTCTCTGTTCCATCATGGACTTCCAGACAAAGGTCCTTCACAAACATCCACATGGGTTAGAACTGAGAAAAGCAACTTGAGATGGTAGAAGGAATGGGTCCCCCTATGAGTCTATCCTTCTTTACCCCAAATTTATTACAAAAACCCAAATAGCTAATGACTCTAATTGCTAGCAATATAGGTGTCTTTTAAGGAGAAATATAATAAAGAGAAAAATTTAAAGACAATTATATACCTAAGGACAAGTTAAGTACCTTTTAAACTAAATTTCAATTGTTTTCCCTCTCTGTTTAATCTAATTCTGGTGTTTTAAGGGAAAAAAATGCTTTTGACTCACCAAGTCACTTAGGGTGAGAAGTCTTCCAGAGCTCTGCGCTGGTTCTTAGCTTGGCCCTATATTGCCTCAGGGGCCCCTAAACCCCTGGAATCAGGCTTCTTCCTTTAACCTACTCATCTAATTGCCCTGAAAGAAGATGTTATCCAAGAGAACTTACTTTCTTGGTTCTCCAAACACTCATAAGCTATTCCAGCTCTTTAATGGAAAATGATTTCAGGCTGCATTTATTTCCCGCTTCCTTTTTTTTTCCCTCCATGCTCCTCTTCTGGACCCCAAATCCAACCCATCCCTCAGAGTCCAGATCACACTTTCTCCCTGCCTGTTCCAGGCAACTCTTCCTCTTCTGAATCCCTGTAACGCTGGCCTGCCCCACAGAGCAGGCTCATAGGCTGTTAAATTTAGACTTTGTGTTTAATTATACACGCTCTTATATTGTTTGGTATCATAGCATTGGTGTTACTCATCTGCACGAGATTCTAAGCTTCTAGGCCATGGCTAGAACGTCACAGGATTCCATCTTGAACTGGGGACATGGAAGAAGGGAAGGAGACATGGTAGAGAAGAATGGGATCTAAAGTCATAAATCCTGAAATAAAACCCCCACCTGTGACCTGGAACAAGTTCCTGCATTTCCCTGGGTCTCAGTTTCCTTACTGATGAGATGAAATTTCCAGTCCTAAAGTACAGAGATGCAATTGGATTAATTAATTAATAGAAATTAATGCAAAGTAAACTGCTCATTCCGAGCAAATGTTGGGCTCTAAAAATCTGAGGAAAAGCTCAGACATGATGATGCTCTCCTATGATTCTTGCAACTAGGACAGCCTGAGGATGGTGGTTGACTTGAGCTTGGGAGGGTATCAGCATTTATTAAATGCCTATTGTTTGTATGCCTTAACACAGGCACTATGTTAAGTGTTTTACAAATATTATTTCATTTGATTCATACAACACTCCTGGGATATAAGTCGGTACTATTATTATCCCTATTTTACAGTTGAGGAAACTGAGGCAGACAGAAGGTAAGTGACTTGCCCAGTGTATCTGAGGCAGGAGAACTTCCTAACTCAAAGTCAATCAGTCTATCCTCTGGTTAATGAGGTCCCCTGCCTCTCCTGCCCATCTGGGCTATTTAAAGCAGACCACACGGTGTCTCACCAGGGAAGAACCTCCCTTCTCTCCCTCCTCCCTTTGCACTCTCTTTAGCCCCTGCGCTCTCAGAGGTGGCAAAGCCCAGGCCGGCACAAGTAGCCCTTTATGCTGGAACCAGAGACTTGCCAGCCAGCCGACCCTGAAGACGAATCTCTCCCCTGGGAATAGGATCCCGTGACAGACTCAGACCAGCAGCTGCCAGCCTCCAGCAGGGCCACGGAGGGGACAGCTCGGCAAGGGCTGCAGGACAGACTCAACATTGTCAGCAGCTTATTAGTTACATACTGCTCTCCTCCTGGCAGTTACATCTGCTTCTTTTAGGCCCGGGGGGTGGGGAGGTGGGGTTCAGAAAACAATTTATCAATCAGCAATTGCCAGGAGACCAAGAATATCAATCTGGATGGATCCATCTGCTCCCAGTGGGATCCTCGTTCTTTATCTCGTGACCAAATGGGGACCCCCGGGCCTGAGACAAAGCTCACCTCACCTAGCCTGCGGTACGTGTGATGGAGGAGACCATGGCTGCTGGGGATCAGAATGTAAAATGAGGGGGAACCGCTGGATTGGGAGTGTGGAGAGCAAGGTTAGGCCTTCGTTAGGTGATTCATTAGGGAAGGAGAAGCTGACTCTTCTTCCTTATAGTTGGGGTTCTGAGTCAAAGCCCAGCTCCTCACAGAAGGCGAGGGGACCCACACGACCATCCATCTAGCTTGCCCACTCTCAGGATACTTCTCTCAGGAGAAAAATAAGGAGGAATTGCTTTAAAAGTAGACAATAATTTCCTCCATTCTACAGGTTCCCTCTGGATACTTACTCCCTCTCAGTGACAATGTCAGCAGGCAATTAATTAATTTAAATTAATTAAATTAAAACCTAATTAAAAACATAGGGTTACCCCCAACGACATTTTTAAAATTAAATGTTCGTCGATAAATTTTCGTTTTTCTTCAGTCTTTTTCAGTCGTGTCCAACTCTTCGTGACCCCGTTGGAAGTTTTCTTGGCAAAGATACTGAGATGCTTTGTCATTTCCTTCTCCAGCTCATTTTGCAGATGAGGAAACTGAGACAAAGAAGCACACAGTTAGTAAGTAGCTGAGGTCAGATTTGGACTCAGGAAGAAGAGTCTTCCTCAATTTAAGCCCAGTGCCTTATCCCCTGCACCATCTGGTTGCAGGGGATATTTATTTTATATTATATTTTAATAATAATATTTTAAGGCTATATAAAATATATATTATATTATATATTATATCGATATATTATAAATATATTTATATATAACACATATATAAATATATTATAAATATTATAAATATAAATTACAAATAAATATACAAATGTAAATAGAAATTATAAATAAATAAATATTTCCCCCCACACGCCTTCTCCTTCCACCTCCCAGAGAGCCTTCCCTTTTAATAAAGATTTTTTTTAGGAAAAAAAAGAAGAGGGAAAAGCAGCAAAACTGATAAATACATTGAAAAAATAATCTGACAGTATAGGCAGCGGACTACCCTCCCCGCCAAAGGGAAGAGAGATGTCTTTTCATATCTCTTCTTTGGGATCAGTTTTATTTTTTGAACTTTCTTCATCTACAAGTCTGTGTGGTTCATTCTGAGGACATTCGGCTTTTAAAATTACTATCGTGTCGTTATTGTATGTGTCGTTTTCCCGATTCTGCTGACTTTTCCCCCTGCATCTGTTCATGGAAGTCTTCCCATGCTTGTCTGTGCTCCTCTGGCAGGTTATTTCTCTCCCCCCCCGCCCCCTTCAGATACCATTAGATGGCATCCCACAGTTCTAAGGAACAAGTTCTCATTCCCGCCCTGGCCCAGAGCTTGCTTGCTGACTGGATAAACCGCTTGCACCTGCCCAGCTACCCTTGTCTCAGGCTCCCCTGACTTATCCTTTCACCAGGGGAGGCTGGTCTAAGCCAAGCCCATTTCTGTCTAGCTTAGCACCTACCCTGTGGATAAAGGCCTCTCTGATCCCAACAAAAAGGAGGAGGCCGGGCCAGACCTGACATTATCCATGACCGGGCTTCCACATGCATTAATGCATGGGAGCAGATGGGCAGGGCAAAGGGCAGAGGGAGAAAAATGGAGAGAGAGAGAGAGACAGGGAGTCCATCTCTCCAACGCCAGCCATTTCCCCCATCTCCAACTTTCATTATGGACCAGGATGGGAGGCTCTCTCCCTACCTCACTCCATTCATTGGTACTTTAGTCCATTCTTTCCGGCCTAATTCTCTCAGCCTCCTATTTTTGTTCTTTCTGCAGATACTTCTCTTCCCCTTCTTTATACATGGTTACTCTTTATGATATACCCCAGCCATCCAAAGCCCCGACTCCTCCACTAGATTCACAATCCCTGTAATCTCTCAGTTCCTCCCTTCCTTCTGAAACAGAGGGGTCCTCTTCCTGAGAACGTTGGCTTGTGTATAAGCCCCTTGAGATAAAATAAAAACTGTCTCACTTGTGTATTTATCTCTGTAAAACTTAACACAGCACCAGGCACAAGGCAGATCTTGAATAAATGCTTGCTGATTGATTGAGAGACAGTCCATTGGCAATGGCTTCTTATCACCTCCAGAAATAAATAAATACAAGATCCTCTGTTTAGCCTTCCTGCCCTAGCCCCACCTTTCCTTCCAGTCTTCTTACATCTTTCTACCCAACACCTACTCTTGGATCCAAGGCTTCCTGGTTGATCCAGGAGCAAAATATCCCATCCCTCACGTCTAGTCAGACAGGGAGAGAAAGGTAGAAGTGCAGAATATAGAGATGGAAGGGGCCTTTTTACAGAGCTCCATCAACAAACATTTATTAAGAACTTCCTCTGTATGATGTTGAGTGAAGAAAGCAGAACCAGGAAAACAAGATTGTGTGATGATCCACTACTATAGACTCAGTTCTCCCCAGCATTCAGTGATCCAAGACAATCCCAATAACCCGGTGGTTCTCAAAGTATGGCCTAGAGAATCCTGGGGATCTCTGAAACCCTTTTAGAGGGTCTACAAATTCAAAAATAGTTTTTATTTCCAGTATGGTAAATGTCTATAAATATAATCCAGATAAACAAAAACGCTTTGGAGAGATCCTTGATAATTTTTAATAGGATAAAGATACTGAAAACAAAAGTTCAAGAACCACTGCCAATAACCTTTGGATGGAAAACGACAACCGCTTCCGGAGAGAGACTGATTGTGGATGAACACACAATATTTTCATTTTTTTTTTCTTTCTCATGGTTTTTTTTTTTCCTTTTGTTCTGATTTTTCTCTTCCAACATGACTTGTATAGAAATGTATAAAAAAATGAATGTATGTGTATAACCTAAAAAATTAAATCAAAATCAAAATAATAATAATAATAATAAAGGTGTGTAAAGCCCTGGGAATACAAGCCCATGCAGATGAAAGACCTTTCCTGCCCTCAAAGAACTTACATTCTAATTAGGAAGAAAACACAGAAAGCTGAAAATAAGTGGAGCTCAGAGGGGAATAAAGATGTGAGTAGCCAAGATTTTTCTCATAGAGGAGGGTTGGGGAGCAACCGACCAGTTAGGAAGGAGCCATAGGAGCTTCCAGGATGAGGGGCTATGTGCATGGTACAGTCAAAAATCAGGGATGGAACCAGGAGAGGAATAAAGGATTACTTATAAAGCACTATTAAAACATGCCACCATTCTTATTAGAGATCATCCGATTTTTATTTTGCAGATGGAGAAACTGAGCTTCACGCTGTTGACTTTTGCATGATTGTAACAACAAACAACAACAACGACAACAAAACAAAAAACAAAAATAAAAATAAAAGATCCCAAGTGAGAAAATCCAGGTTTGAATCTGGGCTCCACTGCTTATTTATTAGCTGCATGTCTTTGAGCTCAGCTTTGTCTCATTTATAAAGTGAGAGTTGGAGAAAATAATAATTAAGATCTTTAAGCTGCTTAGAGGCAGCCAAGTGTCCCAGTGGTATAGTGCTGGGCCTGGAGTCTGGAAGAGCTGGGTTCAGATTATCAGACACTTCCTCAGAGCAGGACTCAGACAAGTGACTTGATTTTTGTCTGCTTCATCTGTAAAATGGGGATAATTGATAGCACCGACCTGCCAGGGTTATTGTGAGAATCAAATAAGATCATATTTATAACGAGCTTAACAGAATGCCTGTAACCCAGTAGGAGCTACATAAAAGCTATTATTATTATTAATTAGTCCCAACTCAAATATCATTATTATTATTAGCTTTAAACACTAAGATCCTAAATTCTAAAATGCAAAAAAATACTAAAGATCCTAGGATCAAATGTACTTGAGAATAGTAATGAAATGACTTGACTAAGGTCCCACAGGAGCAGTAAGGATGAAAGCGTTATGAAAGGGGCAGCTGGGTGGCACAGTGGATAGAGCACCCCCCCTAAAGTCGGGAGGATCTGAGTTCAAATGTGACCTCAGACACTCAACACTTTCCAGCTGTGTGACTCTGGGCAAGTCACTTAACCCCAACTGCCTCAGTTTTAAAAAAAAAAAGTGTTTTGAAAAAAAGTAAATTCTATGAGGATGTTAATTGTTGTACATTAGTTATACTATTTTTATTAATTCCGGCTTCTTTTCATGACAGCAGATTAGGACATCATGCTAAACTAAGCAATTTTATTTTATTTTTTTTAGTTTTTTTTCAGTGGATTTTATTCAGTGGCCAACAGAGAATCATGAAAGGTTTTGGAGCCAGACAGTGGCAAGGACAAAACATTACGTTAGGGAAAGGAACCTGGCTCCCTCCTGGGGCTGGATCAGCCTTTAATTACCGAAGCAAAGCGGAGTGAGCCGGGGGCGCCGGCCGTTCTCCCAAATCGGCCTCGGGCCACACTTCCAAGCCGCATCCGCATCCCTAACCTTTCTCCATCACTTTCTCGGTCTCGGCCTTGCCCAGAACCACAAGGAGCCCGGCTCGGCAGCATCTGCAGGTTTCCTGCGTGCAGATGCTCCCGGGGGTGATTTAACGGCTGGTTCTGGTGGCTGGAGCGTCCGACCTAGTGCGGTCACAGGGGGGCGAAGACCACCCTGGAGGCTTCCTCGGCTTCCTTTGGGCGCATGCTCCAAGCTCAACCCCCCCCCCCCCCACCTCATGTTATCTCGCCCCAGGCTAAGGTTTGCTCCTAATTCTCCTCCTTCTTTCTCTCTTCCTCCCAGGGCAGTTGCGAGGCTCTAATGAGATTATGGATGGGAAAGTGTTTGGAAAAGGCTGAAGCGTTTTGCTAATGCAGTGAAGGGCTCTGGGAAGAAAATGCTTTTTCCCTCAAGCAACATTTGGTGCTTCTCTGGTGTCAAAAAGCAGCTTCCTCCCCCGCGGCCTCGCGCCAAAGCCCAGAGCCAGCTTTTCCCGGTGGGGTCCAGGCTCGGAGCCGCAGAAGAGGGGAGAAAGCGGGGTGCGGGTGACTTTGGGGCGCGCGGAGCCCCCGGCAGGAAGCTAGCCAGGACTGCAGAGATTGGGCAGGGAGAGTCTTGCCAGCGTTTCCTGCCCCACGTTCCCGACGGCTCTCTGGGAAGACTGCAGAGAACGGCGGCCTTCCCGAGCTGCGGCACAAAGCAGCGGCCCCCGGGGCTTCCCAGCCCCCCCTCCGGCCCCCCTTGCCCTCTCTGCCACCAGCACTGGAAGCTGCCCTCTGCCTCCTGAGCCCAGCCTAGGAAGTCGAGATAAGGCCGTTCAAGCCAGCCCAGACTCTCCTCTCTCTCTCGCTCTCCCCTGCAGCCAGCATCTCTCTCTCTCTCCTGGGGATTCTCCAGCTCTGCCTACTCCATCTCACTTTTTTTTCCCCACTTCATCTCCCTTTCCCACAAACGAATCTCTCCTTTTCTCCCCGTCCTTTCTCCTTTCTTCCCACTTTCTCTTTGACTTTCTCTCCCTCTGGCCTCCACTTCTTCCTTTCTCCATCAACCAAACATTCCCTCTGTCTCTGTCTTTCTGTCTCTGTGTGTGTGTGTCTCTCTTTCTCCCTCTCTTTCTCTCCCTCTTTTCCCCCATCTCCCCCTTTCTCTCTCCTTTACCACCTCTTACTCTCTTTTCTCCCCCACCACCTCCTCCTCCTTTTCTTCCTCCTCCTTTTTCTCCTCCTCTCCAACCTTCTCTTCCTCCTCTTGTTCCTCCTTCCTTTCCTCCTCCTTCTCCTTCTCCTCTCCCTCTTGCTCCTCTTTCCTCTCTTCCCTTTCCTTCCCTCCCCTTCCTCCTATTCTCTTTAATTGACTCTCTTTCCCTCTCCTTTCCAGCTCTTTCCCATTTCTCCACCATCTAATCTCTTTCTTTCTCTGCCTATTTTCTCCCTCGTTTCCCCCCTGTCCCCCTCCTCCCTCCAAGCATCCCTCAGATGACAAACAGCGATCTGGCAACGGGCAGGGCGAGGAAGCCCCAGCTCTGGCACAGACAATGCTGGTTTGGGTCCTGTGAGAACTGGACACTGATGCCATGTGAAGCAGCATCTGCTTGGAGCATGAAATGATGTGAAATAAAGTTGAGGAATGAAAAGCCAGCGCTCCGTGCCAAGGAGTATGAAATAGCCACCCCACAGAGAGCCCAGGCCTGAGTCCTGGGGGAAGGAAGGAAACAGAGGCATCAGGATGTCCAGGCATAGGGCCTCCATCCCGGGAGGCATCCTTCCTGCATCCATCCTTCTGGATGGGCATTTGGCAATTGACAGAGAGCTGAGGGTCTTTCTCAGAGATCTTTGATCAAGGGGACTGAAGCCCCCCCTTTCCTCCATTGGAAGTAAGAGGCAGAGGAAACTAACTGAGCTTGTCCAATTTTCATTTTAAGTGCCTTCATCTCTTCCCATTGGCCTTTCCCACCCACTTCTCTCTGGGGCCCTGCTTCTCCTGCATGGAATAAAGGAATATCATAAAGTCATTAAGATCTTCCAGGCTTAATGCTAAGGATCTTCTTCTTAAAAGAGGCAGTGTCTAAGGCAGAGGGAAAAAGGGCATCAGGGGACAATGGAAAGGATACTTAGAATCTGAAAACCTGGCGTCTAGCATCAGCTTTGCCCCAACTGTGAGATATCAGGCAAACCGCTCGGTCCCTCCGATAATGACAATATCTCATATTCCCATAACCCTTTAAGATTTTTCATTTTTATTATTAATGCAACTTTATTATTTGTTATTAAATATGACTCTTTAAGGTTTAGAAAACACTTTACAAAAAGGATCTGTTTATCCTCATGACATCCCTAGGAGGGAATTGCTATTATTATTCCCATTTGAGGAAAACTGAGGTTATGAAAGGTTAAGTGATTTTTCCAGAGCAGTTGTTCAGAGCAATCATGTGTCCAAAGCTACATTTGAATTCAAGTCTTCTTGACTACAGATCCCTTGCTCTGTCTACCACCTACCTAGTTTTCCTTACGATAATCCTATGTGAAAACTCAAGCTGTTATTAATCCCATTTTACAGACTGAGAGTGTCTATGCAAGTGTCAGGGCTGGCAGGCTTCCCTTTTCATTTTTAAAAATATATATAATAAAGGAGATCCTTCCAATCTAAAATCTATGATCTCTTAGGGCTTTTTGTTTGTTTTTGTTTTGTGGTTTTGATGTTCTATGTTCTAAGAGGCTCTTCAATGCTGGAACTCTCTGCATTCTGAGACCTCTTCCTGTATTTGACAAGCTCTAAAGGCTCTTCCACGCCTATGACCCTCCAACTGCAACCTGATACCCTTGATCAGGCAATCAGGCGGCTGGCTTTTCAGGATAAAGAGAGAGGACAGTTTGTGGAGCTCTCTGATCAGGGAATCCAAATCATAAAAACGGAATTAAAAGGCAAGAAAACCGTTAGATGCTTTGATAGGGACCAGTCGAAGCTATGCTGACACACTGTGGTCAGCCTAGGAAATTGGTTTATAATAGAAAGAGAGGCCCATTGCTAAGAGAGAGGAGAGGATGAAATGAGCCTGGACTTTTAGCTAATTCTAGAAAGAAGCAGAAAGATTTTCTCCAGATAAGCTACAGAGCCTGGAGCTATCCATGGAACTCCAGCTAAAATTGGTCAAGAAGACCATCGACTTTAGTTTGTTGTTGTTCTTGTTTTTTCCCCAATCATTTATTTGTAACTTTTTTTTCTTTTTAAAATTTGGAGTTTCAAATTCTTTTTCTCCTTCTCAATCCTTTCCCTTCTCACTGAAAAGTTCTTCAACTATGAAAAGACATCAGTGCCCAAAGATCTAATGGTAGAAGGATATTTTTAGGTAAAGGGTTCTGTTTGATGACCTATTGGATCAAAAAGGGTGAGGCCAGTCCAGGTGCTCAGTACCCCAGAAAAAGCAATCCACCTTAGATGAGGGAGGTATCATTTTCCCATCTGACTTGCTCTAACCAAATAGACACTTAACTCCTAATTGGCAAATCTGAGCCTAGATTTGTCACACAGATTGGGCATTTCCCCCAATTCATTCCCGAGAGAGAATAAAGAACAAACCACAACAGATTTGCCGTTCACACTTTATTAACTTGCTTGGACAGTAGGGTGACCTGGACTGGGAGTGATGAGAGGAGCGTGGATCCTCATCCCTGCGTGATGGTGGCTCTGGGGTGCTGGGGCTCTAGTTGGTTGGGTGGAAGGCACCTCGCTGATGCCATTGCATATCCCGTATGCGCCTGACAGACTGAACCTGGGGATGGGGAGCCCCAAAATCACTGCTGTCCTTGTATTCCCCCTTCTCAAATAGGTACTGGAAGCCTCGGTAACCTGGATATTGGTAGCCCACCCACCTGCGAAAGGCAAAGACAGAGGAAGAGAGAATGGAAGAATGGGTCAGCCTTGTTGGGCTTGAGAGCATCACTGCACCTGAGCTCCATGGAGCCTCCCTGGACCTCCCAAAGATAACCTGGATCGAAGACTAAAGGAATAACTTTTAAAACTTAGGTGAGTTTTATGGCTTCCCTGTCATTCGATGAAGAACTCTTTCCCAATCCCCCTTAACTCCAATGCCTTTCCTCTGGGATTATCTCCTATGATTATTGATGTTGTCTATAGCTTGTTTGTGCAGAATTGTCTGCTTGTGTTTCCTGTCACACAGTAGGATCTTTATAAATGATTTTTGACTCACTATAAGGTAGATAAGGCAAAGGATATTGTTTCCATTTTATGGATAGGAAGACTAAGCCACAGAGGGACAAAGGCATTTGTCCAAAGTCACACAGTTGCTAAATGCTAGAACGCTAATATTCACCACCACCACCCCCAGTGATGCCCATTACTGGACACTACTCACGTTCCACTCTGTACCCTCACAGATGATACTTTCTCCTGGTAGCCATGGGCATGGAAACTGGGCACATCGTCATCAATGATCTCAATCTTCTTCCCAGTAAAGTTAGGATTTTCATAAAGGATGATTTTATGCTCCTGGCTGTCCTGTGAGAGAAGAACGTAGAATTGAAATTCATAATGAGAAAGGGCCCTGAGATCCTCAAAACCAGGGATTCTGAACTTGTGGAGTTTATAGATAGATTTTAGAGGATCCATGAATTTCAATGGGAAAAAATATAACTTTATTTTTTCTATTCTTTCACTGAAATCTAACATGGTGGATTTTTTTTAAATTATAATTTTTGGTGGACCAAATTGACAAGGGCTTTGATGACGCATAAAAAACTTAAGATCCTGCCATCTAGTGAGTCCAGCCCTTTTCTTTCACAGCTGAAGAACTGATACTCAGAGAGAGAAAGTAATTTGTCCGAGATTGACAAAAAGAAGTGGATTTCAAGGCAATCCCAAAAGACTTTGGATAGCAAATGCTATCTGCATCCAGAAAAATAACTAGAGAGATTGACTGTAAATCAACACATGATCTGTCACTTCTTTTTTTCTGTTTTTTCTCTCTCCCACGATTTTTCTCTTTTGTTCTGGTTTTTCTCTCCTAATATGAGTCATAAAGCATTGTGTATTAAAAAATTAATGAATTAATTTTAAAAAGAAGTAGATCTAGGGAGATCAGGGTCCATAAATCATGATGCACAGAACTGGTAAGATTACATTGGGTAACAAAATAAACAATGATATAATAATGATATGAGTTTGATGTCTTCCTGCTTCCTAAAATACAGCAAGGGGAGGATTACAGGTAGCTGGGATGTAAAAGCTCTCAGAGCCTTAGGAATAAATCAATAAATGTTTATTAAGTGCCTACTATGTGCCAGGCACTTTGTTAAGTTCTGGGGATACAGAAAGAAGAGAAAAGCAGTCCTTGCACTTGAAGAGTACGATCTAATTGGGGAAGGGGAGAGGACACACAAACAACTAAATCCAAAAAAGCTCCATTCAGAGCAGAATAAATAGAAAATAATGAACAGAGGAAGGGCACCAGAATTAAGGGCAAGGAAACACCAGAAGCGGGCAGAAGCCTGAAAACAAATTTCTTCTGCCTGTCATGACAGGCCAGAAAAGGCAAAATGCCCAAGTGATTGGCCTCTTATTACTTCCCAGGATTCTGGGCCTTGGAGTAGGTTAGTGGGACAGAAAGGGGACAAGAGACTCACCACTTTGATGGGTCTCAGTGAGCTGAGTGCATCAGTCCGGCGGCTGTTGGTCCAAGAGTCCCATCGAGGGTACTCACCTTTCTCAAACACAAACTGCTCTCCTTTGCAATTGGCCTGTTCGTACCCGACCCAGCTGCCAGACAGACAGACAGACACACAGAGAGAGAATTAACCCAGATAGAGTCCACATCAGTGTATCCTCTCTCCTTAGAAGATCCACATCAATACCACACACACACCCTGCCCCATCCCATTTTTCCCTAAGAAAATCCTTGGACAAGCCTTACTGATTGTTCATAGGTGCTTCCCCTGAATGTCCAGATAAAATCCAAACACTAGTTATGGTTCTCCCTGCCTTAGACCTGCCAGGAAAGTCCCATCTCAGCCAGTCCCAATTTGGTGCCAGGGATAGATTGATTTTAGGAATTCTGGAGGCCCCCTCTCTCTGTGTTGTGTTTTCTTTCTTTCTTCCTTCCTTCCTTCCTTGTTTCCTTCCTTCCTTCCTTCCTTCCTTGTTTCCTTCCTTCCTTCCTTCCTTCCTTCCTTCCTTCCTTCCTTCCTTCCTTCCTTCCTTCCTTTTCTTTCTTTTCTTTCTTTCTTTCTTTCTTTCTTTCTTTCTTTCTTTCTTTCTTTCTTTCTTTCTTTCTTTCTTTCTTTTTTCGCAATTGAGGTTAGGTGACTTGCCCAGGATCACACAACTAGGAAGTGTGAAGTGTCTGAGACCAGATTTGAATTCAGGTCCTCCTGACTTCAGGGCTGGTGCTCTATCCACTGCACCACCTAGCTGCCCCTGTATTATGTTTTCTTGTAGTCACTGAAGAAGCTGAGGGAGCCTGCCCATGACAGATCCAATTCGTAGGCGCTGACTTTGGGATCTCTGCTCTTAATCAAGGTAAGCCTGAGATAACCTGAGGAGTCTGTTGCTGTCAATCTCCTATCAATCAATCAGTAAACTTCCTTTTTTTTACTACGTTTTCTTTTTGATCTCAGACCCTCTGAATTCTAGGATGGCTGTCTAATTTGCCAAAGGAAATTCCAAAACTAATAGCTCTCGGAAAACAGGGCTGAAAGCAGACTCAGTGATCCCAGCTCTGCCATCTGCATTGTCTCTGAAACTCCTGGAGTCTCAGCATCTTCATCTGTCAAATGTTGGAATGGATGACTTCCTGCTGGCAATTAATGATTAAGTAATTGATGAAAGTGATAAAGATTGAAGATGAGCTTATATGCCACAGAACAGAGAACTGGAGGCCTGGAAAGGAAGTGAAGCATTAAATTAGTCTATTACTGCCTAAAAATCTACAAAGGGAAGAAATGCCCTGATCTCCCTTGATAAAATCACTAGGTTCTTGTGAAAATGAGGAGGCCACGGAGTCAGTGTCACCCAATAGAAAAAACTCTGGACTTGGAAGCAGACAAACTAGGTTCACTTTGGTTTTACCATTTAATAATTTTAGTTAGCATCTACATAATAGCGCTTTTAAGTTCTTTTACAAGGATCACGTTTTACCTCACAACAAACCTGAAAGATTGTAGTAAGGTAAGTGCTATTATTAGCCCCATTTTACAGGTGAATAAACTGAGGTAGACAGAGGTTCAAGCCCCTAGCCCAAGATTTCATTGATATATAAATGTGGGAAGTACAATTTGAACCTGACTCTGCCCAGTGCTCTATCCACTGCACCCCCTAGAGAAATGTGAGCTTCCCATATCTTTTCCATATCTCTAGGCTTAGTGAGGCAAATCCAGCCCTGGAGGGAAGATAAACACCATTCCCCTGCTTGGGGCCAATCCAGGGAGTAAGAGGGCGGCCTTGTCTCAGGGATAGCCTCTAAAATTTTCAGGGGTCCTCCAACTTTTTAAATAGGGGGCCAGTTCACTGTCCCTCAGACTGTGGGAGGGCCAGACTATAGTAAAAACAAAACCTTTCTTTTGTGGCCCTTTAAATAAAGAAACTTCCTAGCCCTGGGTGAGGGGGATAAACGTCCTCAGCTGCCGCATCTGGTCCATGGGCTGTAGTTTGGGGACCCCTGCAATGGTTTTGAGAAGGGCGGTTACTCAAGAATTGCCAGCAAGAACCATTCCCTTAGAACCCTCCAAATGCCCAACTGATCAAGGTCCTTCCAGGATACTCAGTGAAGCAAACAAGTGCTGCCTTCTCCTACCCGAGGAAGAAAGCATAGGCTTTTTACATAAAGATCTCTGCTTCAGGGAGGGAAAAAAAGGGAGGACAAGGTAGGTGGGTTAGGGGTGGGATTAGGGAAATGGAGGGGAAGGAAGAAGGGGTTTTCTATAGATTATTTTCTACTTAAAGAAAGGGATTACCGGGAACCACAGTGAGAAGCTGTCATGCAATATTGGCCACACTCTAAATAGCAGCCCCACAAGGATACCTGCATCCAGGCCCTGGGAAAGGGCGACCCTTGATACTTAAGAACCCAATTCAGGGCATGCAGGACCTGGACATGACTTATTAATGTCCGAGGGCTTTTTTTTTTTTTTTTTTTTTTTTTGCCCACCTCCTGGGAAGGAAAAGGAAGAAGCCTCCTTTAGATCACCCAGGGCCAGACAGGGTATTGATCATCCCCTTTGGCATTCCAGAGGAGGATTCCAGCTGTCTGCCACCCAGAGAGACGCTTCCCTTTTCTTCCAGAAGCTGCTTTATCTCAACCTGAAACCTTAGAACTAAACAAAAGAGACGTCGGAAGCCTCCCCAAGCTCCCGGGGGGCCTTAGACAAAGAATTTCTACCAGACAACCAGCCCAGGTCTCTTTGCTGAAGGTCGCTTTAGGATTTGGCATTAAAATACGACTTTGTGAAGGAGTGAAGCCATTTCTTTGGGATGTTTCCAATGCACACAAATTCATAGAAGTTGGAAGGAACTTTAGAATCATGTTTAGAGAGTGTTAGCACCGGGAAGGACCTGAGAACACAGGGCATAGAATGCTAGAGTGGCTGATCGTCTTCTGAAAGAAAGCATACTTAGCAAATAGAATGCACATGCCTGGTGTGTCATTTATCTGTTGATCTACCACTTAATCTATATCTCTCTTCTCCTTTATTATCTATCATCTCTCTCTCTCTCTCTCTCTCTCTCTCTCTCTCTCTCTCTCTCTCCCATCTCTGTGTCTTTGTCTCTCTTTGTACCTCTGTCTTATCTCTTCCTCTGTGTGTGCATGCTTCTCTCTGTCACTCTATCTCCCTGATTCTCTCTGTGTGTCTCTGTCTGTCTGTCTGTCTCTCTTCCCCTCCCATGTAAGTATGTCTCTGTCTCTCTGTCTTTGTCTCTATCTCTGCCTCTCTCTGTGCATATGTGCATCTCTCCACCTGTCTCTGTCTCTCTTTGGATCTCTGTCTCTGTCTTGTCTGTCTCTCTCTGTGTGCATATCTCTCTCTCTGTCTATCTTCCTGATTCTCTGTCTCTGTCTCTGTCTGTCTTTGTCTCTGTTTCTCTCTCTCTCTCTCTCTCTCTCTCTCTCTCTCTCTCTCCATATATATATATATTTCTCTCTCTCTCTCTCTCTCTTTCTCCTGACATTCAAGACTTGCAGATTGGATCCCCTGGAACTTTCTAACTTTTTCTACTACTTTCTTTAGCTGATTCAACTTTCTCTTGTAGGCACTGTTCACATTCGGCCCTTTTTTACCTTGCGCCTTTGTATACAATGTTCCTCAGGGCCAGAATGCTTATCTCCAGCTTCATCCAAAGCTTCATCGCCTTCCCCAGGTAACCCTCCTTGTGACCTGTTTTCAATGGGTCACTCTAGCCTGTTCTTATGTTATCACATTATCATTTTTATTTTAGCTTTGCACATAATTGTCTTCTTATCCCCACTTAGTAAAGTATAGGCTTCCTGAAGGCAAGGACTCTCAATTTATATTTTCAGGGCAATGAACAGAGTAGATACTTAATAAAGGTTTGTTGACCTGGGTCAGATAGACGAGGGTCATCTCTTTCCCTTCTCCCTTGCTCGGGTCCCTGGCCCACACTGCCCTCGAGACTTGTCCCAGAACCATTTTCAGCCACGTCACAAGTGGCTGGACCAAGAGGCACTTACGGTCCTGACTGCACAAGAATGGAGGCCGCCTTCTCCATCCCAGTCTCCTTTAGATTGGAACATGGCCCACTCAGCTCATGGGAGCGGCCCTGGAAGTTTTCCTGCTCAAAGATGACAATCTAGGAAGCACAGAAAAGAGAAAACACTGTAAAAAGTAGAAAACTGCTTCCTGCTCTCATTCTATGATCCCATCATCTTCCTAGGACTCAGTTTTCTTATCTGTAAAAAGAGGGAGTTGGACTTAAAGGCCTCTAAGATCCCTTCCAGTTCTTGATCTATGATCCTATGAGATGGTTTATGAATTATCATTTAAAAAATACTCTGGAGAGGAGGTAAGCAGGGAAAGGTGAGCTTTTCACCAGGGAATTACTGGCCTCAGCTTTCTCCAAGAACTGACTTCCAACTCTACTCTCATTCTCCTGGAGACTCAGCAGGGTGGAGGGGGAGGAGAGGAAGGGGCTTCCTGACACTCAGTGGATAATTCAGCAGGCTCAGTTGGGCCTTCCCCCATTATTGAATAAGATACCCAGCATTCCCTGACCTAATCCCAGCAAAGGGGAGGACAATTGCCCTGCTCCTGACTAGGCCCAGCAGGGAGTAGAGCTGGGGGGAAGGGGAGAGGGAGGGAGAGGATGCAGCTTTGTCCAAGGAAGAGTCTAATGGATAGTCACATCTATTCTCTCTCCCTAACACGGGCAGGCACAGGCATATATACACATACACACACAAAAATATATAAATGCACATGCATAGATACATATACATATACCAGGGTCCACCTGGAAATCTGCCCTGCCCCCCAGCTGCTTTCCAAAAGATCTCCCTGATCTAGAACCCACCAAATACTGAATGTGGAGAGGAAATGCTCACCCCACTGCCTTCTCTCTCTCTCTCTATCCTCCGTCCTTCACCCACTTTTTCCACTAAGGCAGGGAGTGGAAAAACAGCCGGGGAAGGGCAATCAGGACCCTGGATTTCCAGCCCTGGGTCCTTCACTTAATAGCAGTGTTACTTTGGATAAAACACTTTCCCTTTGGGGGCCCTCATTTTCTCTCTCTGTTAAAATGAAAGATTTTGACTACCTGAGCTCTAATGTCTCACCCAATTCTGACCCTTGGTGAGTCTACAAGTTCTTAAAGCTTTAACACAGATTATCAGGTTAAGAATCCCTGATTTATTTCATTCTCCTCATTTCACAAAGGAGAAACGGAGGCTCAGGTCAGGTCACGTGCCATGGTGACCCAAGAAAACAGGCTTAACGGGGTACCGACCTTGGGATTGAGGGGCTGCGGTTTAGAGGACTGAGTCTGGTAGTCTGACGCCATGTTCTCGCTCAGGATGGAAACTGAAGGGGGTAGAAACAAGGAGAGGTGTTAAGAACCTTCCTCCCTCCCCCAAACAAACAAGATCTGGATATTCTCCACAGTGGGATTCTGGAAGCTTATACTTTTAGCTTGAAAAAGGACTCTCGTAGCTATTTTTGTAACTTGACATCATCTACCACACAAAAGTCAACTGGTCTTTGCTTGGAAACCTCAGTGATCAGGGAGAGTCCGGACCCTTTAGGGATGATTCTTCCTGAAGTCAAATCTAAATTGTCTCTTTTCCTCTTCATCTCACAGCTCCCAGTCCTACCCTCTTAGGACCAAAATAAAAGGGACTTATCCCTCTGCCCCATGACAATATTCAAAACATGGAAGACAATGATCATGTCTGCTCAGAAACTTCTTTTGTGCAGGTTAAACGACCCCAGGGGCAGCTAAGTGGATAGAGAAATCAAGAAGAATTCAAATCTGGCCTCAGACTAGATAAATCATTTAACTCTGTCTGCCTCAGTTTCCTAATTTGTAAAAAGGAGCAGAAAAGCCACTTCTTGATCTTTGCCAAGAAAACCCCCAAATGGGATCAGGAAGTGTCGGTTACGACTGAAATGACCGATCAACAACAAACGACCCCAGTTCCTCTGACCATTACTGAGAAGCCAAGATTGTAAGGCCCTTCTCAGACAGGTGAGTGCCCTCTCCCATGGGCTCTCCCCAGACTATCAGCATCCTTCCTGTCACACAGTCCCCAGAAGTGATCATAGGATTTCAGAGAGAGTCTGAGGAGGGCAGAGCACAGTGAGAAGATGACCTTCTTATTCTGGGAAGTTCTGCCTCCCTTAATGTCACTTCTGATCTCATTCTCTTCATTCACCACTGAGTCATATGCTAGCTCATATATAAAGTGAACAGAACTGCTATCCAATTGTGCTTTAATGTGCATCAGCAGGGAGCAGTAGACAGAGAGACAGGAAGTCAAATTCCATCTTAGACACATCCCAAATATGTGGCCCTGAGGAAATTATTTATCTTATCCGTGACTCAGTTTCCTCATCTGTCTCAGGACATCTATCATCCTTTCCACTCTAGGTTTCTTACTCATTACTCAACAAAACACTCTCACTTAGTGCTATACAATATACAGTGGGGTCCCTAGAAAGGGCGGAATTTAGGATCCTTCCTCCTCTGTTGTTGCCCTTCTTTCTTCTCCAGCCAGCCCTCCTCACTTCCCCTCCCACTCCAGGATCTTTCTCCCCTATGAAGCTTCCCTGTCTCCTCCTTTTGCTCCTTTCTCTAGTCCTTCTAATTTCCTTCTCACCACCCCCAGACACTTCTCCAGTCCCAGTTCTTGCTGTGCCTTCCTTGTCCTAGCTATCCCCCACCCAAACTGATAACTAATGGTCATTGGGCCTCCCAGAGGCCTTTATGTTTTCCTAGTGCATTCTTGAAGACCTTTGGGACTCCAATGGTGAAATTCCCTACTGTGAGGATATTGTGTTTTAATGAGGCTTCTTGATCCTCAAAATCTACCTCCCTGGAAGATCTGCCAAGACTCAGTCCAAGTCTTCCCTGAGGAGCAAAGAATGGAAAGAAGTTGAAATTCAAAAAGTATTCTTAGGAGCCAGCTTTATTTGCTAACAGAGGAGTTCTTAATCTGGGGTCCTCAGATTCTCAAAGAGAGGGGGTCTATGACTTTAGTTTGGAAAAAATGGTGTCTTTGTTTCCATTAGCCTCTAACCTCCTTTGACATATTATGCATGTTGTTGTTTGCATTATTCCGAGAAGGAATCCCTAGGCTGAACCAGACTGTCAAAGGGGTCCATCACACCAAAGGTTAAGAACCCCTGAACCAAGGAAACTGTCTTTCTCTCTCTCTCTCTGATCTTCACACATTTTCCTATTTCTTGGCCCCAGAATTCCCTAGTCACTTCAAAGCTAAACTCTGCCTTTTAGAAACCACTTTCTCTTTGGCCATCCACAGCAGCCATTAGAGAAGAAATTAAAGCAATCCAAGGAGGTAAATTCAAAGTCTTAGCTCCCTTCCTGTAACAGAGTTCCCCTTACTTCCCTGCCCAGTTGACTGATAAAATAATAGCATTTACATAATGCTTTAAGGTCAGCAAAGTGCTAAAAATCTATTATCTCATCTGATCCTCACAACAACCTTGGGAAATAGGTGCTAGTATTACCTCCCTCTTACAGATGAGGCTATTACAAAGACTTGTCCAGGGTCTCAGAGCCAAGTCTGACACAAGACTTGAATTCACATCTTCCTGTCCCCAAGTCTAATGATCTTGTATTTATCTGCTTCTGTTCATGACCCTGAGTTACAGAATTTGTTTCAAAGCCTTTCTCCATCCATTGATAGGCTCCACTTATGAGTAATAACCTACTCAGAACTGACAAGAGATTCAATTAATCAACATTATCTAATGTTGCTGTTGATCAGCAAATACCTAGTTTATTTTTTTTTTAATCTAACCCTGTCCCTTCCC
This sequence comes from Sarcophilus harrisii, assembly GCF_902635505.1. Lineage (NCBI taxonomy): Eukaryota > Metazoa > Chordata > Mammalia > Dasyuromorphia > Dasyuridae > Sarcophilus > Sarcophilus harrisii. The sequence continues at coordinate 701,781,576 of NC_045426.1, read as the reverse complement.
CATCCCACTCCTGCCACCCAAAAATACCCTCATAGGAGTTTTAGAATTGGAGGAAAATTTAGAAAGTCTCTATTCCAATTTTCTTGTTTTGTCGAGGAGGAAATTGAAGCTGAAAGAGGGGAAAGTACTCGCAGTCGTGTAATTGAGCTAGTATTTTGAATGCACTACTTCTGATCCCAGCATTCTGATCCCCCTCCACCTTATTGTTTTTTCCTGCTCCCAGAGTCCCTTTACCTCTGGTCTATTCTGAAATGGTGACCAATGATTTTCCATCCAGCAACTAGAATGAGAGAAAAGCAGAAGAGAGAAACTCTTACCAGCAGTACCAGTACCCGCTCCTGCCCATGCGGGGCCTCTGGCTGGGAGGTAGCATTTATACTGCCCTGGGGGTGCCCGGTGCCAAGATAGGCTACAAAAATCATTCCAGCATGATGCGACTGGAGAATGCCAGATTAAACCCACCATGAATGCTCGGTTCAGCTGATGCTCACTAGCCATTGTGTCTCAGGGCGATTATTTCATTAGCTTTCACATTTGGCTGGACTCGGATTGTACAGGGCATAGGTAAGAAGAGGAGAGCTTTGCCTGCATCAGCCTTCTGAGTGCCAACCCACAGAGCCCCTCTTCTGGACAATGCAGCCGTCCAGTCCACCTCAGCCTTTGTGGAGCCAGGGATTTGCCGGTCATGACAGGCTGGAGGCACATCTCCAGCAGCCTCGTGGTAGAAAATAGACATGAGATTGGTTTTGCAGAGTAAATCAGTTGGAGTTGCCAAGTTCAATCCCAGCCTACATTTGAACTCTCCCTGGGTCAGGCCCTCAAGGGGTGAGGACTCACAAAACCCCAGTTCAGGAAAAAATGGAGAATGTCAGAGGTAGAAGGAACATTAAGACGGAGACTCTGATTTGGCAGAAGAAGAAGAAATTGAGACAAAGAGAAAGAAACCAACAAAAAGGAAGAGTAGCAGAATCTGAATCCAAAGACAGATCTACTCTTTTCCAAGCGAGGCACCAGGTACATTCTCCACTATACCACACATTTCCCCAGTTTCCTCTTTTTAGGAAAATCTAAAGATTTTGAGCTAGAAAGGATCTTAGAGGTAACAGAATCTGAACCTTTCATCTTAAAGGTGAGGGAACTGAGATCCAGAGAAGAGAAGTGATTTGCCTTAAATACAGATAGTATCTAATAGAGCTGAGATTTAAAGACAAATGCTTCTGACTCCAAAGCTAATGAATGCCCTTGCTACCTCAACACAATGCTGGCATATAGTAGGTGCTTGATAAATACTTATTGCTTTACTGACTGGCTATCCCATGATTTCCTTCTTTATAATGCAGAAGGCCAAGTTCTGGGCTGGTATTTAGGAGCCTGGGACTCTGCCTTTACATCATGGTATGACAATGGGCAAGTCACCTCTCTTCTTACAGTGTCTGTTAATTATATTCTTTTTCATATGAAGGCAGTGGATCAAATGCTCACTAAGTTCCCATCCAGGGACAGTAGGAAGAGAGCTGAACTTGGGGTTAGGAAGAACTCGATTCCCACCAGCTTGGTAACCCTGGAAAGTCACCTCTGCCTGCTTCAGTTTTCTCACCTGTAAAATAAGAGTAATAATAGCACCTACCCCAGAATCATTATAAGGAGCAAATGAGATGTACCTGCACATGTTAGGTGTTTAATAAATATTTATTTTCAGCCCTTTTCCAACTTCCTCCACTCGATCTAAAAAAAGACATCCTAAAGAGGGATTTTTGGGCCTGGGGGAAAGTCATATTGTATGAGATACTTTCACACATGTACCCATCCCCTTTAACCTTAATTTTGTGTCTCTGAACCAGTCATCACAAACAAAATGCTTGGGGATTATGACAATCACCAGTGATTCACTCATCCCATAAACAGCATCAGTTCCCGTGGAAAGGAAATGATTACACAGCATCCAAATGATGTCTCTAGCATTTAGCAGAATGTTCATGATACCATAAAAGGCCAGCACTGGAAGGAAGCTTTAGAATGGAGGAGGATAGAATGTGAGAGCTTAAAGGGCCCTTAGAACACAACAAAACAGGACTGAGAGGACCTTAGAACATAGAACAGAAGAGTAGATGGGAATTTAGAACCTTTAACATAGGGTGTTATAGCTTAGAAAATAGAATATTAGAGCAAGATAAAGACTGATAGACCTAAAGGGAACTTTCCAACATAGATCATTGTGTGTTAAAGTTGAGAAGCATTTTACAATTGTGACAAGAAGGCACACAGAAGATCATGTAAGTTGCTTAGTCCTAAGAAAGTTAGGATCAGAATGGGCACCACCTACTAAACGCCCACCCTATCTTTCATGTGCATCACCCAATCCAAGGGCCTTCTGGGGTATCAACCCAACCTTTCCTTACCTTTCTAGTCTTTTTACCCCTAATTCTTTACCATGTATTTTTCAGTCCAGTAACACTGGCTTCTTGCCTGTTCCAAGAATAAGATTTTCATTGGTTGTATCCAATGCCTGGAATTCTCTCACTCCTTATCTCCATCCCTAGGTTTCTTTGACTTCCTTAAGGTCCCAGATAAAATCTCATTTTTTTCCCCAAGAAGCCTTTGCCCTCCCCCCTTAATGCTAGAGTTTTCCACCTAAAATTACTTCCAATTTATCCTATGGATATATATTTTTTTATTTATAGTTGTTTGCATATTATCTCTGCCATTAAATTTAGAACTCCTAGAGAGCAGGGAATTTTTTTTTTTTTTTTTTTTTTTGCTTTTATTTCCACAAGGCTTAGCAGAATGCCTGGCATACAGTAAGTGCTTAATAAACTCTGGTTTAACTGACTTGTGCTTTTCTAAAACTCTTTTCTATCCCTTGACTCCACCCCTTTGTACCTGATGCTTCCATTCTCATTAGTCTGTAGTTTCTGGTAATAATCCAATCAGATCATGAATCAGTCACATCTGAATGGTATTTTTTTCTCACTCTAGTAAACTGTAAGCTTCCTGAGGACAGGAACTATTTCATCCTTCTCTGGGCAGCTAAAAAAAAAAGTAATACTTTTCCTATTCCCCAGGGATCTGTAGGAGGCTCATTCCCTTTCTTTCCAACAACATGGGAAAAAATTGTTTGTGAGGAAAGTCAGCTCCCCAAACCAATAACTCATGACCAAGCCCAAACCTGCAATCTCTGGCTAGGCTCCTTCCTTTGTTTTTTACTCTGATGTTTTCCCTAAAGTTACTATATGAGGAGTGGGGAGGAGTTAAGAGAAGAGAAGAGAGGAAGGGAAGAGAGAGACAGAGAGACAGAGAGAGAGAGAGAGAAAGAGAGAGAGAGAGAGAGAGAGAGAGAGAGAGAGACAGAGAGACAGAAAGACAAAGACAGAGACAGAGACAGAGATAGAGAGATCTTTAATGAGACTTAAAAATAATCAAAAGCAATAATATTGATTCTCTTACTATGAATACACCATATATCCAAGGGGAACATCTTGAGAACTACAGGAGTTGTGAGACAACTCTTTGCCACATGTACTTTCTAAGCATAAGCTCACTTTCCCCTGTACTTGTGGGATAGTATATCAGAGATTTTCAAAGGGAAGCACTTTGGGGGAGACTTAAGGGTCATGGTACTAGAAGAATAACCCCTCAGAGCTAACCTTACACTCTCAAGGGAACAAGGTAACTATGATCTGGGGACTCAACTCATCAGAGTGAGCTCAAGAGTATGTGATAAATGGGATGGGGACAAACATCAATCCTTCTGTATCGATAGGTTTCCAAAATAGACTTACAAAGTCTGTATGTGTCCTGAGTTGGTAGCATTTTGCATGAATATAAAACTTCTTATCAAAATCTTCTGCAATCTTCGGTCAGTATCATTTGTCCATGAGAATTTGTTTCTTACCATCTCAAGTGTTTTTTTTTGGTCCAATTGTCTAACGCTATCGTCTGACCATAGAAGGAAATGTTTGCTTCCTGATACCGTGTGTGGGGTCAGTCAGGATTCCATGTGTAGCTTTACCTTCTGCCATTTTCTCAAGGGTGAGGTGTCTTCTGGGGCATGAATCCTAGAAAATCATTTGATCAATTTTTTACTAGACATCTTCACTGCACTTTTCAGTTCCATTTCATGTGTTATCTTATTCTGTTAGAATGGAAGCTTCTTGAGGGCTGGGTTTGATTTTGATTTTCTTTTTTATTGTATTCTTTCTCCAGGGCTTAATAAATGCTTATTGACTTCCTCTTTCAGCTGTCACCACAGCCAGTCATCCAAGGACAACTGAGACAAGGTAGATAGGTCAAAGACAAATGAGTTCATATCAACTGGTGGAATGCCCTATGGTGAAAGCACCAAACTCCCAACTTTGATATGATAAAGCCCTCTAACTGATGCAATTCTTCTTCTTATTATTTTTGCTGAGGTAATTGGGGTTAAGTGACTTGCCCAGGGTCACACAGCCAGGAAGTGTTAAGTGTCTGAGGTCAGATTTGAACTCGGGTCCTCCTGACTTCAGGGCTGGTGCTCTATCCATTGCACCACTAAGCTGCCCCTATGTAGTTCTTTGTACCTTCTCGGTAACACCATGCCTTGGGACTCATGTGGTCTATAAGACATGGCGCCCACAATTGCACGAGTAGATCATGCGTACTGAACACTACTTGGTATTACCATCCCTTGGGGCAGCATCCAACTTAATTATGGGTCAAACTAAAAGAACATTGATTGTTATTAGTCTATTCTTGAAACTGAGCACCATATATGTAGTATTTGAACTCACCACTGCTGGTCAACTAAGCATTTCAACTTGTGTATGGGATAATGAGCCTCCTTCTATTGACAAATACAGTGGGTTTCTGGTGACCATCACTTTCTTGGTAAAATGGCTTCTGAGCCTTAACAAAGTCCCAAGTTTAGACTTAAGACTTGCATAAAGAGCTTGCTTGTAGATCTCTAAGCCAATGTATCCAAGTGAGGTGGATCACCAATTCTTTCTTTATCCCATTGATCTACAAGTCAAGTCAAAGGGATCCAACTGGATTAGCCATTCTTGGCTTTGGCTTTTGGCTCTTTTCCGCCACTTACCCAGGTATGTGCACTTCTGGAGCACCAGTAACAACAGCACAATTCTTTAGGAAGTTTCCATGGTAGCTGCCAACTCTTTAAAAAGTCTTTAGTTTGGGAAGATCCTTCGATGAGGTCAACCGATAAGCTCTTCTATCTTGCCCAAAACAGTGTGGATTCCCCGTTGAGGTATTAAATGTGTAACTGATGCTCTTTCGTAGCTGATAGCTAGCATTTTTATGGTGTTTTAAGGCTTGCAAAGCGTGGTACAAATTTCTGTTGTTGAGTCATTCCAGTCGTGACTCATTCTCCATGACCTTACTTGGGCATGAGTTACAGGAGTCTTTGCCATTTCCTTCTCTGGTTCATTTTACAGATGAGGAAACTGAGGCAAACAGGGACCATTGTAAGTGCCTACAATATGTCAGGCACTGTGCTAAGACTTATGGGATGTCCACATACCAACCTTAAGCGCCACTACTGTCCCCATTTTACAGATGGAGAAACTGAGGTAGATAGCAGTTAAGTAACTAAGTAATCTAAGATTATACAGCTAGTAAGGATTTAAGCTCAAATCTATTCTGACTCCAAACCCAGTATTCGGTCTGCTCTGGGCTGATTTTATACGGAGACTATACCAAGCTAGAACTTGATGGATGGAACTTCAACATCTTCCTGCCATCAGTGTTTTCTCATGCTTAGTCTTCCAAAAGATCATGAGATCATCTAGCTAAGTCTGCCCTCGAATAGGCTCCGTATTCCCAATCTCCTTCTCCAAAAATCACTGAAAAGTTCCAGAAGCTGGCAAAATTCTCCCGGGTGGGAGAAAACTGTAATCTCCGCGTCCTCTGCCAATGCTCATCTCACTAGACTCATGCTCTCCACCTTCCTGCCCACGACTGCTTCAGAAAATGTTAGTGATACAAAAACATGGCCCTGGCAAAGGCTGATACAGTCTCTCTTGCAAGTGGTTTTCATAAAATAACTGGAATAGGGGCAGTAGGTAGTGCAGCAGATAGAGCACCACCCCTGAAGTCAGGAAGACCCGAGTTCAAATCTGTCTCAGACCCTTAACACTTCCTAGCTGTGTGACCCTGGGTGAGTCACTTAACCCCAGTTGCCTCAGCAGAAAAAATAAAATAAAATAAAATCATTACTTGCATTTCTGCACCTAATACATGACGGCATCTTACATCTTCAGTTCTCACTGTCCTTGTTACAGTCCTATGAGATTAGGTGGGAAAGAGTTGAGGTGGGGAGCATAAGTTATGTTTTTCAGAGTTGGGAGTGACTCCTATTCCTGACTCTGTCCTACTTGTTCAAATTGTAACTAATATTTATATAATAATGCCTAAAATTTATGCAGCATTTTACTTATGAAGCAGACCTGTGTCACTTTTGCTCCTTGGCCTACTTTTCTCCTTAGAGTTGATGGAGCCTGCCAGCTCCTTCCTTCACCATCTAGAAAGTGGCTACCCCCTGCTGGTTTCGACCCCATCTTCTTGGTCCACACGGCCTCTCGCACCAATCCCTTATTTCCACTTGGAGACACAGAAATGAAGTCAAACATTCCCCCACCTTCCTGAGAAGGATGCGCCTTAGGAAAAATTCAGGACTGGGTCGCCTTCTCATGCAAAGAGATTTGGAGAATTAGTACATTTTTCCCTCACAAGTAGAGATCTTAACCCCCCAAAATCTAGTTTCTTTTCTTAAATTTTATTAAAGCTTTTTATTGACAAAACATATGCATGGGTAATTTTTCAACATTGACCCTTGCAAAAACTTCTATTCTAAATTTTTCCCTCCTTCTCCCTTTCATCAAGTCCCAGCTAAAAGCTCACCCCCTAACAGGCAGCCTTGCCCCTTCCCTTTTTGTTCCAGGCCTTCTCCTTTGGTTAGCTCCTGTATAGAATTTGTTTAAATATAACCGTTTGTCTGTTCTCTTCCTCCTCGAGACTGGGAGTTCCTTCAGGACAGTATGATACCTTCTTGTGCTTTCCTTTATATCTTAACACATAAATATTTATAATATTTATTGACTTAGAGAGAAGAGACTATAAAAAATAGAACAGAGACCGCTGGAAATGGAAGGGACCTTGGAACCCAGAATGGTAGAAGTTTTCATGGCTGGGGTAGACACCCCACTAACTGAGACCCTTTGGTTACCCTCAGCCTGGTTCAGTTCCCTGTAATGGCTCACTGGGATGTGGCCCCTGTGCGTGCTACAGCTTCCAGGAGCCACAGATGAGCCTTAGGTGGGTCAGAAGGGGGAAAGCCCTGTAAAGGGCTCGGCAGCCTTCACGCCCCGAACACATGTGAGCACTACAAGAGACATTAGGCATAAATCCTTTAATCCTTAGAAGAAAAAGTCCTTGTGGATTTATTTCAGCAGATGAGGGGAGAGGCTAACTAGGGAAGAAACACGCCCCAATTCAGACGTGTACATGAGGGTACTGGGGTGGGGTTCATCACGTGCCACATGAGGGGATGAGATCCCTTCTTCTCTGTGCTAGGATTCAGATTTCCCAGAACCTTTAAGTCAAAATCTCCCTTTTTGAAACCTGCCAATCTTCCCTCTTTTCTCCCCTCAGATCAGCCACAAAGGCCTGGGGAAGGGACTTTTCATTAAAGGAGAGAGAGTAAGGAGATCTGCTGCTGGGAGTTATTCTTCCCTCAGATAGTGGGGGATAACAAAGGGAAGGCAATAGCTGTGAGAGTTGCTAAGCGACTGTCTGTCAGGAGAACTCCAGAGTGAATGAGCCAAGGGGAGGGAGAAGCAGCGTCCCCCCCACACACATCCCCTCTCCCTGGTCTTGCTATTTCTGGAGCTGAAGCATAAGCTGAGGATAGGGTGGAAGACCTTCAGGCGGCATCCATGGCAACGACCTGGCCCCACAGGCCAAGTTCCAATGCCAGCATCTGTGCTGAGGAGCCAGAAATGTCTTCCCTCTCCCTTAGGGCACAGCCTCGGCCTCCTCCCCAAGGTTCTCCCGGAGAGAGACTTGTCCAAGCTTGGGACCCTCTAAAACTTCATTTCTGCTTTTCCCCTCAGAGTGGGGGGAGGAAGGTGGCAAAATGTACAGGAGTCTCCAAGCCAGAGCACAGACTTCTTGGGGGAAAGTTCATTTAGAAGTCTGGGAGTAGCCAGAGAACTGGGAGCTCCAGAGGCTGAGCCTTCTCTTGTGGGCCTCTAAGTTGGGCTTTTTACTAAGAGTGGTCTAACCTGTGCAGGTGTCTGGTTGGGCCTGGGATGGGGCGGCAAAAGGATGTCTCTGAAGGACAAGAACAGATTCCTACCCTCCCTTGGAGGGCCACTAAGGTGAAACTCTCCATGAAGCCCCCTCTGATATCCACTTACCCCAACTCATGCCTTTTATTTTGCATCTAATCACTCATTGCCTATTATAATTAACAGTGCACATGTTTGGATCCCCCATGAGTATAAAACAGAGGCTGAGTTTTATTAAAATATTTCCTGCAGGGCCTAACCTATTCATAAATGGCCGTTCATAAATGTTGATTGCAATCGCCTTTTTTTGTGTCCCCAGGGCTTAGCCCAGTACCTGGCAAATAAAGTCGGCACTTTATCAATTCATCGATTGATTGAAGCGAGACTATGCAGGAAGAAGTGCCCCTCCCCCTTCATTGGTCTGAGGACCTGGCCCCTGCCTGCCTGTGCTTCCCTCCCCCACTTCAGGGGTCCAGATCCTACCTGAGCAGCTGCTGCCTGTTACACTGCAGGGTAAAAATAACCTGCCGTGATTTCTCTGAGACGCACTTGAAAATATGCAGGTTGAAATGATGGAAAATTACTATATTCTTTTCAGTTTCTGTTCCCCACCTCCTTAGCCCACCTACATACACTGACAGGTTGCTATCACAGGGAGGCAAACACAGGGCACCTTATGGGGCAGAGCTTGTAAACTGAGGAAGTCAGGGAAATTGAGCCAGAGTTGGGGGCAGAGCAGAATGCCCCCACCAGGGCTCACCCTCTCAGGACTCTCCATTCTGGTCAGGAAGGCCATGGACCACCACGAGAGAGAGCTGGAAGTGTGCGTCACCTGGTAAATATGATTGATAGGGCAGTGGCCAGTGAAGGCAGATAAATAGATTAAAGTGGAGGATTATTCCCCATCCAATCTGAGTCAGAGCGGGATTCAAGGTGACTTGGGATTTGCAGACCACGGCTCCAGGAGGACTTGGCGCCCAGACTGAGTGAGCTGTTCAAGGTCTGACCCAGGGGACGGACAGGTCGCCCTCCCTTCCCCATCCCTAGCAGCGGCTGCATATTTCTCCCTGGAGAAAACTACCTCTTTCATTTAATGAAGTCAACCAAGCCATGGAGGGTGATGGGACCTGCGAATCCCACTACTTTATTGAGGAGGTTCTGAGGCAAATTGGAGCTGGTCAGGCTGGGGGACCCCACCTTGGAAAGCCCTAGAGCTTCCTCTTCTTGGTGGGCCAGCTGCCGTGGGGGGGTGGAGGATGGGAGGCCTTAGGTCTCCTTCAGCTACTCAGGAAGCAGCCGCGTTTGTGCCACTTGCGATCACGGATGCGCCGGACGGACTGGATTTGGGGTTGGTTGGCATCCCACTCGTTCCAGTGACGGTACTCTCCTCGCTCGAAGACATACTGACGCCCTCTGTAGCCAGGAAATTCATATCCTACCCACCTGTGGGGATTGGAAAAGACAAAAATTAAGAGGAGGGGACCACCCTAGGATCAAAAGTCAAGCAAGAGGGGGGAAATGCTGCTATTCTAGGCAAAATGGTAGCTGAGTGATCTCAGTAGTTCTGGAATCAGGAAAACCCGAGTTCAAATCCAGCCTGAGACAATAGTCATGAGACCCTTTGTCTGCCTCAGTTTCCCCAACTGTAAAATAAAGATAATCACAACACTTACTTCCTAAGGTTATTGTGAGGATCAAATGAGATAATATTTGAAAAGTGCTTAGCACAAAGTAGGGCTATTTAATAAATGATTGCTTATTTTATAATTAGAGTTCTGGAATCAGAAACATCTGCGTTCAAATCTGATCTCAGACATGTAGTAGCTGTGTGAGCCTGGATAAGTCATTAAATTCAGTTTGCCTCAATTTCCTCATTTATAAAAGGGATTATTCTACAGGGCTATTGTGAGGATATTTGTATATCACTTTGCAAATCTTAAGCTAGCTATGATTATATTCATCCTCATTGTCATCATTAATGCTTTTCTCTATATTCCTACCATCCAGTATGTATGAATGATTAACAGGCCTTGTTCTGCTCTATCACAACTCTTTGAGGGGGGCAGGACAAGTATTATTACTTCCATTTAAATGTGAAGAAGAATCTGAGTTTGTACAGGATTATATCCAGCCCAGTAGGAGGAAGCTAAAAATGTGGGGCTCTTTGGGGTCAAAGAAAGAGAGGGGCTAGAAAGAAAAGAGGAGGGCAAGGGGAGGCTCCATCCTTACGTTCCATTGATAACTCTGATGCTGGCCACCCGATCCTGGAAGCCGTGAGCCCACAGGCTAGGAACGTCATCATCGACAATCTCCATCTTGCGGCCGCTGTACGCGGGATTCTCAAACAGATGGATTTTGTGATCTGGGCTGTCCTAGAAAGAGGCCTCAGAACAATCAATCAAACCATGCCTGATGCTCCTGTTGCCAAATGATTAGGGGACAACAATTCAACAGCCCCTCTTTTCTTATAGGACTGTTGTCCGCAGGTAATCTTCATGCACCATCATGATTGTGTCACTCCTATTTTCAAAAACTTTCGAAGCTGCTAGATGTGTAACCCTTAATACAGATTGCCTCAGCGACAATAACAAAATCTTTTAAAAATTATTTGACATGGAAATATGTATAGAAAAATTGCATATGTTTAACAAGTATTAGATTGTTTGCTGTCAGGGGGAGGGAATGGGAGGAAGGGAGGGAAAAAAATTTGAAACACAAGTTTTATAAGAGTGAATGTTGAAAACTATGCATAGATTTTGAAAATAAAAAGCTACAAAATAAATAAATAAATAACATTATTTGAATATAAATTAGGAGTTAAGACATTGTTCTTGAAAGAGCAAATGTAAATAAATGTCTGGTGAATTGAGTTGAACTGAACCAATTGACAGATGGAGGGAGTCCGAGAAGGGTTTCTTGGCCTCTTAAGCTAGGCAGTGTCCTGGAGAGAGGGACTGCTTGGAACATGTCTAAGCCCAAGTGACTGGGGCTGGTCAGAATTCTGTCCGGCCTGGCTCCTAACCTTCCCTGACTTCCTCTCTGGGAGTCTCTCAAGTGGAAGCTCCAGCCCCCAGCCCATGTGGAGGCCGCGGATCGTACTCACAATCTGCAGGGGCCTAAGGGAGAGGAGGCTGTCGCTGTGATGGCTGTTGGACCAGGCGTCCCACCTGGGGTAGTCGCCCTTCTCAAGGACAAATTGCTCTCCCCGGAAGGCGCAGCGTTCAAATGCCAACCACCTGGAGCGAGAAAGTCCAGCCTGATCTCAGCTGGCCAAGACGGAGAAGCTGGGTGGGGGGTGTGAGGCTAAGGGAGAAGGGGGAGACTGAGTGGGACAACTGGCCCATCAGGGGAAGGGAGGCAGGGAGTGACCTGTGGCCTTTGGTCTCGCTCTCACAACACTGCCTCCACCCACCCCAAGATTCCTAGGGAGATGGCATGAGAGGACATCCCTAGATACCATTTAGACCAAACCATTTTATATATGGAGAAACTGAAGCCCAGAGAGGGTCAGAAATTTTAGGACAAAAAGGGTCCTTGAGTGATAAATTATTAGAACACAAAATGTTAAAATTGGGATGGGGTGTATCAGGCAGGGGATGTCAGAGTTGGAAGAACACTTAGAACAGGGGATGTCAGGGCTGGGATGAGCCTTATAACAAGGAATATCAGAGATAGGAGGATTGTTAGAATAGGAGATGTCAGAACTGGGAGGAGCCTTAGAACAGGGGATATCAAAGCTAGGGAAGGAAAAGAAGGGCCTTAGAAAAGAGGGTGTCAGAGCTGGGAAGAATCTTAGAACAGGGAATGTCAGAGCTGGGAGGGGACCTTAGAACCCAGAATACCAGAACTGGAAGAGACCTCAGGGATCGTCTAGTACAACGTCCCCACTTTACAAGTGATAAACCGGGTCCAGAGAAGTATGAATGGTTGCTCGCCATCACCCAGGTAGCAGTGAGCCGAGCCAGGATTCTGAGCTGATTCTCAGACTCCAAGGCAGGGCTTGACCTCAGGTCCCCTGGCAGAGGGAGAGCACCTGTACCCAGCAGACATCCCCGTCCCTCTGTGTAAGGCAGCACTCACGGGCCAGACTCCACCTGAATGGAGCCCACTTTCTCCAGCAGATTCTCAGTCAAGTTGGGGCACTCGGTGGAGAAATCACACTTCTTTCCTTGGAAGTTCTCCATCTCATAGACCGAGACCTAGAAGCGGCAGGGTCCCATAAGCACCCGAAACAAGGCCTTGTCCCTTTCTGGCTTTTTCCAAACTCCGGGGCTCCCCATCCCCCTCTGACTGCATTTGTGCTTTTCTGAAACAACAGACAAATCCCACAGCAGCCGGGCAGCCCTCAGGAGGAGGAGACCTGCACTTCCCTCTGCTGGCCACGAAAATCTGGCTCAGTCGGCTACTCTGGGCCACTGACGGCCCGGCAGCCTGCACTGCCCTGGGGAAGATGTCTGAGCAAATAGCTTGGATGTGCCCCTCGAGGGGCCTGGGGTCTGCCCCCTTGTGCCAGACTCTGGTTAAGTGATGGAAGTTATAGAATATTAGACCTGGAAGAACTCATAGAACAGGAGATGTCAGAGCTGGGAGGGGTCTTAGAACAGGGAATGTCAGGGCTGGGAGGGAGCTTAAAACAGGGAATGTCAGGGCTGGGAGGGAGCTTAAAACAGGGAATGTCAGAGATAGAGGTAGTGGGGAAGGAAAGAGGGAAGGATGTCAGGGCTGGGAGGGCCTTAGAACAGGGGCTGGGAGGGAGCTTAGAACAGAAAATAAGAAGGTGTAGGTGGGGACACCCCCAGTTTCCCCCCCATCGGCTGTCTATCTGTGGCCTGAGCGGCCATCTCTCCCACCTGCTCAGGAGAGGGAGCCCAGAGGCCCCACCAGTGTAGCCCGTCCCACCACGAGCCCCACACTGTACCTTGAAGGTGCCCCCTAAGCCTCCATGGCTTTTCCCAGCAGCCGCCTGCTCTGGGACACTTTGCTGCTCCATCATTTTATCACAGAGAGGTCTAGATAACAAAAAAAGCAAACCTGCAGAATGTGGCTGGATCCCTTTGAGACGATTGATGGAGACTTGGGGAAAGTCCCTGAGGATCACATTTGGGGACAATTTTAGGCCTTTCGCTTCCCACAAAGGCCGGGGCCCCGCACGTGGAGTTCTGGAGCCAACTGGCAGCACGGGGACACAAGCATCCCCCCCCCAGACGCCGTAACCCCCACGTTCGGCCACGGCCATGCACGGGGAGGCCCATCTGCTCACTCTCACAGACACAATTACGGGAATGCGGAAGGCTGGGTTACTTGTGATGGTCAGAGCACAAGAGAAAACTGGACTTTCTCTGTGGGGAGAGTCAATCTCCCCATTCATCAGCCTCTGGGCCTGGCCCGGCTCCCGGCTGGGATTCAGGCCCCAGAATGAAATGTTCCATTTTCCCAGACTCTCCCTGTGACAAAGTGGGGTTGCCGGCGGCTTCAGCCTTAAATAACCACAGAAACCGGGTCGCTCCCCTTGACCCCGAAGGGGCTGCCCCAGCCTCCAGGCAAAGGAGGTCTCCGAGGGAGGCGATCCCTGCCAAGATCTCAGGGCTGCGGATCATTGGGATTCGCTTGGAAACCACCCGCCGCCCCCAACACAAACCGGGTTTCCATGTTCTGGCTTGGGGCAAGGAACAATGGCTTTCCCAGCTCCATCTACCCAGAAATAACCCTCCAAATGAACCCGAAAGCTTAAGTAGGGATTGATCCTCAGACCCTTAAATTACCCCCCCCCCAAAAAAAACCGAGATAAGTCACACTGTATCTCCTCCCTCCCTCCCTAACCTCTGTTACCTCTTGGAGGGAAAATGGACCAGCAGGGATGGGGATGGAGCTCCCCCAGGACCCTATTTATGGCACCCCGGTGACCAAGCCAGCACATTCTGCCCTGCTGTGCCAGCAGCTCTGTCCACTAAATTTCCTCCATCTGACTTCACTTGAATAGGGGGCCCAGGTGCCGGCGTATGTGCGTCCCCCTCAGTAGCGTCTCTCACTGGCCAATGCGCAGCAGTGGGGATCGCTCTCTTCTCCCAAGCCCCTCTGTCTCACTCCATCAGCACTATGTCAGGAAGGGGGGGAGGGCGTGGGATAAAAGAAGCCTTGAATGGGGAGGGGGGGCATGCAAAGAGAGAAATTCCCCAAGCTCCCGTTTGTCAAGGCAAGGGGGATGGGGTAAGCGTCAGCCCAGGGCCATGGATGGAGAATTGCAAAGAGCCTAAGAAATTCTCTATTGTAACCTTTTCATTTTACGGATGGAGAAACTGAGGCACGGAGAGATTGAGTGATCTGCTTAGCATCGCACATCAAATAAGCATCCACAACAGGATTCAAATCTAGATTTTAGGATCCAGAAGGGAAGACAGATTTAGGTGAAAGATAGAAGAAAGTTCAAGAGAAAAGACTTCATGAGATCGGCTCAGTCTAATTTATCTCCCAGCAAGCTCCTGGTCTAATACACAGGACCATAGATTTGGAGTTGGATCTTAGAGGTCAAATCCAGTGTTTTCATTTTAAACATGAGGACATTCAGACCCAGCGCATCAAAAGACACATCCAGTGACAGTTAGCAAGTATCAGAAGCAGGTTTGAATCTTGGTCTTCCAGACTGTAAACCCATAGTTCTACAGTCCAGCTTCTTAAACCATGGTTCTGGACCCCTTATCAGGTCTCATAACTAAATGTGGGGGTTGTGAAATTATGATTATCAGTATATGTTTCATTTGTATACTGATTTTTATATACCCATATACCTAGGGTCATGAAAAAATTTCTCAGATGGGGGCAGCTAGGGGGTGCAGTGGATAGAGCACCAGCCCTGAGTTCAAATCTGGCCTCAGACATTTAACACTTCCTGGCTGTGTGACTCTGGGCAAGTCACTTAACCCCAATTGCCTCAGGGAAAGAAATAAATGAATAAAGCTAATATAAAAATTTCTCAGACAAAAGGGATCACAAGTGGAAAAAGTTGAAGAAGTCCTGCTCTATAGAACAGTAGATAGAAAAAGGGACAAATACCCAATAATTAGAATACAGGCCCAATGGTACTGGTGCAAAAAGAGAGTGCTGGGCCGGGAGCCACAGGACATTTTTAAAAGGGAAGATTGTTTCCAAATATGGCAGGGGCGAGAAGGCTCAGGAACAGCTTATGGAGAAAGGCCAGTGAGTTGGATCTTTTCATGGAGATGCTGGGAGGTAATGGGACCTATTCCAGCCAAAAAAAGTCAAGGCAAGGAGAGAGGAAAGGTCAAACTAAAGACAGGCCAGTCAAGCTTGGCTGGAATATGAATGAGGGTAGGAATAGATAAAGCTGGGAGCTTCTGGGAAACTAGGTCAGTGTGAGGAGCCTTGAATGTCAAAATAATGATAATAATAGCTGATATTTCTACAGTTCTTAAAGGCTTGAAACATAATAATAATGATAGGACAGGTTCTGGGCCTAGAATCAAGAAGAGATGCATTCGAATCCAATCTTAGATACTTCCTAGCTGTGTGGCCTGGATAAGACACTTAAATTTTCTCTGCCTCAGTTTCTTCATCTGTAAAATGGAGTCATCAACAGCACCTACCATTTGTAACGATGATCAGACAAGACAATAATTGTAAAATTCTTAGTGCAGTGTCTTAGTCATCATCATCATTAGCATAATTATTGTCATTATATTAATATTGATTATATTATTATGATATTATCATAATTTTAATTATTACATCATGATTTTCATGATACCACAATTGGAAGGCACAGCAGATAGAACGCTTCGGAGTCAGAAAGACTAATTTCCTTGAGTTCAAATTTGATCTCGGATGCTTACTCGCTTTGTGACCTTAGACAAGTCACTTAAGCTTGTTTACCTCAGTCTCCTCATCTGTAAAACAGGCTGGAGAAAGAAATGGTGAATCCTTCCATTACCTTTGCCAAGAAAACCCCAAAGGGGGTCACCAAGAGTCATATACAAGTGAAACGACTCAATATTTTTTACAAATTTTGTACTTTACAAATATTGTCTTATTCTAAGTGCGTTACACATATTGTCTCATTTTATCCTGGCCGGTAGATGGGAGGTCGATTATTATCTCCATTTTACAGATGAGGAAACTGAGGGTTAAATGATTTGCCCAGGTTTCCCATAGCTCCTAAATCAGAGATAATTCCAATTCGAACCTTTTATCCAGTGCACCACCTGGTGGCTATAGCATGACTTACATTTGTTTACAGCTACATTCTGGAAGTAATGGGGAAAGCCACTGGAAATTGGGTCCAACAGGATCCCGGATTGTCCAGTTTCTCTAAAGATCGGGGCAGCCAGAGAAGAAGGCCACAAAGGCAGGATCTAGGAAGACTCCTCAAGACCTACTCTTTCTCCAAGTAGCTGGAGAGAGCTCAGTCCATAGGAACAGAAAAAAAAACACAAAACAAGAAATAGGAAAAACTTCTGAAAAGACTTCGGGCAGAAGCAGGACCTGCTTACGGGCTGTGCTCAGTCTGAACTGGGAAAGCTAAAGGCGAATTTGTGGGAGCTGAAGTTTAGCAGTGATACACTCCTCTAGCCTATTCAATTTCTATCCATGTTTTCCCACAAATTTTCTTTCTTTCTTTCTTTTTAATAGCTTTTTATTTACAAGTTATATGCATGGGTAATTCTACAGCACTGACAATCGCCAAACCTTTTGTTCCAATTTTTCCCCTCCTTCTCCACCCCCTCCCCCCCATGGGGGACCAATACATGTTAAATATGTTAAAGTATAAATTAAATACAATATTAGTATAATGTCCAAACCGTTATTTTGCTGCACAAAAAGAATCGGACTCTGAAATAGTGTACACTTAGCCTGTGAAGGAAATCAAAAATTCAGGCAGACAAAACTAGAGGGATTCTCACAAATTTTCTATATAAAATCCATCATTCTGGAGGCCTTCCTCTGCTTCTTTTGGTCTCTCTGGTGAACTATTATAGGATCATATTTAAAGGGTGGGGAACAGTCCCTATTCCCAATTGGTCACAGAAAGCCCAAACATGGGATGGATTGAATTTAATGGATTGAATCCATTTATGAAACTTAAACTAGATGTGAATGTGTCATTAATCAGTCTGAAAGGATCACAATGGCTCTTGGGTTGTGTGTGAAAGACAGATGACATCACTCAGGAGCTGTCTTGTGATTGGTCTGAGCAGAACAGGTCATGCCTTTTGGATGGCCCATAAAAATCTAGTTCTGCGTCAGTCATTGACTGGGAGAGGACTCCAAGTGTGGGGGCTGAGGACTCCAGGTCTCTGAGGGGAAATTGCTCTGGCGGGGAGGACAGAAAGTGCCCCTCTTCCTCCTCTTCCTTCCAATTAGCTGTATATTCTGGAAAGGGGATTGACAGGAGATAATGCATCCTGTTAGGAAGAGGGGTATGATGAGAAAAAGGTTTCCCAAAAAGAGAAAACTGGGTATCTAGAAAGAGGGTTGAGCAGGTTTCAGTCTTGGAACTTTGAAAGGTTAGAAGGTGTGAAGTCCTGTGGGTATTGCTGGTGGAGCCCCCGGAACAGCATGACCGTTCATGGAACAGCAAGGAAGTCAGTGTCGGTGAGCATTGCTACATGGGGGGATTATTGGGTGTAAGAAGGCACACTGAAGACCATTTAGACACATAGAAGAAAGATGGCTTTCGGATTCTACAATAGCAATGATCCTTAGAGTTTAGGGGGTAAAGCTATTGTAAGGGGAGCACCCCACGAAGGGAGGAAAGGACTTCCATTATTTAGGAGCTCTTTGTAATATTTATTCTTTTTCTTTTCTTTTTTTCCTCTCCCTCCCTCCCTGTTCTTCTTAACCTCTCTCCTTTCCTTCCTTCCTCTCTCTCCCTGCCTCCATCTCTTTATCCTCTTACCCTCTCCCTCTTTTCTCTTTCCCTCCCTCTCTCCATCCTCTTACCCTCTCTCCTCCTTTCTCTCTCCCTCCCTCCTTCCTTCCCTTCCTTTCTCCCTCCTTCCCTGTCTCTTATCCCCTTTTCCTTCCTTCCCTCCCTCCCTTTCATTCTCTTTTTCTTCCTTCCCTCCCTCCCTTAAATTTCTCTCTCCATCTTTCCCTCTCTTATGTCTCTTTTGTCTCTCCCTCTGTGTCTCTCATTAATCATTAACTCATCAGAGCTGATTGCTACCCTCAGGAACAGCCACTCTCCCAAGGGCATATAAACTGTGAGCCCCCACCATGAGAGATCTTTGGCATTTGAGAGTGTCACTAACCCTTCCATTAACAGAAAGTCAACATTATTAATACAGTGACTATCCAGAAATTCTCTTGAACTTTTTAAATGTCAAATGAGGAAATTCTCTCTCCCAATGCAGATTGGTTCCTTCTAGAGCAGGAATTCATAAACTAGGGTCCAGAAAATTGATTTTTAATAACTATTTCAATATAACCAAGTTTCTTTGTATTCCCATGTATTTTATCATAGGAGGTGAAAATCATCATTTTTCCAAGGCCTCCATTGGTTCCAATGGGCCTACCCAAGGAGTCCACAAGATTAGACTTTTAGCTGCCCAAAGCCATAGTGTCAAATTCAGATAGAAATGGGGCAATGTGGAAAGCCACATATAAAACATCACCTGCATTTTATTGTATTTTGCTAAGTATTTCCCGATTACATTTTAGTGTTTGGCACCTCTGGCTTAGATCACCTTCTCCCATGTTGATATGGTTTTTTACATTTTAACTAGGCATGCGGTTTTATTGATATTATGAGTTCCCAATAAGGAAACCTCCTGTAGTAAGGAAGGTGAATGAACATCTTCCCTTCCTCCTACTCCCACAATTAATAGGGGTACTAGAGAGGTTATGGTAGTTGCCAAGGGTCACTTGGCCAGAATGGTTGGACTTCAAGTACTCTATCCACCTCTACTAAGTGCAAGAGCCCGGATCCTAATCCAGTTCTTTCTGATTCCAGGTCCAGATCTCATCTAAGTCATTTTAGTCACATCAGATTCTCTGTGACCCTATTTGGGGTTTCTTGGTAAAGATACTGGAGTGGTTTGTTTCTTTTGTCAACTCATTTTACATATGAGGAAAATAAAGACAATCATGGTAAAATGACTTGATCCGGGTCACACAGCTGAGGACCTCTTATCTTGCTGAGCAGGGATGGGGGATGAGGAGAACTCCTTTATCTCGTGGAAAACCATTTATTTTGTAGACGTCTGCTTGACAAAAAGATACACCGATTCATTAAATACAACTGGCTTCAAAGCTTTATTTTCTATGTTCATAATTCAAATGCAACATTTTTATACATGCAAAGACCCACAGGATGAGACCATCATTTTTCTAAGTCATCTCTTTATTGCAGTCCTGGATCACATTTTCAAAACCACTTTTTTTTTTCTACGAATAGGAAACTCTTCAGTGATAAAATATAAAAGGACTTCTTTACATCCGGTACTTTATAGGGGAAAGGAACTCTTAGTAAAAATTGCTAGCATCCCAAGATACACTCTTTCCATCTGACATTAAAAATATAGCCTTTGTATACTGATGTATTTTCTACAAACCTGACTGGGGGTCCTTTCTAGGATGTCTAAAGTGCCCATGATCT
Source organism: Sarcophilus harrisii (assembly GCF_902635505.1). Lineage (NCBI taxonomy): Eukaryota > Metazoa > Chordata > Mammalia > Dasyuromorphia > Dasyuridae > Sarcophilus > Sarcophilus harrisii. The sequence goes on along the minus strand of NC_045426.1, from coordinate 701,761,686 downwards.
GGCTTAAATTTGTTCAGAGTTCACAGAACTAGCCTGTTTGCCCACAAGGCAACAATAAAAAGCAAGGGTGCGGAGACGATAGAATTTCTTTTTTCTAGCAGAACTCAATTTCCGTCTGCCATTACTGCCTAAATCTGAGGAATGATCACAGCAGAAATATTAGAAAATATAATATATATATATATATTCTTTAAAAACTTGACAGAGCATTCTTGGGGGTCGTATTCATACAAGTACATGACACCAAGGAGGGTGACATTACTTAGGAAACAAATGCGGTACAAAATATTTTCTATAACACAATATATTAATTTTGGATGCTCCATATTTACAGGGACTATAAGGCTATCTGGAATGAGATTATTAAAACCCAAAAACAGATTCTCTGTACAGTCACTCTATTTAATATGCTGGGACACAGCTGGGACCTGCTGAAATCAGGGACCACTGCTCTCTCCCTCCTCCTTCCTCTCAACTCTCCTCACAGGAAACTGGGTTAATTTCCACTTCCAGGAATTTGGAATGTGCATTCTGGAAATGATCTCCCAAGTGCTTTGGGAAGTGGCAAAGAGAGGGAAAATGGGAGAGCATCTCTTTGGAGCCCTGGACTTTTTCTACTTTTAAGCGTTAATATCCTAGAAGTCTTCTCTACTACATTTCCTGAGAGCTGCACTGGAATTGCTCCCTGCCAGCATTCATCTCCTGCTCCATGGGATAACACCAGAGCCATGCTCAGAAATCAACGTCTTAGGTCCAAAATGGACTTGTTCACAGCCTATTCCTCCCTTATTAATGGGCTCACCCCTAAAACCACTTGGAAGGTTCTGGGTTCACCTGCCTCGGGCACTGGTCCCATTCAGACTTGGGCCTCACATTCTTAGTACAGGACACCCAGTCAGTGGCTCCAGTCATTCAAGGAGAGATGGCCACCACCTAGAGATGGTTGAGGGCATGGGTCCATTCCTGCCTTCATTCCGAGAACACCAAAACAATACACTTGGTTCCCTCCTGGACTACTCGTTTATAGTCCCTCTACAACACTGTTCTCCTGACATGATGGTCCAGCCACACCATGGGGATTTTTAGCTATGGATTATGAAGAAAAAGGCACATTGAGATACTTTGGGGTGACTTCTCTTCTTTACCCCACCCTCCCCTCCCATTTAAGCTTGGCCAAGTAAATTAAAAAGATGATCTTCAAATAGTTGAGATGGATTTGGTGCATCTTGCTCCTGTTCCCCCAAATCAAACATTGGGAAAAATAATAATAAGCAAGTTTTTAAAAGCCTGCTCTTGGGCTTGGTACTGGAAGCATTTGGGGTAGAGAGGGTCATTCTACTCATGTTTTTACTTTCACTAGGGACTCATTTCCCCAAATCCAAGAGGCTGACTTAGCCTGAGGAGTCCTTGGTCAAAATTTAACCAGGATTTTCCCTCCTCTCCCTGGGTCCCAACTGGGGAGTTTCTGGGGTGATCTATTACACACTTAAGCATCTGCATATTTGTAATTATGCACCAGTCCTGGAGTCCTAGAGAGCCCTGCTATAAGATTAAAAACATCAGTTGATAAGATAATCAATAGCTACAGGTGGGAGGGCTGAGGTTTCTTCCAGATAATTTCTTACTAGGGCTTCTTGGAATCATTTGCTCAACCGATTATGTTTAGGTACCTCAAGAGTTCAATAGCGCTCTTTCTCTCTCTCTCTCTCTCTCTTTCTCTCTCTCTCTCTCTCTCTCTCTCTCTCTCTCTCTTTCTTTTCTTTCTCCATCTCATATCTTTCTCTCTCTCTCTCTCAACATCAGACAGAGGATATTCATGAAAACCACACAAAGGATGAAGGAATTTGTGATTAAAAAAAAAAAAACAGGTATTATTGGTCTTTGTAGTTTAGAAATCACCCTAAGCTGATGGCTGCTTCACTGGGCAGTTGACACATCTGGGCTCTTGGGCTCAAAATAAACCAAATTCCAGGCCTGTGTCATGAGGTTTCTATTTTGGCAGAATTCCTCAGGAAACACTAGAATCCCAATTGGACATCAGCATTGATATTATTGCAATGTTAAAGATTTCCACTGGGCTTTCCCAGAATTCAAGTAGCAGACAACGGTAAAGGACAAAAATTTCTTGCTCATTGGGACCAACAGCTCCCAGAAGTTGGCTGCTGTCAAAAGATGGAAGAGAGAGAAAGAAAGCTTGTAGGTAAAATGATTTCATACTCTCAATATGGCTCATGGGTTCCTAGAAGAATCACTGAACAGGTCAAGAGGAAAATGGCTAAATTGCCTTTAAAAATGACCAAAATCTTTTCAATCGAGCAGGCTGAACTCCCAAAGAGTGTTCATGCCTAAAGATAAAACCAGTGGATTTTATGGTTTTATGGACATTCTGCAGACAACTTCCACTCTAGCCCCAATGCCCATTTTGACAGAGACGTAAGCAAAAGTTAGTTTTGATGAGGGATTTCTTAGTATCATCATAGTATCATCAATTAGTCCCAAAATGAAAAATTAAAGAAAGCAGAAGGGCACATCTCATAGTCATGAACAATGGGATCATTTTAGCAGCGTTAGGGAAATAATGACTGAAAACCCAAAGTTTTCAAAATGAGGGGCTTTCGAGGTAAAGTCCCAAAGGACGGTTCTGTTGCCATGAATTTAGATCCCAAGAAGAAATTAGAACTTTTCTTCCTGGCCACCCATCTCCCTCTGCAGGTCCGGGAGGGGCATTATTTACTCCCAATTAAAATACTGTTCAGTGCATATCATCCCAATGACCAAGCACAGAAGGCCACATCCCGATGTGGGTTCGGTACAGCCAAGCGCCCTTTGATTTCATCCCAGTCTGGAAATGTAAACACAACAGCTAATGAAGGGAGAGAAGGCTCCAAGGAGCTAATGGGGAAGCTGTTTAATAAGACTGTTGACTGGAAAAGCCCTCTACTGTTGACCATTTCCACACCGCTGCATGAGGAAAGAAAGAAATTAGGACTTAAAATGATCACATAGCCGAAGGGGGATGTAGGAGGAAGGAGTCCCCACCAAACAGTCGTTTTCCTCTGTATCCACTTCTTTCTGAAACACGGGAGCTACCTGTTCACAGGCGTTATAGGCTCCTCAGAGTTGGACTCTCCGTGAGGTCCCTGAGGAGTCATCCCATTGACTATCCACCCATTGGCCATTGGAGCAGTTGGTTTTTAAGTGCTATAAGAGGTGAGAAAAGAACAATGGCCCCCATCAAGCCAATGCATAATGTAGGGTTCAGAAACCACTGAATTTAGAGGAAGACAAGTCAACAGTGTCTCTTAATGGGGTCCGGCAGAGGAGTGAAAGAGAAGGATCTCATCCCACATTCTGTCCTTGCCTGAAAATCTAGAGTATCAGCGTTTGTAGTTTAACTGGAAAAAGGGAGAGGAAGGAGGGGGGAAGGTTTCACCAGGAATCCATCGCTGGGAGTTCAACGACCGTGAACTCAAGGGGACGGAAGAAATACAGACTTCCTGGCACCTTATGTCTTCCTCCCATCAGACAAGGCAGAGATGTGTATGTTCAAGTTATCCATGTGGAGGTCAAGAGTCCACTTCCATTTCCAGGGAGGGGCCAGAAAATGTCCTACACTCCATCTCTGTCTCAGAGGACTCCAGCCCATGATGTGCAAGCTGCCAGCATCTGCCTCTCTACAGCTTCTTTTAAATGGGATTGGCACAAAGTTCGTGGCCGCTCACGGCCCTCTAATGGCTGTGTGTGAGTGTGGGTTGTCCCCATTGGTTAGCTGGGATGTTGGGCGTCGGGCAGGAAGGGACCATCCCCTAAAGGCCAACATGTTGGGGGGACTCGGATTCCTAGAGATCGGAGAGGAAGGCAGTTCATGGGTACTCCTGCTTTAGAAAGGTAGCAGGCAAAGGGAAACCAGATTTTTTTAGGCCATTCACTCCCTCCCTCTCTTGGTTCTAGTCTCAGGAAAGGGTGAGAATCTCAGGAAGTCCATTCCAGTCTACATTTGGGTTTATTTTTTGAAAAGAGCACTTTTTTTTTTTTAAAACAGGGTAGAACAGAAACAACCAAAAATGGGAAGGATTGATAAGAAACCGAAAATGCAACTGACTATGGAATCTCTAGACACGCTGACTGTGGAAACGGCTCCAGAAAGGGGGGAGACTGCCAGCTGGCCAAAGGTCGTCCCATCCGCTAACCTGGGGCCTGGGGGTTTACAGTGCCGGTCAGGAGCACGTTTTCTCTGGAGAAGCATTAGAGATCCCGGGAGATCGGTTAACCCACCAAAATCAGAACGGGGAGAAGGAAGGAAAAGACGCTATTTACAAAGACAATGACTAAAATAATCGGGTGGGAATAACCTGAGGTGTTTGAAGACATGAGGCCATATATCCCACGTCTTCCTTTTCTTTTCACATAAAAAGTCTACCTACACGTCAGATGGGAAAGAGAATCAATGGAATTATTGCTTTGTCCCCCTCCCCCAAGCTCCAGTGACCAGAAAATGGCATTTCAATGAAGCAGCTGATCCGGCTCCGCTCGCCCTCCACTCATTGATGCGTTTTACAATCAGGCCTGTAAATCTCTGAGGGTAAGAAACCAGTGGGAGTATTGATCAAAAAACACTATATTACAGAAGGAGCAGGGTACCCTGTGGGCCGCGGGCGTGGCAGGAGGCCCGTTGGTCCTTTCGCACCCTGTGGAAACACGATTTTTTTCTCCAGCAGGAATTACGGCACGGTGAGGAGAGAAATGGGCACGATCCCAATTCAGATAGGTCCAGAGACCAATGAGACAATGCCGGCCCCCTCACACTCCGTCCCGGCTAAACGCGCAAGGAAGGCATTTGTCTCTGAGGCTGCTGAGGATATCTGAAATGGGTGAAAATGGGGGATTTCACCAAAAAGAACAAGAGAACAGAGAGAACATGCTCCCCAGTCCTGGAGGGCAGCCCGGGGAGGCTCTTGGAAGGACCAGCTCTGGCTCCAAGCTCTTCCCAAGTGACTCTCCTTCCCTTTCGGAACCAAAGAGTTTCTTCCCTTCTGGGACTCGGAACACTAAGCAGCTTTCGCGGCCCATCAGGCACCTAACCGCGCAGGCAGGAAGCAAACAGCAGCAGGACTTTTTGTCTTCAGGTTTGGACAATTAAGGCTTCTGTTAATGAGACTTCAGCATTCTCTTTTACCTAGGAGGGAAGGGGAACAGTGAGGCAGGGAACAGATGCTGGCCCTGGTCTAGCTCTGAAGTCAGGCCTGAAATCTGCTTCCTCATGGATAGTAGCACCTGTAGGGCCTTTGATGAGGGGCGTCTATACAAGTGTCTACACTGCTCGGGCTGGCCGAGGGTCCAAGCAAAACTAATAAATGGAATCCTGCATATAACGGGAGTCACGGGATCACATGTGATACAAGTGCTTGGCTAATTATGCAGGATATTACATGCAACATGCAATATATATGTGATTATATGGTCTAATATCATAAGATGCAATGTATTATTTTTATAATATAATTATATGGTAATATCATAGACAACGTATACTATATATTGTTTATACATACTATAGATAAATATATACATACTATATATGTGACATACATACACACCATAGTGTAGAATATATATGTACTATTCTACACTATATATGGTGTGTATGTATATCACATATGTTATATGTATATAACTACATCTAATACATACTATGGATATAGATACTATGTATGATATAGATACATAGTGTCAAATACTATAGACAATATTGTTTATTGCTTATGTGTATCATATGTATATTATAATATAATAATAATTAATATATATTGTTTATATAAATACTATTCTATTCTACATATATACTATATGGTATGCATGTATAACTGTGCTATATGCATGTATAATATGCATACTATAAGTAGGATACATACTATATATAATGTATATTATATATTATATATATATAGATACTATACATACCATAGACTATAGCATATATAATATAAAAACTATATGTAATATAAATAATGTAATAACATAAATTTACATTTTCTATATGACAGTGTATTAAATAGCACAACAATATACTAAATAGAACATTGATATAATATCGTGTGTGTTACATGTAACATCTATAGTATTAGATAATCATCATAGTTGTTAATATAATATGGCACATAATATAAATAAGTGAGAATGTGTATATTCCTCAGTGTTCCCTTTTCTGGGACAAAATGAGCACTAACCCCCTTTCTAGAAGGCTTAACCTTTCCCCAAAGCTCTTTCCTCTAGAGTCCTCCCAGAATCCTCCGGGCTTTTATCACCCAAGTCTCGGTTCCCTGCCCTTGGTGCCGCCATTTACCTTTTCAGGCTTGATTCTCATACTGGCTCTGCCTCTTCTTGGATTTCAAGTCTTTCAGCCATTGCGGAGACATCTCTTCTGACCTAGGACCAGAGAAGAGCGGAGAGCCATGGTTCAGAGGGCCTCTGCCGGAAGGCAGCTCTGGAGACCAACCTCCCCATTTCACAGATAGGGAAACTGAGGCCCCGAGACTGACTTTTTCCAAGGTAAATATCATCAAAATGTGTTTTCACATTCATTTTATTTGAAAAAATCATAGGCCACATTTTTGTTAAGAGCTTAGGAGGCCGGGTAAGGGGAAGCCTTCGAGCCCAAACCCGCCTAGGAAGTCAGCAGGGTCAGCAAAAACTATTTGGAAGGGAAGACCAGTCCAACGTAAGAGAGTAAGAGAGTATTATTGGATTTGGAATTTTGAGTCTAATTAGCCCAACCCTTTCTTTTTAACAATAGAGCATAATCGCCGGCGTTTTTATTCCACTTGAGATACATAAAATTCTTTACAACTGCCGTCATATGGGAGCCATACTCCAACCCTGGGAAGGAGGTGCTATTATCGTGCCCATTGTACACATGGGGAAACAGAGGCAGATCAGGTCAGGGGAGCCAGGGCGACCTGGCTAGTGAATGTCACCCACAAACATTCCCACTATGTGCCTGACATTGACCCAGAGGCCTGGGACGGCCACAAAACCAAAACCGCTTCTGCCCTCAAGGAACTTAAGGGACACGCAGGTTAGAGGATACAGAGAGCGATAAATTCGCGCCCCAGACGAAAGGGGCAGCCCGGGGGGTCCCCTCCCCTCTCCTCCAGCCAGCAGGTTCCGAGGGCTGCCCCCTCACCTGTCCTCCCTCTCCACGCTGGAAGGCAGCACGCGGCTGCCCAGGACCCCAGGCTGGAAGGGCGACTTGGGAGACTTGGCCAGCTGGGCTGGAGCCTGGACTTCCCCAGGGCTGTCCAACTCATTCCGCTTCCGAAGCTGAGCCTGGAGGAGGAAGTAAAGACGTGAGCGGGTCCTGTCACAGCACCGGCTCTTGTACTAGAGAGACATCTACTTGTTTAGGGAGAATTTTCTGAGTTGGGCAAACAGAATGACGTGTATGGCAGGTGCCAGTTTTAACTAGCTCTATGACCTGGGCAAGACCTTTTACCTCTGAATGGGGATAAGAACCATACCTAATTCAGCAAGATGTTGTGAGGAGGAAATGAGATAATATTTGTAAAGTGTTTTGCAAGCCTTTGGAGTACCAAGTAAATGCCAGCTATTACTCCTCCTCCTCCTAATGATGATGATGAAAAACCTTCAAGTATTATGTAAAAACTCCTTCTCCTATTACTACTACTACTACTATTGCTGCTAAAAAAAAAATCTTCAAGTACTATGTAAAAACTAGCTATTACTCCTTCTATTACCACTACTATTACTGCTAAAAAAAAAAAAACTTCAAGTACTATGTAAATACTAGCTATTACTCCTTCTCCTTCTATTACTACTACTGCTACTATTACTATTACTGCTAAAAAAAAAAAACTCTTCAAGTACTATGTAAATACTAGCTATTACTCCTTCTCCTTCTATTACTACTACTACTATTACTGCTAAAAAAAAAAAACTCTTCAAGTACTATGTAAAAACTAGCTATTACTCCTTCTCCTTCTATTACTACTATTAATTACTGCTAAAAAAATACAAACCTTCAAGTACTATGTAAATACTAGCTATTACTCCTTCTCCTTCTATTACTACTACTACTATTACTGCTAAAAAAAAAAACCCTTCAGGTATTATGTAAATAGTAGCTATTACTCCTTCTCCTTCTATTACTACTACTATTACTGCTAAAAAAAACCTTCAAGTACTATGTACAAACTAGCTATTACTCCTTCTATTACCACTACTATTACTATTACTGCTAAAAAAAAAACTCTTCAAGTACTATGTAAATACTAGCTATTACTCCTTCTCCTTCTATTACTACTACTGCTACTATTACTATTACTGCTAAAAAAAAAACTCTTCAAGTACTATGTAAATACTAGCTATTACTCCTTCTCCTTCTATTACTACTACTACTATTACTGCTAAAAAAAAAAAAACTCTTCAAGTACTATGTAAAAACTAGCTATTACTCCTTCTCCTTCTATTACTACTATTACTGCTAAAAAAATACAAACCTTCAAGTACTATGTAAATACTAGCTATTACTCCTTCTCCTTCTACTACTACTACTACTACTATTACTGCTAAAAAAAAAAAACCCTTCAGGTATTATGTAAATAGTAGCTATTACTCCTTCTCCTTCTATTACTACTACTATTACTGCTAAAAAAAACCTTCAAGTACTATGTACAAACTAGCTATTACTCCTCCTCCTTCTACTACTATTAGACTACTACTGCTGCTGCCACTACTGATGATAATAATAATAATAATAAACCTTCAAGTATTATATATGCTAACTATTACTTCTCTTCCTCTCTCTATTACTACTACTACTACTACAACTACTGGTAAAAAAAAAAAAAAAAAAAAAAAGACCCTCCAAATATTATATAAAAACTAGCTATTACTCCTCCTCCTCTTAATGATGATGATAATAATAATAGTAATAAATCTTCAACTACTATCTGTTAGCTATTGCTCCTCTTTCTACTACTATTACCACTACAGCTGCTAATAATAATAATAATAATAATAATAGCCTTTAAGCACTACATATGCTATTACTTCTCCTACTACTACTACTATCAGTACTATTAGTACTGATAATTAATAATAAAAAAACTTTTAAGCACTATAGAAATACTAGCTACTTCTCCTTTTTCTTCTACTACTACAGTAGTACTGCTACAACAACTCCCACTACTACTGATAATAATAAACCTTCAAGCACCATGTAAATGGTAGCTATCATTCCTCCTCTTCCTAATGATTAAGTCTTCAGCACTCTAATGCTAACTACTCCTACATCTATTGATAATAATAAACCTTGTAAGTACTATGTAAATATTAGCTATTAACTATTACTACTGCTGATAATAATAATTAATCTTCAAGCACTATGTAAATGCCAGCTATCATTCCTCCTCTCTCTAATGATGATGATGATAAAAAGCCTTTAAGCACTCTATCAGTGCTAGCTATTATTACTACAGCCATCACTATTACTACACCACTACCACCACTCCTCCTCCTCCTCCTCCTCCTGACAGTAACAGTAAGCCGTGGAAGCACTATGGTAACTTATTATTATCACTAACAGTGACCAGAATACATGAGTTCCTCAGGAACTCCCTGGTATGGGAAGCCGAGGTCCAAAGAGCTCCCGAGTCCCAAGGAGGACACGGGGTCACAGAGTCCTGCAAAGGACACTCACTAGACGTCCTTTGCACAATTGGGAAATATGTAACAAAATAAATAAACATAGCTAACGTTGTGCCACAGTTCCCTTTTATTGTCCTGACCCAGTTTCCCTAAATTGTTCTGCCTCGGTTTCTAATTGTTTGGTTCGATCCGCAAAACCATCCCTCCCTCCTAATCACATGATCCAGATAAGGAGAAAGGCTTTCTATCTTAGACATCATCAGAAGGTCCCCTACCTCTCCCCATCCTGTCAGAACCAGATTGTTAGTCCCCTTCCCACTCTCTATGCTCTGGCTCTGCCCCTGTCTCAGTTTACCTCTGTAGCTGAGCCAGGGGTACATGTAAATCATTGAGAACTCACATTGGCTGCTGGATGCTTTGGACATCAGCCCCGGGGGCAGCACAGCCCCAGCACAATCTCTCCCTTTCAAATAAATTATTACAAACTCTCTATCTCTATCTTGCCTCAGTTTCTCTGGCATTACGTTAACGTGTGGCTTTCTGAGTCAGCCTGGGACCCCTTTGTTCGAGCTGACATTTCCCAAGTCCAAGCCCTGCGTTTTATAGATGAGACAAGGGGTCCACGGAGACTGAACCGGATCACCCCATCAGTGTCGAGGGTCAGTTCTGGCTCCAGGCTCAGAATCTCTCCCTCCCCTGGGCCAAGGGGCCTCCTTTGATGCTGATGGAGACGGAAGGCAGCCTGCAGAGGACAGTCCCCTCCTCCCTTTCCAGAGATGGACAGGGACGAAGAGCAGCTGACCTGGGCTGGTGGCTGGCCAAGAGTGGAAGATCTAGCTCACTAATGAGAAAGCCAGGTGGCCATACCTTAAGTACAGAAGGATCCACGCCTGGGAAGACAGGGAGCCGCTGGGGCTGGTTAACAGGGGTCCTCTCTGACCTGGGCGGCTTCTCCTCTTCATCAGACTCCTCCTTCTTGACCGATTTCTCTTCTGTTGGAGGAAACAGGGCAAAGAAGTCACTACAAGCCACAGAATCAAACAATGAATCTCTATTGAAGGCAAGGCTCCCTGAAGAAGGCCTTCAGTCTCCTAACTGAAGCTGGGCAAGGCTCTTCCCCACGGGATTTATCCATCCACCAAATAGAGAATCCCTGCCCTGCCGTACCCTCAAGTGTTCAAATAACAATGATGAAGATGATGATGGTAGCAGTATGCATTTATAGAGCACTTACTGTATGCACTAGATTCTGATTTAAGAATTTATAATTATTTCATTTGGTCCTCCAAAAGAGAGGTGCTGTTTTTATTCTGATTTTTTTGGTTCTTGTTCAGTCATTTGGGTCATGGCCAACCCTTTCTGACCCCAGTGATGCCATTTCCTTCTCCAGCTTATTTACACAAGGGGAAACTGAGGCAAATGCAGTGAAGTGACCTGCCCAGGATCACAGAGCTAGGGAGAGTCTGAGGCGGGATTTGAACTCAGGAAGGGGCAGCTACCTGTGGAGTCCTTAAACATCCAAGCGCTGTCGGTCTCCTCCACCAACGGGGACGAGTTCTCTGCCTCGCTGACCCGGCTTCTCCTGAGGGAGTGGGAGACGGGCGCCCGGCGCCGATTCCTCTTGCTGAGCTGGGCGCGGGCCTTCAGGGCGCTCGAGTCCAAGACCGAGGTTTGCTTTGGGGGGGAACGTGGGCAGGGAAAAGTCATGTTAGTCTGCGCAGTGAGGAGAGGGAGGGGAGGGGCTGAGAGCCGCCTTCAGAACCCAGCAAACACTTCAGAACCTCATCCCCATGGCCCCCAAGGCCGGCCTTCTCCCATCCTGGACAGGACGAGTCATCTCTGCTTACCCTCCCACCATCCCAGGAGGCAGGGGCTCCTTCGAGCCCTTTTTACCAATGAGGAAACCGAAACACAGAAAGGGCAAGTTACATGCTAACAGCTAATTAAGGTAGAATTTGAACTCGGGTCAGGCTGAGGTTAGGTTACCTATTTTTGGGGCTATTCTCAACTGCAAAGCAAGGAGTCTCAGTTAAACAGTTTCCTTGCTCTGTTCTAGGTCTAACAGCACGTGTTCTAGAACTAAACACTCTGTGACTTAGGTCCTGTTTCAGCTCTGACACTCCCTGTCCAAAGACCTAGCACTGTGCTAGCTTCCCCCCAACCATCCAACCCTTGCTTCACCAGGGGCCAGAGGGTCCTGGGTAAGCCCCCCCACCTTCCAGGAGGACTCACATTGAGGAAGGAGAAGTCATCCACCTTTCCCTCAGGACCCGTGTCTGAAGGTGGGGCTCCTTCAGCCCCATCGGTCGAATCCAAGTCCGTGCTGGAACGGTCCAAGCTGGTGCTGCGCTGGTCCCTGGAGGAGTCCCCGGGGTCGGCGGGCGAGGCGGGCTCCGTCTGGGACGACAGGGAGGAAAGCCGGCTGCCGGGAGGCTGTTTTCGGGCCGAAGCGACATTGCTGTCCGGAGAAGGAGACTCGGGAGCAAAGCTGTGGGTAACCACAAAGGAGACAAGTTGGTTCGCAGCAAAGTTAATTTTGTTTTTCTTTTTCCTGGTCACGTAATATCTTTCCTGCTTTGAAGAGCTCTGAGTATTATTACACGCCAGCTCTGGCCGATGCTCCCGAGCGGCCGCTCCCGCACTGAGCACCGGCCTGCCTCGGCGAGCGCGTGAATGAGCGCCGTGTTCTTGGGAAGGGTCCCGGTGCCCGGGTCACAGCCCCCACCCGCAGAGAGCGGGGGGCTGCAGGAAAAGAACCAGCCCCTCTCTCGGGTCTCCCTCATCTTCTCTCCTATATAAGGAGAGTAACAGGACACCGCCATCCTCCGAGCCTGTCTTCTATAGGATACTACGTGCCAAAGGGGCAGTGTTAGAACCTGAACCTAGGGTCTCTTTAGAACAGGGACCGTCAGAGCTGGAACAGGAAATGTCAGGCCTGGGAAGGCCTCTAGGACATGGAATGCCAGAAATGAGGGAGGGGCCTTAGAACAGGGAATGTCAGGGGCATAAAACCAACTCTGTCAGCAGGGAAGGGCCCAGAAAGGCTTAGAACAGAAAGCCTGGATCTCCGAACTGGCGGCGACCTTGGAGACCCTGCAGGCCCTGAGATTGGTGGCAGGAGAGCGGCCCCTCCTCCCTTCTTGCCTGCCAGGTACTCCTGGGAGCGTGGGGCCCGCCCCTTCAGGAAGGGGCCCTACCTGGGCCAGGCAGCCCCACACAAAGGAGAAGGCCCTTATCAGATGAGCCCCGAGTGCAGGGAGCGGTGCAGGGAGCGGCGGCTCTCCCTGACACTCCTGACAGCTGGGGATCAGGCCTGGAGCTCCTCACATTTTCACACAGACTTGTCAGCTGGTCACCCCTGGATCTGGGGAGGAGCCCTATGGCTTCTGGGCCCCAGAAACCCTCCACAGACCCCTGCTGGCTTCTTCCTTATAAGGGCCAGCACCACGGGAGAGCTAGACACGGGAGAGCTGGACACGGGCAGCTTTCTCAAGACTTCCAGCACCGGGCGTCTCCCTCAGGACCTGGGTCCAAGTCCCACCCTGACTCCTCCTGGCTGGGAAGTGCATGATGTCCTGCACAGAGCGAGGGGACCGCTGAGACCTGGCCATGTTCCCTCAGCAAACCGTCCTCCTCGGAGCTGCCACACAAATCTCCCTCGCTCACCATCAGCATTAATAATACTATATGATAATGTAATATAATAATATGTAATATAATATAATATATAATAACAGCAGTTAGAGTTTCTATAGCATCCACTACCTGCTGAGCACTGGGGACACAAAAAGAGGCAAAAGGCAGGTCCTGTTCTCAAGGGGCTGATGGTCTAATGCGAGAGAGAACAAGCAAACAAAAACATACAAAATGAGCTCCATACGGGATGAATAGGAAATAATTAACAGAGGGAAGACCCGGGGTTTAAGAAGGGTCGGGGAAGGTTTTCTAAAGAAGGTGGGGTTTTATCTGGGAATTAAAGGCAGCCAGAAAGGTCAGTGGTCAGAACGGAGGAATTAGAGCTTCCCGGGCCTGGGGGACAGGCAGAAAAACTGCCTGGACACGAGAGATGGATGAATCAGGAGGCCACTGGATGCAAGAGTATGTGTGTATGTGTGTGTGTGTGTGGGGGGGGGGGGGGGGGGGGGGGGGGGGGGGGGGGGGGGGGGGGGGGGGGGGGGGGGGGGGCTGGGTCGTGAAGGGCTCCGAATGCCACACTGATGGCCACAGGGAGCCAGGGGAGTTTACTGAGTAGGGGGTGACCTGGTCAGACCCGAGCGGTGGCTGGAGAGGAGGGACTGGAGTGGGGAGAGACACACAGATGGCCCGGCCCTTCCTGCCGCCATTCAGGCAGGTGCCGAGGGCCCGCACCAAGGGGGGGACGGTGTCAGAGGAGAGAAGGGGCCTATGGGAGGTGCTGCAAAGGCGAGACGGACAGGCCTTCGCCACAGCTGGGATGTCGCTGTGAGAAGGAGTGAGGAATCAGGACTCCACAACTCCCGAAGTCACAGGACTGAGTCAGAACGACGACTGTCACACTGTCTATGTTGGGATTTGCACGCAGGTCTGCCTGACTACAAGCCCAGGGCCCTGTTTACAACAGGATGTTGCCCCGTCCTGAAGAAGAGGAGTCATATGGAAGCCGGTGCTCACTTAGTATTTTAAAAGACAACCTTTCTATAATCAGGGTTTCCAGAAGCGGAAGGGGCCGCCTTAGGGAGGGCTCCATGAAGGACCCTGGGTTTCGGGCCTCAGAAGGCCGGCTAAGGGAACCAGGGAGGAGAGTCCTCTCGCCAAAGAGGCACCTCTCGGGCCCCTTCGTCAGGGGCAGGGGAGGCGGTGAGGCTCACGGTGGGCAACGCCTCCTAACGAGGAGAACTGCCCCAGAGGGCCTCCTGGTGGGAGTGACTCTCCCTCCCCAGGTCTCCAGGCAGAGGGGGAGTGGCTGTTCCAGGGTAGGTTCCTGTTCTAGGTCTGGGTCCGGGCGCACGTCCTCCGAGGCTCGTCCCGACCTGGCTCTGAGAATCGAAAATATTTGATTTCACTGCAATTGCTGAACGCACTCGAGGCCAAGGGAACCATTCCGTGACCACTAGGTGGCACTAGACCACAGCAGTACTCTCAACTGGAGCTCATGCTCTGCCTCCACAGGACACCAGGGGGAGCCGTTTCCAAAGGAGACCAACCGGTAACCGCTCACTCTTACACCCCTAAGTCTGGAGCCGTAAGCCCCCCCAGGAATAACCAGGGCTCTCTCCTACCTCAGGGAGCCACAGCGGCTCCCCGTTGCCTCAAGGCTCACGCACACAATCCTTGTTTGGCATTTAAAGCTGCCTTTGGCTTCTCTGGCAGGCTCAGCCTACACACACCGGCCAAACTTGGGGCTCCTTATTCCCCCTTCTTCCACATCATAAGATCCCGGGGCAGCTGGTGGTGCAGCGGTGAGAGCCCCAGCCCCAAAGTCAGGAGGACCCGGGTTCAAATCCGGCCTCAGACACTTAAAGCTCCCTGGCTGTGTGACCCTGGGCGAGTCACTTACCCCCAATTGCCTCAGCCAAAAATAAGTAAGATAAAATCCCCAGCTTCCTTCGAGCATCAGCTTCTACAAGAAGTCTAACCCAGGGCTGCCATGTTTGCCAGTTTGCCGTATTTAATTCTCTCTGCATGCACAACTGCCCACCCTCCCAAAGCAGGCGAGCCCTTTCATCTGTCTCTGCACTTGTCTCGCCGCCCGGCACGGTGTCCGGAGGGGGTCTGGTGCTTAATAAACGTTCGATAGACTGGATTGAGTGGAGGAGGCAACCAGGAGGCTTAGCCCCTGGGCGATGGCACTGAACCACGCGTGATGTGAGGACGTTTGGTCCATTCAAACTCTGCACATCTTGATGCTCAGGGCATTTTCAGTCATGTCTTATTCTTCTTGACCCATTGAGAGTTTTCTTGACAAAGATGATGGAGTGGTTGGTTTCCCATTTCCTTCTCCTACCCATTTTACAGATGAGGAAACTGAGGCAAACTGGGTAAAGTGAGGCAAGCTTTGAACTCGGGTCCTTCCTCCCGACTCCCAGATGTCTGTATACCACATAAGGGAACCTTTCCTAACTTTTCTGGTTGTTGTTATTGAGGCAATCGGAGTTAAGTGACTTGCCCAGGGTCACACAGCTAGGAAGTGTCTGAGGCCAGATTTGAACTCGGATCCTCCTGACTTCAGGGCTGGCGCTCTATCCACTGCACCAACCAGCTGCCCCCTGGCCTAACTTTCTAGTTACACTTTCTAGTTAGTCACACCTTAGTTCAGTAACACTGATCTTCGTCAAACAGGCCATTTCCCTCCCACTCTGAGCATTTGCACTTGCTAACCCTGGGCCGGGAAGTCTCCCTTCCTGCCTCCCCTGGCCCCGTTCCAGCCTCAGCTTCTACAAGGAGCCGTGTCCCCTGTGCCGTGATCCCAGCGCCTTCCCTGGGAGGCTCGCCGTTCCTCCCATCTACCCCTTGTTTGTCTGGAGCTGGGGGAGCATGGTCGTCCCCCATTAGATGCAAGCTTCCCCCGTTAGGGACGTTCCTCTGCCTTTCTCCGTGCCCCAGCCCTTAGCACAGAGCTAACCCTCTTCATCCCTCATATTTTGGAGAGAAAGCAAGAAGTCTCTGGAGTGGTCCAGACTTGCCCGACCAGTAACAGGCAGGATCTCGGGGCTGCGGGCCAAGGCTGGGGCCTCCATGAAGGATCACAGGTTCTATACAAAACCCTACCGGGAAATCTGCACAGAGCACGGCAAGCTCACCCGCGGACAGGTTTGGTGCCCGGGGACTCTGCTATCGAGTCCTACCCATCATGCCCGGCAGCGCCAAGGGGCCAAAGGAAGCGCCGGTTTGGTGAATGAAGTGTGTGGGCTGGGCTGGAAATAGACCGAGGCTTTAAAATCCAATTTCTTCCAAGAAATCTTGGCTCGAGGCCACATGTGTAACGAGAGACCTCCAACACTCTCCTTTGGGCCTCAACAAAATTTCACCCACCCTCGTTCCAGTGCCAGAGAACCCCAGGCTTTTTTTCCTACTTTTCATTTACTGAGAGGAAAGGGGCCATAATGAGAATGACCAAGTGCTCTCCCCATGGGAGCTACAGGAGAAGCGGTCAGCTTACAATAGACATTCTCTGTTCTAAGCCCCCTCCCAGCCCTGACATCCCCTGTTCTAAGCCCCCTCCCAACTCTGACATCCCCTGTTCTAAGGCTCTTCTCAGCCCTGACATCCTGTGTTCTAAGAACCCTCCCAGCTACAACATCCCCTGTTCTAAGCCCCCTTAGCGGTCACCAATCCATAATCAATCAGATTAATTTTGGCAAGAAATGGATCAAGAGGGACCAGTCAACAGGGTCCCAGGTATCCTATCATGTTGTGTGCTTATTATTAATGGTGGGCAGCTAGGTGGTTCAACAGTGCACAAAGCAGGGGGCCTAGACTTAGGAAGACTCATTTTCCCAAGTTCTAATCCCCCTTCAGACACTTACTAGCTGCGTGACCCTAAGGCAACTCACTTCACTCTGTTGCCTCAGTTTCCTCATCTGCTAAATGAGCTGGAGAAGGAAATGGCAAACCACTCCAGTATTTCTGCCCAGAAACCCCAAATGGGGTCACGGAAAGTCAGACGCGATTGAAATGACTGAACAACAACAAATTAATAGATCTCTGTGCCCTAATTCCTATTTGTCAACTGAGACCATGCAGAGCACCTGATCCGTGAAAAACACTGTCCTGTGCCCTGAGCCCCAAAGGGGAAGCTTACATCCTAACAATCAAGATAAGACGCACAAAAATAATGGAAAAAGACGTAAGTAATGAAATAAAGTAAATAGTGGGGATGAGCAGCCAAACAGTGGAAAGAAAATACACCCTGGAAATGAGAGCCCTCCTATGTGCGACATTCTCTGTGGTTTCTCATAGTCCTGCCATCCCCTGTTCTAATCTCCCTCCCAGCCCTGACATCCCCTGTTCTAAGGCCCCTCCCAGCCCTGACATCCCCTGTTCTAAGGCCCCTCCCAGCTCTGACATTTTCTGTTCTAAACCCCCTACTCATGTTCTGTTTTAAGGCCCATCTCCCCAGCTCTGATATTCCCTGTTCTAAGCTCCCTCCCTGCCCCTGTTCTAAGGTTGTGTCTAGCTCCCTTCAGGCTCCCCTACATTTTGTGATTCCCATTCTCTCTCTCACTGGGTGACTCTTCTAAGTACAGAACTTCCACTACAGTGGCTGCTGTCCATGGTAAGCTTGGAGAGCAGAAACCGAGTCCAGCTCTGGGGGCTGCCATGTCTCATGAGTCCTTGGGGAATACTTAATGATGTCTCAAGGCCCGACCATCAGTCAGGCCTCAGCCCTAGATTTCACAGCCGGACTGAGGGTTTCTTGAAAGGCCCGATTTCCCAGCAGGCTCTGGGCCCCGTGGACCATGAGCTTCCTGCTGTTGGAAGCACATCTGGGGCCCTGCTGGAGCCATTCCTGCTGGCTATTTGAAGGAGCTGATTTCCCATGGGGACGCCCCATGACAGCAGCACTCGGTGATGGTGTTAAGGGTGACTGGCAATGCCGACAACTCACTAGAGGGGATCACTCCTCAGATCTCATTCCAGTCTATCTTTATAGGAGGAAAAAAATCCAGTCTCTAGGAGGGAGCTGGAAGTTGTGGGTGCAAAGCATGGTTATTTCTGGGCCAGTTGGCCAGTTTAGCGTATAAAGACCAGGGATCTGTTTAACTGGAGACCATCCAACCAATGAGGACCTTACATCTTTAGCACAGAGCCCGGCACATAGTAGGTGCTTAATAAATACTTGCTGATTAGTTCACTTTGTTATTGTTCAAGGATTTTTCAGTCAAGTCTGACTCTTTCTAACTAACCCCATTTAGGATTTTCTTGGCAGAGATCGTGGAGTAGTTTGCCGTTTCCTTCTCTGGCTTGTTTTACAGATGTAGAAACTGAGGTAAACTGGGTAAAATGACTTGCTCATAAAAGTTTATGGTGCTTACATGTTGTATCCTACAACAGAACAAAAGCTCCCTGTGGGGAGTGACTGGTTCAGCTTTGTTCCTGTATTTCCAGAAACTGGAACAATATCCAGCACTTAGTAGGTACTTTGTTTTCGTTTGTTATTGTCCATCCTTCGTTCTCAAAGAGGCCATGATATCAGGGAGGTGAGACTAAGACATGCAAGTGAACTGGACTGAAGTGAGGGAGGGCTGGGCAAGGGCACCTGCCTCACTTTCCCCTAAAGTTTGTGTTGAATTGAATTGAAGGGGGTTGAGAGACAGAAGTGAACAGGAAAAAATTAGATTTGGGAAGAAAAGAGAACATATCAAGGGTCTATTCTGGGCAAGGTGCTGGGCTAAGTTTTACAAATATTATGGTATTTGATGCTCACAACAAACCTGGGAAGTTGTTACAATCCCGTTTTACAGGTAAGGAAACTGAGGCAGAGAATGCCCAAAATTACAAAGTTAGCAAGTTCCCAAGGCTGGACTTGGAGAGGTTGGGTTTGAAACCTGACTCAGACCCTGTCCCGACAATGAACGTTCCGCCATCTTACCTCTCCCCGCTCTGCCGCGGGTCATTCCAGGTCCCGTATTGGCTATCGCTCTCCTGCACCAATGTGTCTGTGTCCTTGGCCTCTGGGGGCTGCCTCGCAAAACACTGTTTGAGCTGATCCTGCAACGACAAAGGGGAACAACTGACATCAAAGTGAGAAGTGATCCCAGACCCCAGGCACCTTGCGTTACGTGGCGCTGGCCAAGCTACCGAAGAACCCCTGGCCCATCGGCTCCTAGAGGTCAAGGCCGAAGTTGAGGAGAGTAATCCCAGTTGTTTTCTCTTTGGGGAGAGAGGAAAAGTCCAGGGCACCAATGGAAAAATACAATATCAAGCACAGTGTGAGTGAGCGGTAGCGTGGGCCCCTTGTCTCATGACCTTCACAGTCACTGCATCTTCACAGATGAGGGCTCCTAACCTCATAGATTTATAACTGAAAGAGATTTTAGGGGCCAGCAAGCCCAGCCCCCCCTCCACCCCCATTTTGCAGAAGAGAGGCTGTGACCTGCCTAAGGTCACACAGCCAATAAAAGTCCAAAGATGACTTTGAATATAGGTTTAAAAAACTATCACCTGGAAAATGTCAACTGCATCCAAAGAGAGAACTATGGAGATTGAACATGGATCAAAGCAGAATATTTTCACCATTCCCCACCCCCCCTTCTCATGTTTTTTTCCCCCTTCTTTCCCTTTTGGTCTGATTTTTCTTGCACAACATAATAAATATGGAAATGTTTAAAAGGCCTGCACAAATTTAACTTTTATAAGATTGCTTGCTGTGGGGAGGGGGGAGGAAAGGGAGGAGGAAAATTTGGAACACAAAGTCCTACCAAAATGAATCTTGATCGCAAGGGTTAATGTTGAAAACTATCTGCATATATTTTAAAAGTAAAAAGCTATTGTTTTTTAAATGAATGTTGATTCCCTTCAGAGGCTAATTGTACACTATTTCAAAGTCCGATTCTTTTTGTACAGCAAAATAACTGTATGGACAGATACACATATATTGTATTTAACTTCTACTTTAACATATTTAACATGTATTGGTCTACTTGCCATCTGGGGGAGGGGGTGGGGGGAAGGAGGGGAAAAGTTGCAACAAATGGTTTTGCAACTGTCAATGCTGAAAAATTACCCATGCATATAACTTGTAAATAAAAAGCTACAATAAAAAAGAAAAAAAATACAAATAAAATACAAATAAAAATACAATAAAAAATAAAAAATAAACAAAAAAAAAAATAAAATGAATGTTGAAAATTATCTTTACAGATATTTGGAAAAATAAAAAAGTATCACCAAGAGTCATGGTGGAACTGGAGTAGGTCAATCTTCTTTTTTGCAGAGAAGGAAAATGAGACCCAAGGAAGAAAATGATAGACCCAGAGTCATACAGCAAACGAATGGCAAGCTGAAAGCACTCCCTGCTTTGGCTACTGAGCATCTTTTTCATTTATTTCAAACTCTTTTAGTGGCTCCCGCCTGCTTAGAGGAGAAAGTTACAGCTCCTCACTAATAAGGAGGGTCTGAAGGTCCTCTCCAGCTGGCTTCAATGTCTCTTTCTAGTGTTATCTCCCCATATCTCCTCTTCCTAGACAGGTAGTGAGACTGCAGACGGAGTGCTGTGCTTAGAGTCAAGAAGACTCCTGGGTAAGTTATTCCAATCTCTGGGCCCTGTAAAATGGGGGTGATGGTAACATAGGCCTTATTTATGGGATGCTGTGAGGCTCAGATAGACAACATATCGAGATATGTTTATATCATCTTTTAAAAGTAAGTCATCATCATTATCACATGAAGTTTTTCTCCAGCCAAACTCAGCTTGGGACCACAGTTTTCCCAACTATAAAAAATAAGATTAGACCAAATGGGTTATGAGGTTTCTTTTTCTCTAAAGCAACAATCCCATGATTCTGGGCCTTCAAAACCAGCTTTACTATTTACTGCCTATGTAGACCTGTCACCTCTATGGGACTCAAGTTTTCTTGTCTGTAAAATGAGGGGATTGAACTACATGGTCCTTTCCAGCTCAGTTAGCTTTCTTACCCTATGACTAGAGAACATTTACTTCAAGCCTTAGCATTTTCTAAATCAAAATTTTGTTCCGAACCGTAACATAACCCAACATTCTACAGGAAGCCCAACCAATAGTGATCTCTCTCTCTGAACTCTAGTCCTGTTCTTTAGATGCACCATCCACAGGTCAGAAAGCAGGATGGCCTCCAATATGATGGATGGCCCATGTGGGGGATTTTGGGGAGGACATGGCAGAAAGTCAGAGGATGGGCAGAAATGGATGCATGGGTGAATGCAAGTAGAGATGCAGGAGGCATGTATAGAGGTATGGATAGATGAATGGATGCATGGATGGGTGCATGTAGAGTTGCATGGATGGATACGTGGCTGTGTGAATAAGTGAATGTATAGATGCATGGATGGACACATGGATAAATAGATACATGTATAGTTGCATGGATGGATTGATATGTGGGTGAATGCATGTATAATTGCATGGATGGATAGACAGATGCATGTATAGTTGCATGGATAGATAGATGGAGACATGTACAGTTGCATGGGTGGATAGATGGATACATGTATAGTTGCATGGATAGACGAATGTATGTGCAGTTGCATGGGTGGATAGACAGATGCATGTATAGTTGCATGATATATAGATGGATGCATGTATAGTTACATGGATAAATAGAAGAATGCATGTATACTTGCATGGGTGGATAGCTGGATATATAGATGAATGCATATATGAATACATATATAGATGCATATATAGATAGAAGGATGCAAGAACTGATGTATGAATGTATAGATAGATACTAGATGGATGGCCTGTGACCCATATCACTGAAGAGAACTCTCAAAGCAATGAGGTCACCGAGTACTTGAGTCCCTCATGTCTCCTGAAAAGTCTCACGCCCCGTACCAATTCATGTTATCTTTCCAGCTAGTTATTTTAACAAGCTCTTTGAAAAGGCAGGGCATGTCTCCTACAGCTCTTCCCCCAGAGTGCTTTTCTCAATCTGGATGACAAATAGAAGCTTGACAAATAATATTTTGAGGTCAGAGACCGTCTTTGCTTTTGGCTTTTATATCCCCAATGCTTAGCCTGATATCTGGCACAAAGAAAGCAGTTAATAAATACGATTTCACTCATTCATTCATTCTCCCCCTGTGATTCTTCCTCCTCTCAAAAATTTTAAAATACAGCAGCCTGGACACAGTTCAGCCCTTCCAGGAAACAGACCCTGTTCTGCCCCTTTGCCGAATCCATTTCTATTTGGAGAAACTGCCGTCCACCCATGTGTTTGCATCACCAATGAAGTCAACATCGGTCCAGCTGATGCAGGGAACACAGTGACCTCAGCTCCCCGGGGAGTCGGACAAGCTCGCTTTCACCTGGATCTCCTCATTTGGGTCAGCCCCCATCCCTCCCATCCATCTCTAATTAACCAGCCCAATGCTGCAATGCAGAAAGCACGCCTGCTCGTACCCAGCAGTCTCTGTTCTAGGAACTTTGTTATCCTTGGAAAATTAACATTCTCTTCTCACTTCACATGGTTCCCCTCCGAGGTCTCCATTTCTATCCGAGCCAACAGCTAGTTCTACCTGCACAGAATTCATCTCGTCCCTACCTGGTTTTGCCCAGGCTGGGCCCCTCACCTGGGGAGCCCTCCCTCCTCACCTCCTCCTCCATCCCCAGTTGAGGCGAGACCCTCACAGACTCCTCTGTCTCCTTGACATTAATCATTTCACTGATACTTACTCTACTTATATACACAATGTATTTTACTTTGATAGAAAGTAAACTCCTCGAAGACACAGAATGTTTCATTGTTATTCTTCTGCCCCCAATGTTAACCCCTTGTAAATGTTTATGGACTTGAATGTAACAGACTCAGGGACCCAGATACATGGTAATAGAGAGCTCTTGGCAGAATGTTACCAATAATAACTCAAGAATGGGAGAACCCGGTGATCAGGGCCACTATAAACGAAGAACATCCTGGTTCTGACCCAAAGTAACTGTGTGACATTGGACAAGTCACATGATGCCTGAATATCCGTTTCTTTATTTATATAGAGGAGGAAGAGAGAAGGGGAGGGGGAAGATGAAATGAGAGGGGAAGAGAAAGAAAAGGATTGGAAGGAAGGAAGAAGGGAGAGAGAAAAGAGAAGGAGAGATGGAATAATGAGGGACAAGGAAAAAGGGGGAGAAGAAGAGAAAGGAAGAGAAAGCAGAGAATGCTGATTAGAGAACTGAACTTGGAGCCAGAATCCTTGTGTCTGGTGCTTACTACCTTGTGACTCCAGGTTAGTCATCAAACACTCCTGAGCCTCAGTTTCCCCATCTTCACAGGCTCACAGAACTGAGCTGGAGAGGACTATTGACATCATTTTATAAAGGCTCAGAGGCCCAGAAGTCAAGGGACCAAGGCCACACTGGTAGTAAGTGATGGCGCCAAGATGCAGCTCAAGGTTCTGGCTTCGAATCCCCGGCTTTCTTTTCCCTACTCAAGTAGCTCAGCTGCTGCCTCCCAGGCAGCTAGGGAGGGGCGGTCCCCCATGTTCTCACAGGGCTGTGATGGAGAAAGGGCCTTCAAGGCCTCTGGCGAGCTCCTGGAGAGGTCTCCCACCCCAAGACCAGGTAATATATGCTCCCTCCATGGTTAAGCCCACTTCCTCTCTCCTGGTATCAGGGCAGCAAAGCAGAACTATTTATCCAAAAAGACCTTTTCCTTTGCTTCCCTCAATGAACCTCCTACCGATCTCCCCATTGGTTCAATGTTTGGCCATCTTTCAATCAGGTCTGACTCTCTGGGACCCCATTAGGGGTTTTCCTGGCAAAGATGTTGGGATAGTTTCCTTCACCAGATCATTTTACAAATAAGTAAACTGAGGCACACAAGGTTCAGTGACTTGCTCGGGGTCACACAGCTAGGAAGTGTCTGAGGATGGATTTGAACTCATGAAGATGAGTCAGCCTGACTCAAGGCCTGGGGCTCTGTGCCCCATGGGCATCCTCTAGCTGCCCATCCCCTCTCCTAACCCAACTGCTCCATAGGACCAAGAGTCCAGGTCTAGATGCCTCTTAGAGATCTTGAATGTGCTTATACCGACGTCTCTGTTGACAGGCTGTATTCCCCCAGCCCCAAAGGAAAGGTAAGCTCCTCGAGGGTGGCTCTCTTAATTCTTGTCTGGACCCGAAGGGCCTGGTGCAGAGCAGGAAACTCCCAGATGTTTGCTGAATTCACCATAAATATTCTTACCACAACACAGTGAAATGGGCTCTCTAAGACCCTCAGCTGTGGAAAGTTTCTTACAGCACAGCTGACACTTCGTTTAAACCAAACCCTGCATATTCCAGACGGGGAGGCGAGGTCACACCGGGAGAGAACAGCAGAGCCCCTAGAGGCCAACTAAGGCCTCCTGCCCCACCAAGCTTCCACCCTCCAGGTGGCCCACTCTGGACGTACTTCCACTGGGCATTACCCAGAGTTTCAGACCCCCCAGATGCCAACGAAGGCCTCCTATCCCTCCGCCAAGCTTCCACCCACCACATGGCCCAGCCTGGGCACTGCCCAGCATTTCAGACCCCCAGATGCCAACCAGAGGGCTCCTGCCACTCCGCCAAGCTTCCACCCTCCACATGGCCCACTCTGGATGTACTTCCACTGGGCATCATCCAGAGTTTAGCCACAACTTGTGGAAATCATCCAGGGGAATGTCAGTCAAATACATTAAGGGCATATTGAGTTGCCACCCTGCTGGGCCCCTATTCCCCATGGGCCTGAGTCATCCTTTGAGAAGAACACTCAGCTTAAAGGGGATGGATCGAGTGCAGACATGTTGGCTCCTCTGGGGATTCATTACCCCAAATGACAGAAATAAACATTCACAGCTTTTCATGAGAGGTGGGGCTGGGCTGCATGTTGTCTTCCTGAAGGGAGCTCTCCGGGAGGGAGAAAGCTTTGCTAAAAGCAGTATGGGCCGACTTCTCGCTCCTGGCTGGCAAATGTGCCGCCAAACGTAGTCCCTGGGGGGAGTGTTGGGACGGGCAGGCGGTTGACAGCCTTCTCAGGGAGTGCCAGCCCAAGGGTCCGAGTGCCAAGCCTCTGGAGGGCTGAGTTCTCTCAGCCATCCCGTGTTCTAAGCCTCCTCTTAGCCCTGACACCCCCTATTCTAAGGTCCCTCCCAGCCCTGACATCCCCTGTTCTAAGCCCCCTTCCCAGCCTGACACCCCCTGTTTTAAGGCCCCTCCTAGCTCTGCCATCCCCTGTTCTAAGCCCCCTTCCCAGCCTGACATCCCCTGTTCTAAGCCCCCTCCCAACTCTGCCATCCTCTGCTCTAACAGCCCTCTCTGGCCTGATTATGCTACAATCTAAGATTCCCTTATACCTAGATCTGGTATCCTATGCCTCAGAGGCTCATGGGGTTCTAAAACCTTAGGTTCCAGTGTTCCCTTCTTCTCTGACCCATAAGCAACAACCTGGAGCTTTAGAAGATCAAAAAATTACCTCCAAGTCATGGCACAAAATACCAACAAGAGGGTGGGAAGGAATTTGGAGGGGGCTTGACCTTTGTGTCCCTGAGCTGCCCCTCACACCCCAGCAACGTCACGTAATTTAATAACAAGACCAAACACGGTGTTTCTTTCTCAGTGACATCCTTCTAACCTCCCAAAGGCGCTCACGGAAGCACTGCTTGCAGCTGCAGCAAGCTCCTGTAGAAGCCCAACACGGCCCAGCATCCCCGGGCCCCTCTTGGTGTTTAGCAAGAGAGCTGATGGGGGCCCAAAAGGGAGGTGACACAAACTCCCCAAGTTCTACTGGGCCGAGCAAGAATCAGCACAAGGAGAACACTCTAGCTCTTTTGTCTGTAGAACAATCTGCCCACATCTCTCCAGCTCTCTCTGCCCTCTGGGTCAGACCCAGTTCAGGCAAAGTCTTGCCAGAATATTTGCCAAAGATTCAATGAATTTTAAAACTAAAATGAAATCTCAGAACTGGGAGAGGTCTTAGAACAGGGGATATCAGGGCTGGGAGGGGCCTTAGAACCGGGGATGTCAGAGCTGGGAAGAGGCCTTAGAACCAGGGATGTCAGAGCTGGGAAGAGGCCTTAGAACCGGGGATGTCAGGGCTGGGAGGGAGCTTAGAACAGGGAATGTCAGGGCTGGGAGGGGGCTTAGAAAGGGAATGTCAGAGGAAACTTGTCACATGGAAGGTAGATGTGGGAAAGGCCCCTCGGGATCAAGTTATTCCAAGCCACTCCTTTTCTAGCTAAGGGAGCTGCTGCAGAAGAGCACAAATGTGGGCCGTGCAGTGACCCAGAGAGTGTCCGGCTTTAGTCATTACGTGTGTCATTGATTTCAATTTGGAAAAATGACACACCAGCCCAGCAGAAGCGAGAATCTGATCTAGGGGCCCAATTTAGGCTGTCTCTGCCCTAAGTGCCCGCCCCCTCCCACCTTTATTTTTAGAAGGGCAAATCCCCGCTCCGGAGGAGTCAGATTTCCGCCCTGGCCCCAGTCACATACTAAGAATACCCAAATCAGCAGGTCCTAATAAAAGCCCCTCTGGGAGTGGTCCACTTGGAAGGGCCGGGCTCTGGCCACTTGCCTCTCCTCCCCCTCTGCTGTCCTCTACACGTCCACCCCCGACACGTCCACAGCACCCGGGGGCCACGGCTCTGTCCTCCTTGCCCACGGCCAAGGAAGAGACTTCAAAAGCAAAGTCCAGCCAATCAACAGCCACGGAGCATCCGTGGGCCTGGTTAGCCCCGATGGGGCCAATAGGCAGTGGGGGGTACAAGACACAGATCTCACCCCAAAAGACTGTAGGATCCTATGATCACAGGTGCGTCAAATCTAAAGGGAGAAGGGAGGTTAGGGAGATCATTCAATCCCCTTTTTCACAACTGGGGAAACTGAGGCACATGGAAGACAGAATCACAGAACTTGGGCAACGGATGGCTCCCGGTACAGAGTCAAGATGTAACCCCCTTCACACCCTGAGACCTGAAGTCTTCCCCATAGCCTCCTCCCTTCCCTCCACCTGTCCAAGTGCTACCATTCATTTTCATTAAATGGCTCTGACTATTTGACTCTCCTGCTCTCTTCCTCCCACTGCCTCAAGGATCAGATACTGGATGGCTCCTCTGCCAGCCCGACCTGGCCCCAACAGCCTCACTGGTAATAACTCCCTCCCACACTCCTCAGAGGAACACCACAGGCTGGATTCTCTCCTCGTGTATCTCCCGCCTCTGCCCTTAGTCTCCCTCCCTGGGCCCGGAACGACCCTGGGCAATCGCCCCAACAAAATAAATGAATGAACGAATGCCCACGGTTTAGTTTTAGAGGGTAGTTAGTTAGAGATTCATTTTGAAACAGCTCCTCTCTGCCAGTCCCAGGCTGGGCTTGATGGTCTCCGCCAACTCTGGAACTGAATCAGCTTCGTTCCTCTGGACCCAAAGTTACTGACTAAGAAATACAGGAGACAAGATGCTGAACTTGGAAAGTCAAACTCCACCTCTGCCCCAGACACTCACTGTCTATAGAACTCTGAGCAAGCCCTAAGCCATTTTCCTCAGTTTCCCTGTCTGGAAAAATGAGGATAATAACAGTTCCTAAGTCTCAGAGTTTTACAAATCAAATGAGATGTTATTTAGAAATCATTTTGCAAATCTTAAACCCCTGTGGAAACGCCATCGACGAATTCAGGTCCCCGACTCCAAGGGCAAAAAACCGCTTTCTAACCCTGAGATCTGAGCAAACTTCCCGTTCCTGGTACAGCTCAACTCCTCTCATCAATCATCACTCTGGGAGCTAAGGGAATTTAGGAGAACTAATTATGTGACTCATCAGTGATAAGGTCCGGCTTCCTGAAAAGGAGAGGCTTACTCCTTCCCTACAGAGCCAGCTGGCAAATGAAACCAGACACCAAAGGTTGGGGGGGAAGGGGAGAAGTGAGATGGGTGGGGGGAAGGGGAGAAGTGAGATGGGTGGGGGGAAGGGGAGAAGTGAGATGGGTGGGGGGAAGGGGAGAAGAGAGACGGGAGGGGATGTTCAAACTGGAGGAGGATCTCGGAGCTCCCCGAGCTTGACCCCTTCATTTACTAGATGAGCAACTGTCCAGAAGTATCGGGACTAGGTCTGTATCTCAAAGACATGGGGGAAAAGGAAAAGAATCTAAATATACCAAAAAATTACAGCAGCTCTTTTTGCGATGGGAAAGAATTGGAAACGAAGGGGACGCCCATCAATAGGGAGAATGGCTGAACAAGTCATGGCACATGAGTGCAATGAAACACCATTGTATGTGCGATGAGAAATGACAAGCAGGATGCTTTCAGAAAAACTTGGGACGATTTATATGAACCAAGTAAAGGGAGTAGAACCAGAACAATTTATTTAGTAACAATCATACTGGAAAGATAATAGGCCATGAAAGACTCATCAACAAAATGACCCATTCCAAAGGATTCATGATGAAACGTTATCAACTTATAGAATGATACTTTCTTTTCTTTCCTTCCTTCTCTTTTTCCTTTCTTCTCTTTCTTTTCTTCCTTCTCTTTTTCTTTCCTTCCTTCTCTTTCTTTCCTTTCTTTCCTTCCCTTTCTTTCTTTTCTTCTTTCTTTCCTTCCCTTTCTTTCTTTCCTTCTTTCTTTCCTTCCTTCCCTTCCTTCTCTTTCTTTCCCTCTTTCTCTTTCTTCTTTCCTTCTCTCTCGTTTTAGAACATGACTAATACAGAGATTTGTTTTGCATTACTCTACATATTTGCAATGAATTTTATTTTTCTTGCCTTTTCAATGGGTGGGAGAGAAGCAGAAGGACGAAACTGAAAAAAAAAAAAAAAAAAAAAGGTTAAACTGAATTTTTAAGGAAAGAAAGAGAGACCATAAATAAGCAACAATGAAGGAACAGCTCTGCCCCTGGAACTTCCATGGGCCATGAGATGTTAGTTAAGATGTGGTTTTCTAAGTCACTATGAGCCTGCAGGGATCCTTATGTTCTATTTAGGGGTCCCTGTTTCTAGTGGACTTTGATCCAATGGCCTAAATGTTACTGAATGAGGCCTGGGATGGACACCTGGGTACCCCAGAGCCGGATTGGAGCCTTTCTTCAACCCTCTAAGAACTTTTTAGGAAAAAGTCAAAGGGTCACGGCCTCAGCTGGGGTGTTCTTGTGTTCATTCTAGAACAGGGGATGTCAGGGCTGGGAGGGGCCTTAGAACAGGGGATGTCAGAGCTGGGAGGGGGCCTTAGAACAGGGAGTGTCAGGGCTGGATGGGAATAACTTTAGGATGACACACTCGCAGCACTACAGAATTAGAGGGGACACTATCCTGTCCACACTTCACCCCACTGCAGACCTCTCCCCTCCAACTCCCCACCACGCAGCCGTGGGAGACCTTTACCGAGGTCCTCCCTTGGGTTCTAGCTCACTAACCGTGAGCCACCAGACTTCCCACTGTCACCTGACCAAACAGGAGATGAAGCCGGAGAAACTCCTGTGCAGGATTTGAAAAATACAAGCCCTGAAAGGCCATTTTTCCTCCTCGATTCCTTATCCACTTTCCGTTATTATTTCACAAGGAAAAAAATTCTCCCTGCGCCAGCCCACTGCCATATGGCGTGCGGATCCCGATATGGAACAGAGTGGTGGGCTGCTGAAAGGAAAGAAGCCTCATGGCGGTTTGCCGGCTCTGGGAGCCCCCCCCTCGCACCCAGCTCCTTGGAGGCAGAGGCAGCCAGGAGCTCTGCAGAGGGAGGGCCCGCAGAAGCCTTGTGCTCTTGCCTGGAACGGCCGGAGGGAGGGGACACAGAGAGATGCTAACCCAGCTAGTGAGACCTTCAGTGAGACCGTTGCAGGGAAGCAACGGGTCACTGGGGAGAGGCCGTTGCCGGCCAGGATCAGCCACTAAGGCCCAGAGAAGGCAGGGTACTAAGTGTCTGTTCCTGGGCGATCCCACGTGGTTCAAAGGTTCGCCGGCGGGCTGAAGCTAAAACCAACCGCAGTCTCCCAGATTGCCCTTGGCAGCCCTGGGTAGTGACTGAGGACAGAACAGAGGTCTCCCCACTTGGGAGCACAGAGCAAGGCCCCCAGGAAGGAGAAGCGAACCACGGGCACATGGCAGGATTTCACCCAAATCCCAGAGGCGGCCGGGTGGCCCGTGGCCTGGGACCATCCTCACCAAGGGAAGGGGGCAAGTTGTCCTCCCAAATCAAGCCCTGACGTACTCTCCTTTGCAACTTCTCCTCGCTTCAAGTTCTAAGAGCTTATTTGGTGTGGATTCATGGAACCTAAGAGCTGGATGAACCTGGAACACAGAATGTCAGTTAGAAGGGGTATGAGAATAGTATCAGAACTGGGCGGGCATTAGAACAGAGGATGGTAAGTTTAGGAAAGAGCTTAGAACAAGGGATATCAGTTCTAGAAGGGAGCTTACAACAGGGAATGTCAGCGCTGGGAGGTCTTAGAGATCATCCAGTTCAACTTTCTTATTTTAAAGACAAGGTGACAAGACTTAACTTGCTAGAGCTCAGACAGCAAAGCAGCTGCGGACTCCCGTTTAGAGCGGGGCTCCGCCAGCCCCCTCGACAATCGGCCACAGCTCAGCATTTCCCTGCCGTGGGCCAGTCACTGAGAGGCGTCTCAGGCTCTGTCCCTCTGCGGCACTGACGGAAATGAAGATCACTAATAAAACTGGGCAGGGGCATCGGGAGCCCCAGGGTCCCGGGAAAAGGGCGGCCGCCTCCGCTTGAGCGGCTGTTTCCGAGGCCGGGAAAGCCACCGAGGCAGCATTTTTAATTCTCCCTCTTAACTATTTTTAGCTTGTTGACAAAGTACTGATCACAGCCGGCTTAATTAGCTGATGAGGCCGCTGGCTCCTGCCCTGGACTGTGCTGGAACTGCAGGTACAGCACCTGCTCCCAAGCAGGGCACACGCCTGGAAGGGACCCAGGCAACCATGCAGGACAACCCCAGCACAGTTGGGGAAACTGAGGGTACATGGGCTCTGAGACCCCGAGTCAGAAGATTCTTCAGAGGTCACCCAGCCTTGTGGTACCTAGGAGGGCGCCCGAGCCTCAGAAAAGCTTCATGGGACCACAGAGCTCAAGCTGGGAGGGACCTAAAAGGCAACTTCACCCAATTCCCTCCTTGTACAGGAGAAGAAAGTGAAAATTAGGGACATCCAGTCAATTGGCCACGGTCAAACAAAATCATTGGTCTAGAGGTGGGATATTAGAGATCAATTAGTGCAACTTCCTCATTTTTACAGATAAGGAAACTGAGTCTGAGAGAGCTAAGGTCTTGTTCAGCTACTTCAGCCACGTTTGTTTCTCCATGACCCTATTTGGGATTTTCTTGGCAGAGATACTGGAGAGGTTTGCCATTTCCTTCTCCAGCTCATTTTCCAGAGAGGAAACTGAGGCAGACAGGGTGAAGTGACTTGGCCAGGGACAGACAGCTAAAGTGCCTGAGTCCCTGCATTCTATTTACTATATCACTTAGCTGCTCATCCAGCACATAGTAGGTGAGTTTTTTTTTTTTTTTGGCTGAGGCAGTTGGGGTTAAGTGACTTGCCCAGGGTCACATAGTCAGGATGTATTTAAGTGTCTGAGGCCAGATTTGAACTCAGGGCCTCCTGACTTCAGGGCTGGTATTCCATGCACTGCACCACCTGCTGCCCCAGTAGGTGTCTAATTCCTGCAGACATCCCTGCCCTCATCCTTTTTCTTTGGGGGCCTCAAGCAGAGCCAGGCCACGACTCAGCTGTGGGCTGGAGGAAATGGCCCCGAGGTCTCTTGGATGCTGTGATTGGGCCCCACTCTGAAAGCCTTACGTCCCACATGAACGCAAGTTGTTATTATTTCAGCTCCATTTATCAATGCAACAAGGTCACTTTACTTGGATACAGAACGTTTCTGTAGGAAGCTTTCAGCCCCTGGGTCAGCCTTTCTTTCTGAGCTTAAAAAAAAGTCCCCACGCTCTGTTGTAATTTCATTTCGGCTCAGTGGCGATCGGGCTGACAGCAGAAAACAGACTCACGGGGCTCTTCCTGCTGCCAGCCAAGGATCTAAGAGCCCACGTACATGCCGTCGGGCACTTCTGCCCTGTCCCGGGGAGGGGGTTCTGATTTGCTCGAGCAGTGGATGGAGGCAGGCAAGCTGGGGTCAAAGGTCGGGGTGCAGGTCAGTCACGGCACGGACAGGAAGCCACAGTCTGCACCCTGAGTGGACAGGATGAAATGGGGCAGGTCAGTGGCCTGGAAGGGGAGGGGTCTGGTGGTGAACTGGGATAGGGGAAAGAGAGAAATCAACGGAACCAGAAAATCAAATGTGCTCCCAGGATGCCTCAAGAGAGGGGAGAAAGTCCAGAAGCGAGTACTGGGTCCTCTACTCTCTTTAAAAGTCTTTAAAAGGTCCTGGCCCCAGCTCAGGAGGGTCACTGGAAAGGGACAGAGCATCCGTGAGCTGGCGACCAAGCCGGGGAAGGCTCTGGGCGAGATACGAGAGAGCCTTCGTGGGCCTGGGGGGTTCGCTTTGTTCAGCCTGGCCCCGGGAGGCCATGGAGGAATGGGTGGGTGGTACTCATTAAGCCTGATGTCGGGAAAGATTTCTAAAAACTAAATGGGCCCAAAAGAGAAACGTGCTGCTTTTGGGATGAAGGGATTCCTCCTCTTGGGGGTCTTGGTTCTAGGGAAGCCTGATGTTACAAGGGAGGATTCCCTTAATGCAGAGTCATTTCCTTCTATCAAATTCTAGGTTTCACTCCATTGTCTTGAGAGATGGCTGGAACGCCGGATCCCCTTTTTACCTTCGGCAGCCTGGGCTTCTCTAACCCATCAGCTCTCTGTGGTAGGTGCACTTGACCTCAGTCTATAGGTCAACAACAGATCTTTTTTTTCACCTTTGGAGGCCTAGGGCTTCTCCAAGTCATCAGACCTTTGTGATACATTTACTTGTCCTCAGTCTATTGGTCAACACTGGATCCCCCTTTTACCTCCAGTGGCCCAGGGTTCTCCAACCCATCAGACCTTTGTGGTAGGTTTACTTGACCTCAGTCTATTGGTCAACGATGGATCCCCTTTTTGCCTTCGGCAGCTCAGATCTTATCTCTAATGCAAGAGACCTTTGTGAGACAGAGCAGGACCCCAGCCCTGCTTCTAGCAGGACTCCATTCTCCTCCCATCAGAAAGATAAGAGTGCTTTCAGATCCAGCAAGAAAGGAATATTTCATTCCCTCCATAATCCTCCAAGAGAGTCTAAGGGAGAAAGTTTCATCCATCAGGAAAACTCAAGTCGGCTTCCTGGAGGAGGTGGTTATCCGATGGAGGGCTACGAAAGAGGGCAGAGGGGCTCCTGGCCCACCACAAAACCTGAGCAGATGCTGCTAATGAGTCACCCCTCAGAAGACCCGACTGGACAGAGGAGAGTCTCTAAGCCGGAGCCACTGAAAGGCCATTTTCATTGAACCCACCGCATTACTCTCACGTGATCGCCAACGTCTTATCTGAGCTGGTATTTGTTGCGTTTCTGCCCGGGGGAGCCAAAGACGCCGGCCAACGCTCTTAATTTCAGACACCGCATGTAAGTGAAGAGCCGCGAAATCCCGCAGGACTGAGAGATACCAACAAATCTGAATATCAAACAGTCCTGACCCACCGTTGCTAGGCAACCGGAGCGGGCCTGGTGGTACTGTGGCTGCCTCCCTCCCCCTGCTCCCAAGGGGCCGTTTCATCATGGCATTCCTGGGCCCTGCTGCTGCTTCTGCTGCTGAGACACAGGATCCAATCGGGGTCGTTCCCTTCACCGTTATTGGATTTACTTTACAGATAAGGAAACTGAGGCCAGGGCACCCAGAAGGCATCAAGAGTCAAACCCAGCTCCTCTGGCTCCTTTCTGCTGCCTAGAAACTCCCAAACTGACCCTTCGACTAGAAGAAAAAATTCTTTCCCTGCCCCACTGCCACCCAGACATCCAATCCGACCATCCAATTAATACTTGAGATCAATTTAAGACTACGGCTCTCTCTGGTCTCAGTTTGCTCATCTGTCAGATGAGCTGGAAAACTGGATCCCTTCAAATTTTAGATCCACAATTTTAGGCTCCAGTGACTGAATTCTGGGAGGACAAAATCAGTCTCCCGACTCCCAGTCCAGAAGCCCGTCCACTAGGGCCCCCTCCTTCTGCCTTCCCCAGCTTCTGGACGAGTTCTGGTTCCACCACAAGGACTTTTTTGGGTTATTACAAATAAAATCCGAAATTTTCCAATGGGAAAAACAAAAGAATTTTTGGCTTAGGGAAGGTCGAGAGCCAGAAAAATGGAGGAAAGCCAACTGAAGGGGAGGGAGAATCTTCTTCAAAACAGCCAGGAAATCTTGGCTAACGTCAAGCCACCGTGATGGAGGAATAGACGACCCATGACCTCCAACTCTGCACCAGGATTCCAACTCGGGTCTTGGGCTCGTGAGCTCAGTGCTCTGCCTTTCCCTGGGCCTGGAAGCACCCAAACCTTCTCCCCACCCCCTTCCCTATTTCCGGTGCACCCTCCATGTACTTCCCCTGCCCTTTGGTTCTACCTCCTAATTAAGAAAGTCTCCTCCGTTCCCCTGAGCAACTCTAGGAGGACCCAGAGACATCCCACCTGGAAAGCTCCGGTGTTTCGCAGCGTGTTTCAAGGAGCCGTCAACACCAGCCATTTTCTCTTTGAACTCGTTTTATCCTGGGCCAGAGCCGTTGGTTTTGTTGGTATCAAAGGTCCTAGAAATGGGCCCATCTCTGGCTTTTAAAGCAAGAGGCTAATATCAAAAATCTATGGTCCCCCCTCTGGCCCGTGGATGGAAGAAGGAAAGCTTGTATACATTATGTTGGGGAAGAAAAAGGAGCCAAGTGGTTTAATAACACACCAGAAAGTGCTCGATCGACTCGAGCAGCAGGACATCATGGGACCACCTGCTAAAACCAACAGCTCCGAGTTCTAGTCCTGGCTCTTATAACTTGCTGTGTGACTTTAGAAAAATTACTATCCCTCTCTGGAGCTCACAGACTGGCAGAGGCTATTGATCAATCAACAGTCATTTATTAAACAATTACTAAATGTTAGACACTGTGCTCATAGTTAAAAGGTTTGGGTTTTTTTTCCTTATCAAGCCTAAATCTGCAATCTCTCCTATTGGTCTGGGGACAGAGAGAGAGGCCCAAGTATAACAAAGCTAGTCCCTCTACCACAGGTTCTCATCGTGTGGGACTCGTGACCCCATTTGGGTTTTCTCAGCAAAGATACTGGAGTGTTGGCCATTTCCTTCTCCAGTCCATTTTACAGATGAGGAAACTGAGTTAAACAGGGAGAAGTGACTTGCCCAGGATCACACAGCTAGAGTCTGAGGCTGGATCTGAACTTAGCAAGATGAGTGTCCCTGCTTCCGGGCCCAGAGCTCTCCCCACCGAGCTGCCCCAGCAGAGCCTCCTTCAAGTACTGCAAGACGACCGTGTCTTCCTAAGACTTTTCTCCATGCAAAAGACTCCCAGATCTCATGGATATCTGGAGCTGCAGGGGCCCCCTCATGCAAATCCCTCAGCCACTCATGGGGAAAATGATACCCAGGAGTCCCAAGATCACAAATCCAGAGCCAAAGAGATGTCCCATTTTACAGAGGAGGAAACTGAGACTCCAAGAGGTTGTATTATGGCAAAGAGAAGGAGAAGACCCAATGAGCCGCTATCAAAAAGTCCAAATCGTTCACTCGGGCAGAACTGAGTCAAGGTTAGGGGCAAGCGGTCCGCCCATGAGGGAGAAGGTTTTTGGGAGGCTTCACAGTAGAACTCCAGAGCCAGAAGGGCTGGCCTTTTACAAGGGAGGAAACTGAGGTCCAGAGAAGTGACCAGAGGTCACCCAGGCAGCCCTGACCAGGAGGGGTCAAACCCAGAGACTCTGAAATTTCAAACCCGGCCCTGTGCCTGACTCCACCAGCCACTCAGTTGCGTGAGACTCATGACCCCATTTTCTTGGCAAAAATACTGGCGTGACGGGGCAGAAAAAGGCAACACCAAAACCCCAGAAATCGGATTTCCTGCTGGGACCTGACTGGCTTTCGTGGAAGGCCTCCCCTGCCCCTTCCCCTGCAAAGCCCACCTTGAGAACCCCGCCTGCCCACCATGACACAGCCGGGCCTTCAGTGCTGAAACCAGCCAGGACTATCCCACAGTCCTGATTATGTCCGGGACCATCACTGCCCAAGCAGGAAAAAAGCAGACACTGATTGGGGGCTTTCGGAAGCATCATCAGGGCCCCCACGTGCATGTGTCCACAGGCAGTGGCTCCAAGGAGCCTTGGGGGAGAGCTGGAACAAGAAGATCCTGGGCCAGGCTCCCTCAAAGGCGGGTCCCAGCCTCGCCTCTTCCAGGGAGGAAGTGCCCTCTGGTACCAGAGGAGCACAGCCGGGGCTGGCGGTTCTTAACCTTGGACTCTGGGTTAAACATCTGTTGCAATAGATGATGACGGCCTATGCAAAGGTTCACAAACGCAATTTTGAGAAGAGCTCACAGGTAGCCTGCTGCCCGGGGGCCATGTCACCCAAAAGGGGCTAGGGAACTAGAGAAGATACTGAGCTTTGGGGCGCCTCCCAGCCCTGACACCCCCTGTTCTATCTAAGGGCCCTCCCAGCCCTGACACCCCCTGTTCTAAGCCCCCTCCCAGCCCTGAGATCCCCTGTTCTCAGCTCCCTCCCAGCCCTGACACTCCCTGTTCTAAGCCCCTTCCCAGCTCTGACATCCCCTGTTCCAAGGCCTCCCCTGCCAACTCCCAGTTCAGTAGCCATCAAGAAGCTGAGCTGACAAGGAACAGAGGCCTTTCCTTCCCCTTCTCACTCCCCCAAAGCTTCAGCTGGAAGGTCTAAGAGGCCTTGAGCCCCACTTAGGAGACACTGGTTCATCGCACTCTGGGATGGGGTTTTAACACTTAGAGTGGGAAGAGACTTTCCATAGGGAGAGAAATAAA
The DNA here is from genome assembly GCF_902635505.1 of Sarcophilus harrisii. Taxonomy (NCBI): domain Eukaryota; kingdom Metazoa; phylum Chordata; class Mammalia; order Dasyuromorphia; family Dasyuridae; genus Sarcophilus; species Sarcophilus harrisii. The sequence continues at coordinate 701,724,428 of NC_045426.1, read as the reverse complement.
GACAATTTCTCCTCCCCTAGCAAGGTCCTGAAAGATCCAGGCGGTGAAATCCATTTAAAAAATAACCCGAGAGGCGACATCTCACCCAAACACATTAAAGTTGGAGGTGGTAAGGAATATCAGGCGGTTCCTGTTGTACCTAATCATGCTGAATAGATTTCCCTGAGGTTGAGGATAGATCAACAGGCCTGGAGTCAGGAAGAACTAAATTCAAATCCAGCCCCAGACACTCGCTAGTTGTGTGACCCTAGATAAGTCACCTAACTTATGTGCCTCAGTTTCCTCCTTTGTAAAATGGGACCATCTCCCTCCCAGGGTTGTGGTGAGACTCACAAGAGAGAACGATTGTAAAGCACTCAGCAGAGTGCCTGGCACATAGTAGGTGCTCAATGAATATTAGCTATAATTATTATTATCTTGGGACAAGACTCTTTTGTCTCTATGAAAAAAAGAGAGAGAGAGAAAGAGAAAAAGAGAAGGAAAGAGAAACAGAGACAGACAGAGAGGGGGAGAGAGAGAGAGAGAGAGATAGAGACAGAGGAAGGGAGGGAAAGGGAGAGGGAGACAGAGACAGAGACAGAAAGAAATCCTGCAACAGAGAGAGAGACAGAGAGACAGAAAAAGGGAGAGAGGGAGAGACAGAAAGAGAAAAAGAGAGAGAGAGAGAAAGAAAAAGAGAAAGAAAGAAAGAGAAAAAAGAGAAAGAGAAACAGAGAAGAGAGAGAAGAGAGAGAAGAGAGAGAGAGAGAGAGAGAGAGAGAGAGAGAGAGAGAGAGAGAGAGAGAAGGAGAGAGAGAGAATGAGCGAGAATGAGCACTCCCTTCCCCTCCCCCCTTTTAAAAAGGAACAACTTCCCCCCTTGCAATCAGCTCAGGAACAGAATCAGATTTCAGCTGGTTGGTTTTCTGGTCTGCAAAACCACAGCCAGCCTGGCTGCCATCGGGGAGCGGCCCAGGAGCACTCCCCCTTTCCCTTGGAGTCCTCCCGAGCTGGGCTCCTCACGGCCCTTGGGGTAAACAGAGGAAGGTGCCCGGGCTCGGTGGAAAGTGTCTTAGAACAGGGGATGTCAGGGCTGGGAGGGGGTTTAGAACAGAAGATGGCAAAGTTGGGAAGGTCTGTAAAGACCATAATTTCAGAAACTCAAGTCAGATCTCAACCTACAGATGAAGAAAGGAGACCCAGTGACCCATGGGTAACTTTTCCAGCCAATGGCAAACCTGGGTCTAGAAGCAAGGCCAATGGCTTCCACCTCAAGTGATTTTTTTCAGTCCCGTTCCTCTTTCTTCCAAGTCCCTTTAAGTCCGTCCAGTTACATGCACTAACATGTAAGATAAGAAGAATCACTAAGCACTGACTAAGCTCCTACTGTGTGTTGGGCACCATGCTAAACCCTGAGGATGCAGAGAAGTCAACAGGCACTTATGGAGCACCTACTGTATACCGGGCACCATGTTAAGCAGTAAGGATTTAAAGACGTCAACAAGCATAAACTCCTACTGTGTGTTGGGCACCATGCTAAACCTGGGGATACAAAGTCAACAGGTACTTATTAAGCACCTACTGTGTAGCACCATCCAAAGCACTAAGAATATAAAGAAATCAACAAGCATAAACTCCTACTGTATGTAAGGTACCATGCTAAACCTTGAGGATACAAAACAGTCAACAAGCACTTATTAAGCATCTACTGTGTAGCACCATCCTAAGCACTGACAATATAAAGAAATCAACAAGCATAAACGCCTACTGCATGTTAGGCATCAGGTTAAACCCTGGGGATACAAAGAAGGCACTTATTAAGCACCTACTGTGTGCCAGGCACCAGGCTAAGTACCGGGGATACCCAAAAAAAAAGCAAAAACTCTTTGAAGCTCTTCAGGGAGCTTTCAGTCTAACAGGGAAGACAGCACGCAAATCACTCTGGACCCCTGTCCTGTACAGAGGATCAAGGGGAGAGAAGCAAGAGGAAGGGCATGAGCAAATTAAAAGATTTCCTATAGAAAGTGGGACTTGGGCCGGGCTGGCAGGGAGCCAGCCGAGCTGGGGGGCGGGGGGCGGGGGCAGCTGTGGCAGTTTCTGCTCCAAGGCCCCTCCCACCCTGACATTCCGTGCAATGTGTCTATGAAGATCCCGTCCCAGATGTCACCCAGCAGCTCTCCGGCTTTCCTTCTTTGGAACCGGCCCAAGCTGTAGCATCATCTCCCTGGGGACCCAGGGGGAGAAAGGGAAGCTGGCTGTGCTCCGGAAAACAAAATGAAAAAAACAAAATTCCCTCAGACCGGGAAGCTGGTCACTGACAGAGGGATCAAGAACCCAAGAGTTCTGGACAAGTGATCAATTATTGATCCGCAATCTTAGGCCCGGGCCCCCAAGCCAGGGGACACGTGAAACCCGCGTCTTCACGGACCCATCTAGTTATTCAATCTCGCCGCTTGGGCAGTGACATCAGCGCCAATCAATGGCCCCCGTGCCCCGTGGCGCGGGCACGCCGTGGGCCTGGCTCGGCCGGGCTCGATCTCGTTTCACATCTGAGACCGCGTGAATGGGCAGGTTTGTGCTGTCGGCCAGCGGCAACCGATAAAATCGGTGACTGCAAAGCAAATGAAACATTGTGGCCCATTTAAAATGGGATCGGGCTGGGGTCAGACCATCACCTTCCCTGGGCCACTCCCCAAACCAGGCTGGGCCGGCGCACTCCTGTCACTGAACAGGGCTGACTGGCTGCCGGGAGCCGCCTGACTCGTCTAAGAAAACCTAGAAAGTCTGGGAGAAAGAGCTGGGAGGGGCCTTGGAACAAGGAACATCAGAGCAGGGAGGGGGCTTAGAACAGGGGGTGTCAGGGCCGGGAGGGAGCCTAGAACAGGAGATGTCAGGGCCGGGAGAGGGCTTAGAACAAGGGATGTGAGGCCTGGGAGGGGCCTTAGAACAGGGGGTGTCAGGGCCGGGAGGGAGCCTAGAACAGGAGATGTCAGGGCCGGGAGGGGGCTTAGAACAAGGGATGTCAGGCCTGGGAGGGGCCTTAGAACAGGAGATGTCAGGGCCGGGAGGGGGCTTAGAACAGGGGGTGTCAGGGCTGGGAGGGAGCCTAGAACAGGGGATGTCAGGGCTGGGAGGGAGCTTAGAACAGGGGATGTCAGGGCCGGGAGGGGGCTTAGAAAGGGGATGTCAGGGCTGGATGGGAACTTAGAACAGGGGATGTCAGGCCTGGGAGGGGCCTTAGAACAGGGGGTAGTCAGGGCTGGGAGGGAGCTTAGAACAAAGGTACAACTGGTCAGAGACAAAAGAACCCCAGAATTCATCTATTCCAACCATTTCCTTTTATAAAGAAAAAGGAAACTGAGACCAAGGGGGAAAGAATTAACCTAAGGATCTGTCAGCATTTAGCCTTAATTTGGTGCGGACTCCAAAGGTCCATCCCAATCCCTGTTACTGGGATATGGCAGCCAGGGGCCAAATCTAGGACCCGCTTCACCTTCTTCCTCGGAGAGACAGAGAATCAGGGAGATAATCAGAGAGACAAGACAGAGAGAGACAAAAAGAGACAGAGACACAGAGACAAAGAGACAGTGAGAGACACACACAGAGATAGACAGAGACACAGAGATATTTACATGGGATGGGAAAAGAGACAGAGAAATGTAAGAAAAAAAGCAGAGAAGGTATAATGCAAAGGACAGATCCAGCTGGGAAACAAGGGCAGGGAAGGACGAAAAACTGAATGAAAGTCCTGAGGTTTTTACAGGACTTTACACTTCCCTGACGTTCTTATTTCATTCACTAAATAACCAGCTCATGTGAGGCTGGGAGTGTCAGCCACTGATTACCCCAACCTTGCCAATAAGGAAATGGAGGCTCCTAGAATTTAAGGCTGAAGGGAAACTTGGAGATCTTCTAGTCTAATCCCCATCGTTCTGGGAGTCGAGACACTGAGGCCGAGAGAGGGAAAGGACGCGGCTGGGCCGGCTACCCGGCTGCTAAGTGGTTGGGCTGCCGCTGATTCTCCGCCCGCTCCGCAGCCTTGGAGACCCAGAAGTGGGGCGGCTCAGACCCCCAAATGCTGGGAGAGTCTTTTGCAAACTGTCAGCCTGGGCATTCTGGGACAACTCTGGGAGCCGGGATTTCCCATTTCCCTTTGAGGAAAAAAAAGTGGGTTCAAGCTTGACAGAGAGCTTTCCTTAGAATCTGTTTGACCAGAACAGTAAACAGCAGGTCAAAAAGAGTGAGCAAAAGGAGTAGATTTTTCTCCAATGCCTCCTCCACTATGGACCCACAGCCTTAATTAAGCCCCTACTGTCTACAGGCAAGAGGGTTATCATTCAACATTCTGTTATCAATTAATAAGCAGTTATTGAGTACCAACTATGTGTCAAGCTTTGTGCTGAGCCCCAGGGATACCGAGACTCCCATCCTGGCAGCCGAGGGTCACCCCCGATGGCATCAGAACTCGACACTCCCATTCGGAGCCTTGAGCCAAGTGCGGGAAAGAGGCCGGGCGGCTCCACCCGGGCAGGGCCCCGGCAGCGGGGCCTGTTCCTACTTGCGGCGGGTATCACAACTCCTTGCTCGGCCCGAGGCCTTGTTCCCTTGCCAGCCCGCTGGGGCCTCTGCATTCCCCGTGCAACAGGGTCCCCAGCGGCAGCCCGGCCTTGCCAAGACGGCTGGGAAGGGTGGGGTCCCGCAGCTGTCTCAACACCGCGCCCGCCCCTCTCGGGCCCTCGGAGCCGAAGGCAATTAGAAAGGAGGAGAGATGGTCTCAGCTGCTCGGAAAAATGACGGAGGTGAAATTATAGGTGTGCAAGGCAGAGGGCCTCGGCTGGGGAAAAACCGCCCTCAGGAGTGGGGCGGCCGAGGGAAGGAAACGTGGGGTGGTTTAATTGCCGCTGCCTCTGGGGGAAACCAAATATTTAGAGCCATTGCACAGCGCAGCAAGAATTTTAACTCTGTGTGGACAGTGCCCGCGGAGGCTCCCATGGAGAAAGAAGCGAGAGCCTTGGGAAGAAGAGCCCAGCTCATGGTCCCCCCCAGGAGTCGGCCTTCTCTGACCTGCAGGGCTGCGGGGTCCCACTCCCCCCCCTTGGACCCTGACTGAATCCCACCTCTGCAGGACTCGCGCGTGTACGTGCGGCCTTTGGGACGTTAAAGGCAACAACGACCGCGTCTCGACCCCTCGCAAGGAGCAGAAACGTTTGTCGGCCCTGGTTTTTAGATCCCCAAGCCAGGGGTTCTCTGGCTACATTAAGACTGATTCTCCTAAGGATTTAAATAATAGATTCTGTGATTTATTCAGTGAACATTTACATCGTGCTCAGCGTGCAGCCGGCCCTGGGGGGAGACGGAGAAATAAGCGGGACGTCCTCACGGGGCCGACCACCCTCGGAGGTGACAGGCGGCTGAGCCGCAGCCCAGTAATGAGACCGGACAGGCCAAAGTGGAGCAGGAGGCCTTGGGGGAGCGCGGAGCCCAGAGAGACGCCAGCAGCTCAGGGGTCGGGCTTGGGGAGAGGCTCACGAGGGACGTGCCGCTCCCCTACAGGGAACAACGGGAGGGGGCCCGGGCCGGGCCCAGCTGCGGCCTGTCCTGACATTTGGAAATCTAAATCCCATGTTCCCTGGTAGCCCATGTGAGGCCTGCCATTGTTCACTAGCCAAGGCAGAGAATGCTCCACGTGAGGGAATGGAAAGAGGGCTGGGCTGCGAGTCAGGAAGCCGCCCCGGGCCTCTGCTGGACAATGGCAGGGAGGTCACTCCCTTCTCGGGAGTCCCAGTTTCTCATCTGAAAAATGAAATTGGGGCCAAGTGGTCTAGGTCCCCTGCAGACCTGATATCCCCTTTTTTCCCTGTACTAAGCTCCCTCCCAGCCCTGACATCCCCTGTTCTAGGTTCCATTCCAGCTCTGACAACCCCTGTTCTAAGCTCCCTCCCAGCCCTGACATCCCCTGTTCTAGGTTCTCTCCCATCCCTGACCTAGTCTGTTCCAGGATATTCTGGGACTTCTCATGATTCTTCCTTCCTAGGCTTAGAAGGAGCTGCCTCATGCTGGACCACAACGGGTCACTGAGTTGTTCTCAAACCTGGAAAGCGCACCCAGCCAAAGGATTCTCGGGCTGTCCCTCAGGGGGGATTAAAAGCATTTACACTAACTGAGGCTCTGGGTCCCACAGGAGCTGCTCCCAGGCTTGAGGCTCTCGGGCTACATGATGTAGCCACCAGGTCTGACAACTCCTTCAAAGGGTCACAGGTGAGAGGTGGGAGAGGGCTCTCAAATACAGTCCCCTCCCTCCCCCTCCAATTTTATATATGAGAAAAATAGTGAAGTGGAACGTCCTGCCCAGAAACAGCTAAAATCACTAGGCTTTTAAAGGCCACAGAATCCAAAGCTCCCATTTTACAGATATATCTGTACAGCTACTTTGTACATATAGAGCATGTTATTTGTCCTACAGAATATGTAGAATATACTGTTTGTACATATGGAACATAGAGCTAATTTGTATCTGAGGCAGGATTCAAATTTCAGGTCCTCCCGATTCCAGATCCATTCTAACCATTATACAGAGCCCACCCACCCAATCCAGCTTTACCCAGCATTCACCTCCACAAGGGTTCACACAAGAGAAAGTCCTGCAGACCTGTCTGTCTGTCTGTCTCTCTCTCTCTCTCTCTCTCTCACACACACACACACACATACACACACACACACCATTAAAGATCTCAATCTCCCATAAAAAGGAAGCGCTATTTAGTGGGGGGCACTGCTTGCTCCCAGCCCATTTGTTTTTCCCTGTAAAACTGCAGACCATCTTCCCTCCCTATACTTTTGTGAGATTTCTCTGCACTCCCCCCCACACGCTCACTCCCTCTCCCCACCTCGGCCTCCTGGCCCTAACCCTAAATTCGCTTCCTTAAGGCTCAAGTTATCATTATGAACAACAACAAATAATATTTCCGTAGCATTTAAGCACTTTCCAAGCATATCATCTGAAACTCCGAACAAGCCCAGGAGCCGTGATCCCCATTTTAAAGAAAACTGACTAAGACGAGAAGTTCAATCAAAATTCAAATCCGGGTCTTCCCGGCCCTTCCTCCCACCTACTGCCCATCCTGATTTCCACCCCTCGGCTCCAGTTTTTGGTGCCTTTTCTATCCGAAATCACTTTACATCATTTCTGTATTGGTTTATCGATGTTAGCGACTCTTCCTCTCAGCAGAACGTACCCAGAATTCTGGAGGGCAGAGATGAATTTATTTTTATCTTTGTCTAGCACCTGGCAGAGAGTAGGAGTTTTGTAATAATACTTGGTGAACGAATGAACGAACAAATGAGAGTCCCCTAAACTGCCACAGCATCAACAAATGGGCATGGGGCATCTCCTCAAGAATTAGGCACTCCACTCACTCTGATTTTAGCTGGGAAGCTCAGTGGATAATGAGCCGGGCCTGAAGTCAGGAAAACTCAAATTTGCGAGCTCAAATGTCGTCTCAGATTCATACTGTGTGATCTTGGGCTGGTCACTTTGCCCTGTTTGCCTCAGTTTCCTCATCTGTAAAATGAGCTTGAGAAGGAAATAACCAACCACTCCAGTATCTTTGCCAAGAAAACTCCAAATAGGGCCATAAAGAGGCACATGTGATTGACTCTACTCCACTAATTCTGATTTTAGCTAGGAAACTGGGCCTAAAGTCAGGAAAACTCAAAATTTGTGAGCTCAAATGTAATCTCAGATACATACTGATTGATGATCTTGGGTTGGTCACTTCACCCTGTTTACCTCAGTTTCCTCATCTGTTAAAGGGGCACATGTGACGGACTCTACTCCACTAACTCTGAGACAGTTTCCCAGTTTGGGAGTTTTCCCATGTTCGCCTCCTCCTAACTTCCCACCAAGGTTCCTGCTTTTGCCCCCAGGGACCAAGCAGGAACAGGCTTTCTGGAGGAGGCAGCATCAAACATTATCACACATTTGGAGGTGGAAGGACCCTTCCCTTGCCATTTTACCAAGAGGGAAACTGAGGCAGGGCAAAAGGAACATCCTGATCCCACAAGGAGTAAGACTCAGATCTGGAATCCAACCCTCCAACTTCCATTTTTTCCCTGCCTTTGACTCCGGCCTCAGAAGATGATCTTTCGGCACCTTCCTTGTGGGCTCATTCCCCGCCAGGCTGTGCTCCCGACTACCAGCTTTTTCTCCTCGTGTCCCACTCTGGTCCGTTTTTTTATCTTCCCCCCATCTGAACGTAAGCTCCTCGAGGGCAGGTTCTCTTGCTCTCTGCTCGCGTGCATAGTGCCTGGTATACAACAAGCGTTTAATAAGTGTTCGTTGGCTTAAGATGCTTAAAATTAAACTCCCCATTTGGCAGAGGAGGAAACCAGAGGCTAGGAAGGAAGCGGTGACCCTGAGGTCACTCAGCTGGGAAGCGGTCCATAAAGGAGATTCCCCAGACATCCTGGATCACAGTCTGGGATTCTTGCACCTGAAGCACAGATGCCTGCTGGGAGTCCTGAATGCCAGTTCTGCCCCTTCCTACTGATCTTGGTTGGTAAGTCAATTGAGGCTGGACTCGATGACTCCTAGAGTCCCTTCCAGCTCTAGAATTATGAACCTTCCCTTCCCTTTTCCAAATAGATTTGTTCTGACCCTCACAGATAGCTATTACATATCCAGAGTCTATCTTCAATGGGCTGGGGGGCTTCTGTCTCCCACCCATCACAGGGGATGGGCCAAAGTCAGTCACAGAAGAACTAGATGGCCTCCTTTACATGGGGAATGATCAGGTATGTTTGGGGCAAGTTTTAGAAATTCTTCTTTGGTTCTTTGGATAAAATATCTGGTTTTATTAGCCTGGCCACCCCCTTCAATTCAATAAGCATTAATTAAGCACCTACTGTGTACCAAGCACAGGTTTAGGGATATAAAGATGAAGAAACAAAACATTCTCTTGCCCTCAAGGAGTTATTAAATTAAAAGTATAAAGGTATGGAATTAAGTGTACAGAAAACAGTTACACAGTAGTTTGGGGGTGGGAGGGTAGTGCTAGCAAGTGTAGTGGCCAAGAAAGTGGCCGAGTCAGGGGCGCTTGAACCGAGACTTGATGAGAGATGGCGGTTCTGAGAAGCAAAAGCGAGGAAGGAGAGGATCTTGTAACCGACGTGGGCAAAGGCACAGAGGTGGGAAACTCCACTAATGCTGATCTCAACTGTCATGGTCTCCATGCTTGAACATTTCAAGCCCTGATAATCCAGGCGAGGGATCTTTCTAAAAATGGCGGAGTTATTCCCATGGTCCAGAAACACGTGGTAAATAATTAAAAGGCTTCTAGAAGTCGTTTCTATTCAGTAACTCCTAAAAAAGTTCTGCTGGCATCGCCTCCAAGCAGCCCCCAAACACCATCATGTCATGAAAGAATATAAGTACCTTGTGGACAGGAGTCCTTTTCTTTTCCCAGTATCCCTAGAGCTTAGCACGATGTTTGGGATACAGTTAGTACTCAATAAATGCTTATTAATTAATAACAGAATATTGAGAATAAGAGCGGTTTCCTCCTTTTTTGGGGGGTGGTCTTTAACGCTTTTGCCTGCAGACAGTAGAAACTTAATAAAGGCTGTGGGTCAGTAGAAAATGAGACATTGGAGAAAATCTTTGAGTAAAATTTTAAGTAAGATTTTTGAGTAAGTTTTAGCTAATGCTTGCCCCGGGCACAAAAATTAAGACTAAAAGTCTCTAGATCACTGGATTTCAAGCTAAGAATGTGATTTTTAAATTACAATATTCTGCCTTGGTCTCCTCTCGGACCCAATAAGGTATCCAGGAAAAGAGATTGTCAAATAGGATTCTGGACCAGAATGTCCAAACAAACCTGACAAGTGGCCATCAGATTCTACTCGCATACCTCCAGAGACAGAGAGCTCACCACTGTCCGAGACAGCTCGTTCCACTTTGGGTCACTCTCCTTGATAAGAGGATTCTCTTGACGTCAGTCCTAATTCTGACAACCTCCGATCGAGCCCAGATACACTTTCCCATCTTGGGCAGCCCCAGAAAGAGCTCTACTTGCACACTCTCAGTGATGGGGATCTCATTCCTTCCGAGACACAGCCCGTGCCATTTTTAGACACCTCCAACCGTTAGGAAGTTGAGATTTCGGTTCAGTCTAAGCCGAAAGCTTCCTCCCCTGCAATTTCCACTCATTGGAGTGGGTGGCAGTTCCAGGAGCGAGCCTTCCTGTCTGTCAGAGGCTGGCCAGCTTTCAAAGTCATCAGTCTGCGGGCTTTAGGATGCTCAGCAGGCCTGGAAGGGGGAGGGGACCCCTCTCGAGAGACCCCACTGCACCTTGACTCCGGCTCCTAGGGCCACCTCTGTATGTATAATATAGCCATTATATATGTGTATATGTGTATATATATATATATGTGTGTGTGTGTGTGTGTGTCTATATGTCTCATTTAATTATAAGTGTCCAATTGTCTCCCTTGCCAGCGCGAATTTCCTCAAGGGCAGGAACGCTTTCATTTATGTCCTAGTCTTTCCACATGATTTACACAATCCCTGGTACGCAGCAAGTGTTAAATAATGGCTAGCTGTCCAAATGACTGCCTAAAGGCGGGGTCGACTTCACGTCTACCTTAGTTTCCCCGTTAGCTAGCATGGTGAGTAAGAGCTTAATAAATGCTTGTTGACTGATTAACTTTTCCTTCTCATTTCTGGCACCCGTTCCACAGAAGCTTAATAATTGCCTGTTGATTGACTAACCTCATTTCTGGCACCTCCTCCAGCTACATTATTGGCTTAATTCTGTTGACAGGCTAATTGTTGGGATCTAAAGGGGGAGCTAAGTCTTTTTCTTTCTTTTTGGGGGGAGGCAATCGGGGTTAAAGTGACAAAGCTAGTAAGAGTCTGAGGACAAATTCTACTTCGGGTCCTCCAGCCTTCAGGGCCAGGGCTCTAGCCACTGCACGCTCTTGTTACTCTCCCCCTTTTTCCCCAAGCAAACACTACAGTCAGACCCGATTTCCCAATTTGTTTCACCATTTCCCAGCTGTGTGACTGTAGTTAAACCATCTCATCTGAACCCCAAGACAGCTCCTGTCCTGGGTCTCCTAGGGTTGTTGTACGGAAAGTCCCCAGAAAACAGAAGCTACTATAATTCTACTATCTACTTCAAAAGTACAGGAAGTGCTTTCTCCCAACTTCTTGGCAAATGGGAAGATTATTAGAGCTCCATTTTGTGGATCTGACGGTGATATCACTGGGACCCCCGTGAGAAGACGCCTCGTACACAGATGCAGCTGCTGGGACCACCGCCACTTACTCGGCCATGGTCACAAATATAATGAACATCAGACACAGGGACCCACTCTCCATCTCATCTTCCTCTGTAAGGGATGGAAGCCTGGTGGGGGCCTGAGGCTTTGGGGTGACATTCTGGAAAGACTCAGGGAACGGACTCTGGAAGCGAGCTTCCCCTTCTGCCCCTTCCTCCTTGTAGCATTTGGGGACAATCATCTAATGACTGTGGACTTCAACTTTCCTTGGTAAAAAGAAGGGGACCAGACATGATGGCCGCCTAAGGGGGCTGGATAGGATGACATACAAAGAAAATAAGACAGGATGACCACCCAAGGAAGGTAGACAGGATGACCTAAGAAGGGGAGCAGGATGGCCACCCAAGGTGCTAGACAGGATGACATCCAAGGAAAGCAGACAGGATGACCACCCAAGGAAGGTAGACAGGATGGCCACCCAAGGGGATTGCAGGATGGCCGCCCAAGGGGATTGGACAGGATGGCCAAGGTCCTTTCTAGCTAAGATCCTATGACAACCTTATTAATGACAGAACCAAGAGAAAATCACGCAGGCTCCTCATTGTGCATGGGAATATCTATGCTAGAGAAGAAAAACATTTGAGGGAGGCATGAGAACCACCTGCAAGAATCTGGAGATGCTCCCGGGGAAGAGGGACTGGGTGTTAAAGCTGGCCCAGTGTTGGCCATGTTGTCTTCCCAGACAAGGGAAAGGCCTCTCTCTTGCCTTTCTTTGCATCCCAGCACTCAGCACAGTTCGTGGCACACAGAAGATGCTAAATAAATGTTTACTGTGTTATCACTATTATAATTACATCTAAGAAAAAGCTCTTTGAAGAATGAAGTTTGGTCCCAAGGCAGTGACAGACTCCGGTTTATACTGAATTAAGCTGAAGTCCCAAAGAGGCTGATTGAGGTTAAATGTCGGAAGAAATTTCCTAACACACAGGACTATCCATCAGTGGAAAGAGCTGCCTTGAAAAGGACAGAGAGTTCTCCCCCCCACATGCAGGGGTCTCTCACCAGGGGCCAAATGAGTCTTTTTCCAGAACAGGTGAAGGGACCCTTGAATTAGAAACAGACCCACTCTTCCTAGGACTTTGGTTTGGTGCTATCCAAAGCCTCAACTTCTTTTCTCCCCATTTAATTTCTACCCAGACTTTGAGACCAGTTCAAGTGACATCTTCTCTAGGAGCTTTCTTCGATTCTCTCTCCCATCACTACTGATTTCCTACTCAGACCTTGGGGCTAAGTCACATCCAACTCTTCATGACCCCTGGGGCTTTTCTTGGCAGAGATACTAGAGTGGTTTGCCATTTCCTTCTCCAGCTCATTTTACAAATGGTGGAACCGAGGCAGAGAGGGTAAAGTGACTTGCCCAATTACCAAGTTTCGGGTGCCAGATTTGAACTCATGGAAAATGAGCCTTCCCGACTCTTAGTTCAGTGCCCTGTGTGCTTTGTCACCTAGATGTCTCCAAAACAAGGATTTTGAAATGTGTCTTATCTCTTTGGGATCTTCCTAAGGGCAGGGACTGGGCTTTATATCTAAATCTTATCTCTCTCCTGGCCCCTTTTATAGTACATTGTACTGTAGGATCTTCATTTTTTAAGCAAGAAAATATGGTGAGGCAGCTATATTAAGCGATCGCCAAAGTCCGTTTTTATCTCTGTTATTTCATGTCCTAAGGTCTGTTTCTAATTCTGTGGGTTTCCAATTTGAAGTATCTTTCCTAATGTAGGATTCTAGGATTCCAAAATCCCAGAACTCTGGGATTCTGAGATTCTAGAGATGTCTGACTTTTAGCATTTGGGAGAATTCTGAGATTCTAGGATCCCAGCATTTGAGGATTCCAACATTCCTGAACTCAAGGATTCTGGGATTCTAGCAATCTGGGGTTCTGAGATTCTGCCGGGGATTCAAAGATTTGGGTTATTCCTGAAGTCTAGAATCTGGGGACTCCTGGATTTCAGAATTTAGATTCTGGGATTCAGAGATTCTAGATATTCCTGAACTCTAGAATTAGGGGATTCCTGAATTTTAGAATTCTGGGGTTTTTAGGATTTTCCATGATTACAAATGATTTACCAGACAGTAGAAGAAGCATTTGTTTTGGTCAACAAGTTTGATGTGGACTCATTAGATAAAGCGGCCCCTTATCTAAATTACCCTGTCTGCCTTCTGAAATTCAATGCAAGCTTGTGTAGACAAAGGATGCTGGAGAAGAATCCCTCCTCCCCAGGGGTCGGAAGCAGCTCCCCAGCCCCGGGCCCCCTTATCCTGGCCTTTCTTTATCCAATCAGGAAATCATTGCCTAAAGGCCTACCTTGATGTCCTACCAACAAGAGAGCAGAAACTCAAACAAACATTGTCTAGAGGAGGACAAAGGCAGGAAGAGGCCCCTGAGTGGGCCGGGGAGCCGTGTTTGCAGAGCACACCTTACCGAGGCTAGCGTCCTTCTGGATTCATGGGTCAGCTAAGTGGATATTTATACCATCTCATGCTTATACAAGGAAGAGAAGCCATGTGTCCCAATGGAAAGAGTTCTGGACGCAAACCCAGAGAACTTGGCTGGGAGTCCCCAAGCCTTTTCTCATCCCCTCCTCCCAGAGTATTTTCTCCCAAATGACCTTCTATTTATATATATATATATATATGCTGGTTCCCCCCAACACACTCTCAGCTTCTGGCAGGGGGGGATCGGGGAATTTCAGACTTTAGCCTTTTCATTTTAGTCATTTTATCCTTAGTCCGGGGCCCAGAACATAGCAGAAGCCTTGTAAATACTTATGGCTTGCTTGATTGATTGATATTTATTAATTGTGTGAATCCAGGCAGGTCCCTATACTTCCCTAAGTTTCAAGTTCACAGAATTCAACTGTAATTTACACAATTCCACTGACACTAATTAGCCACCATATGTATGTATGTATGTACCAGACACAGGAGTGGGGGCTCGATCTGAAGGATCCCACTTAGAAGGGATGGAAGGGATCCCTGATCAAGGGTCCCCTCACTGGAAAAGGGGTCATTTGGCCCCTGCTGAGAGACCTCCACAGTACGTGGCGGGGGAGAACTCTCTGTCCTTTTCAAGACAGCTCTTTCCACTTCTGGATAGTCTTGTGTGTTAGAAATTTCTTCTTCATTTTAAAGAAGAATTGTGAGGCTGGGACCAGAAGAGAGGAAATAATTTACTCCAAAGACTCACAAGCAGTCAGTTCATTAAAAAAAGAAAAGAGGAAAATCTAGGACCCTAATCTAAGTCCCCACTTTCCAGGTCAGGGTCCATTCTGGAAATAATTATCCCAAAAACTCACAAAGCAGTCAGTTCATTTAAAAAAAAAAAAAAAAAAAAAGGAAAATCTGGGACCCTAATATGGGTCCCCACTTTCCAGCTCAGGGCCCATTCTATTACACAAGGCTGGCTCCTAATCAAACAAATATTTATATTATGCAATTGACCAAGATGGGCGTATGTTTATTTGCCAGTCCACTGGGAAGGCTGCCATTTTAAAAGGCTCCGTGACATCCATGAGGCTAATGGAGTACTGAGTGATGAAAAAGAGGACAGGATTGGGGCCAGGGTTCAAATCCTGACAGCTACTTATTTAACCAGGGTGACAAGTCATTTTTATCTTCTCTAAATGTCAGTCTCTGCCCAGCTGTTCTGAGGCCTGACATTCCCTGTTCTAACACTGCCTGTAGCTGTGAAAATGCAAAGTCTTCAGTAGAAAAGCAATCCGTAACACAACCAGCATTGATTGAGCTCCTACTGTATGCCACTATTTAGACAAATAAAAAAGTGAGTCTCTCACTGGCTTCATCATAGTGTTAATCCAAGGTTATCCCTAAGTAAGGTAGAAAGAGAAAGGAATTCTTATGTCCGTTTTATACAGGGGAAAACTGAAGCTCCAATAGGTAGGTGGCTTAGCCAAGGTCACATAGCTTATAGGCAGCAAAGTCTAGGTGGGAATCCCTGTGCCCCAAGGTTCTTTGCCTGAATCTCAGGCAAAGATCTGAATCTCAGAAGATGAAAAGGTAACAAGTGTCAAAGAAAAGAAGAGGGAACCAAGACCCCCGGAACTAGAGGAGAGACTAGTCCTGTTACTACCTTTGGGATCTTGGCCATGCCACTCCCTTCTCTGAGCCTCAGTTTTTTCTTTTTCTTCATCTACAAAATAAGATTCCATGAGGCCTCCCACCTCTGAACCCTGTGATCCTATAAGAGACTTTGTCTATTGAAGTCATCTGCATTCCTGAAGAGGAGCCCAGGTTCCAAGTGGTAAATGATCCTACAAAGATGCTGACCTTTGGGTGCAGGAATGCTAGGAGCTAACTGAGGGGAGAAGCTGCTCCTCTGTCTTCGATTTCTCTCTTTCTCTGTGTCTCTGTCTCTTTTCTCCCTGTCCCTCTCCCTATTTTTGTCTCACCTCTCTCTCAATTCCTTCTCTGTCTCTCTCTCTCTTCCTTTCTGTGTCTCTCTCTTCTCTATCCTCTCTCTCTCTCTGCCTGCCTCTTTTATGTCTGTCTCTCCTCTCTAGCTCTCTGCTGTGTCTCTCTTTCCTCTTTTCTCTCTCCCTCCCATCTCTCCAACTGAATTTTCACTTATGTCTACAATCAATCATCAAGCAGTTATTAAGTACCTACTAAATACCACGTATTGGGAATACAAAAAGACAAAAAAAGAACACCCCCACTCTGAAGGAATGGGAATAAGTATTCATATATAGCACCAGACACTACGCCAAGCACTTTATAATATCTTATTTGATCCTTATCAATTCTGAGAGGTAAAAGCTCATTATCATCCCCATTTGACAGTTGAAGAAACTGAGGCAGACAGACAATAAGTGACTTGGCCAGGATCACAAGGCTAACAAGTATCTGAGGCCACCTTTGAACTTGGGTCTTGCTGATCCGGAGCCGTACTCCCTGTGTTGCACCACCGGCGGCCTCCAACCAGATCCAACCAGATCCAGATCCAGAAAGAGAAAGAACAAAACAATCCCTACCCAGGAGCTTATATTCTTAAAATAGCCTCCCCCATCTCCCTCACACCCCAGTTGAAAATAGACTCCCCGAGGGCAGGTCTGGGGTTTCATTTTTGTTTGTTATCCTCAGTGCCCCGGGCATAAGAAGCACTTAATTGACGCCTACTGAATGAAATGAGTTTGAACTCAGCCAACTTTTCCTTGCTAAAACCAAAGAACGGTTCTAAGACGCAGGCAGCCCTGGAACACCGGCTCCCCCTGCTTCACCCAAGGCATGGAACCCCCCGCCTCCCAGCCTGGGACAGGGAAGCTCTCGGCCAAGTCCCTGCGGGGGCAGATATGTCACTCTCTAAGCTTCAATTTCCTCATTTCCAAAACGAAGGGGCTGGCGACCAGATGAAGAAATTAAAACCATTTGTAGTCCTAAAATGAAGGGGCTGAGCCAGAGGCTTTGCAAAAGGAAATCCCCTACAAAAGGAAAGGCCCCGCGGCCACAGGACATCTTGGGTCACAGACCCGGCCACTGGAAAGGGTTTTAAACCCGAGGGTCCGAGAAAGTGAACTTGTAAGAATAAATTTTAATTTTTTTAAATTAAAAAAATCCTAAAAAGGGGTTCCCTCAATTTAACTCAACTGGCGGCCAAAGGTGGGTTAATTCTATGCATTTGAAAACATGACTCTAAGAAGGGATCCCAAAGCGTCACTAAACTGCCGCCAAAGGGGGGGTTGTTAAGGACTCTAAGAAGGGGCTCTCCCTTAGTCTCACTAACCCTTAGGCAGCCAAAGGGCAGGTCCCCGATTCATGAAATTGAAGAAACCTGCTTAGAACCTTGGGTCAATTTCCTCACTGGCAGCGAAGTCTGATCGATTTCCACCAGGAAGTGAAATCGACAAAGCGTCCCAACCCCCGACCATTGGGCCCCCGAGGGCCAAGAAAGCGGCGGCTCTAACTTTGGGAAAGAAGCCCCGGCCCTGCTTGTGGTCTCCGGGTGGCGGCTGTCCCCGGGGGGGGGGAGGGGGGAAGGAAAAGCTTACGAGGTCGGGGGGCTCGGAGCTGGCCTGCCTCTTCCTCAGCGAAGAGAACCTCTGCTGGCTGCGCACCGAGAACCTTCGGAAGGACTCGCGGCTCCGGGAGGCGAAGTGTCGGAAGGACGCGGTCCGCTTGAAGGGGGTCCGCCCGGGCCCCTCCCCGCTAGTCCGCTCGTGAGCCACGGCCGTGGTCACCAAGTTCAGCGCCTCCTGGAAGGAGCGCCGCACGGTCCCCATCCACTGGGTCATGTGGCTCTGGGCCACGGTCAGTTTGTCTCCGAGGTAATCCATGGGGCCGGAGGGGAAGCGGAGGCGAAAACTGCAAGCGCCGAGCGCGGCCGGGGCCCCACCTCTCCGCTGCGCGGGGGACGCTCCCAGCCCCCTCCTCCGTCGTCGCTTTGGGCTTTCTCTAAGGACACTGACACATCCCAGGGGCTTCGGGGGAAGGAAAAAAAAAAAGTCTCCTCAAAATAAACGCCTGAGCTGGGCGGAAGGCGACGGGCGGCGAGGGTCGGCGGAGCGCCCGGGCAGCATGGCCCCCTCACGGAGCCAGCCCGCTCTCGGCTCGCTGCGCGTCCGATTCCCGGAGCTCCCCGAGCCCGACAGCAGGCGAGAGCGCGGACGGGAGGGGGGCCACCCAGGCAGGCGGGGGGGCCACGCTTAAGCTGCAGGTTTCATTCCGGAGCATGACCGCAGCCCGGGAGCCGGGCTCTGGGGCCGGCGCCGCGCGCGTCCTCGCTTCGCAGGTAACAGCCCCGGCTCCGGCTACCTCTGCTGCCCCCGTGAGTCCGTGAGCGGCCGGACGCGCTGCATGTTCCGGGGGCCAGGGGAGGGGAGCAGCAGGTCCGCCCGAAGTTCCGGCCGCGGCGAGCCCTCGGAGTCCGTTCCCCGGAACGGCTCGCCCCGATCCGCTTCCTCCCCGGGGAGAGAGAGCACCCCGGCGCCTGTCGCCCGGGAGACTGGCGCTCACCGGGTCCTTCCCCGGCTCCACCGGCGGTTCATTTCCGGAGGCAGGGAGGTCCCCGAGGGACTGGGGCGGCACGGAGCCGGACGGGGAGGGGACAGCTCCTCACGGCCCAGCGGGGTCCCGGATGACATCAGACTCCGGGCTCGGAGAGGGGCTTCGCGGCCGAGAACGCGGAGGGGGCGGGGGTTTCCAGGCGCTGGGTCCGCGGCGGGGCTCTTCCCGGCACCCTCCTCTCCCGCCCTGCCCGACGAGCCCGGGGAGAGGCAGCCCGAGATTGCTTCCCAGACACGCACGCGGCTAGGAGGGAGAGCCGGACCGGGAGCCCTCGGGCGGCGCCGGCGGGCAAATCCTGGGCATCTCCCCGAGCGGCCGGCGGCGGGGGAGGGGCTCAGGGCGGCCGCTTCCCCCCGGGCGCCCTCCGGGCTTTCCTGCCTGCCCCGTCCTCCCTCCCTCCCCCCTTCCTTCCCTTCCCTCTCCTCCTACTCAGGAGAAAACAATGAACTAGGTGAAGCGGCGAAGGGCTGCCGGAGGAAGGCAGGAGCTGTGGCGGGGCTTTATTGCCGCACAGGCAGGAGTTGCTATGGCAACCCCGGGAACAGCATCTGCCGGCTGCCCCGACAGGCAGGAGTGGAACGGGAGATTGCAGTGATTCCGAGTTTGCACAGATCACGTGGGCTCGGCCCCGATGCGTTTTAACCCTTCGGGTGGGGGGCGGGGGGGAGGGGGAGGGATGACACGTGCAGGGGACAGCTGGGAGAGTGGCGAGCTTCGGAGACTGGCGAGCTTCGGAGACTGGGCTACCTGGGCCGCTGGAGGGGGGAGGGGAACTCGGGACCAGAAAGGAGGGCTCTTAGAACGCAGACCGTCAGAGGTGGGAGGGTCTCAGAATGGGGGCTGTCAGGGCTGGGAGGGGTCTTAGAACACGGGATGTCAGGGCCGAGAGGGAACTTAGAACAGGGGATGTCAGGACTGGGAGGGGCCTGAGAACAGGGGATGGCAGGGCTAGGACTCCCAGGAAGTGATCTCCCACCATCCTCTGCTGCCTCTTATTACAGCTGGCATGTTTCTGTCATGGTTTCATTGCTACTTTTATGTGTCAGGGGAAGCTAGATGGTGCAGTAGATAGAGGACCTGAGTTCAAGTCTGGCCTCAGACACAACACTTGCTACCTGTGTGACCCTGGGCAAGTCACTTAACCCCAATTGTCTCACTAAAACAATAACAACAAAAGATATTTATATGTGGCCTTTAAGGTTTGTGAATCACTTTCCCAAATCAGTTCATTTGCCTGTGACATAAACAGGGTAAATAGTGGTTAAGTATTTCCTCCATTTTATGGATGAAGAAACTGAGATTCAGAGAAATCATGAAGTAGAACCGTCCAACAGTGACTACAGCAAAAAGAAGGGAGAGAAGGATCAAGCATTTATTAAGCACCTACTGTGTGCCAGACATTGCGCTAAGCCCGGTACAAATCCAGGTCACAAAGCACAGCAGGGGCCAGGCCGCACCCCAGAGAAGCAGGAGAACCAGACCAAATGATCGCATCTCATCCAAGCCACCATCTGCCCTGAGGTGATGCCCAGGTTGGTGAATGACTATGAAGACACGAGGAAAACATGCGGGGTATAAGAGTCCAAGAGCCACAACAGGGAGCAGAGCTGGAAAGCAGTTTATGAACTGATGTCATCAAGTCAATGTACTATGAGCTACCACTGAGAAGGAAATACAAAGCATGAGATCCCCCTTGGGGAGTTTACTTTCTAAAATGGTAGAAAATTGCTGAACAACAGGACCTTATGCAATGGATGGAGGGCGAGGGAGGCTCTTCCTCGCTGAGGGCCTTTCCGTAAAGGCTGGATGCCCACCGGTCGTGGGTGTTGTAAGGGAAGGAACTCTCCGTTTTCATGTCTGTAACCTCCATGCAAAGCCGCAGGCGTTTAAGAAACATTAGCAGAGAGAATTCTGGGATCGTAAGAAGGAACTTCAGAACTAATCCAATTTCCCCATCTTACAGACTGAGAAACTGAGGCAAACAAGGTTAGTTTGCCCAAAGTCAGGGCCAGATACTGGATAAGTTAGACTTGGGCGCAATCTAGCCTAATATTTTGTGATTCTGATAATACTAACAATCCTAATAGCTTCTAGTGCCAGATGTTGTGCAGACATTGAGCATTGACTAATTATCTCATTTGATCCTCACAACAACCCTGGAAGGCAGGTGCTATTATTACCCCATTTGACAGATGAGGAAACTGAGGCAAGCATAGATTAAATGCCTTTCCCGGAGTCATATAGCTACTAAATGTCTGGAGATGGAATTTAGTAATAATAATAACAACTAACATTTTACATAGCATTTACTTTATGTGTGTTAAATATAATAAAATAAATAACAGGTTAAATGGTTTTAAGAGGTTAAGTAACCTGTTCAGGATCACACAGCTGGGAAGTATGAGACCAGGTTCTGAATTCAAGTCTTCCTGACTGCAAGCCCAATGCTCCAGCCACTGTAACACCCAGCTACCATAACTTAAAGCCAGGAGGGGGGATGAGACTTGGCCCATGGTCACCCAATGACATCATGTCAGAGCCAGGAGGGGAACTGACTGGCAATCCAATGCTCCTCCTCCTCCTCCTTCCCTCATTCCCATGGTAACTGGGAGGAGGGCTGCACCCCAAAACAATCACTTCCTCTTGCCTTATCTCGCGGAACTATGTCATCTGTTTACAAGCCCGGGCGAGGACGAGGGGCCTATTCCTACACACCCCAAAAGCCTCATTATTATTATTGCCCATTCCCTGTAAAGGAGAGAAGGGGCCCTTAATCAGGCTCAGGAACAATGGTATCTGGGAATGTGATTCAGCCAAAACCCAGCCTGCCTTCCTTATCAGCCCCAGGAGCACAATTGGAAATGGGCCATTTTCCACCCCAGGGGAAGATGGCGGAGCCCGGGCAAGGATTCCCATTCCTGTCATTGAGGGTCTCCCTAAAAGCGGGATGAGGTTTTGAACTACAGCTCCCACCGAAACAGGGGAAAGGGGGGGAAAGATCTGCTAATCAGGCGCCTCACTCACTCAGCATTTCCAAACATTCACACACACACACCCCCATAGGTGAGAGCAGTTCCAGAGCCCTCAGGGAAAGGACTCCACTTTGCTCCACCGAGGGTGTGTTTGTTCCAGGATTGTATCTTCCATCGCTATTGGGAAACACCGGCCCTGGATTCCCACAATCCCTTTTCCTGGCTTTTGGGAACTTAATCAGGGAAGCTATGTCTCTAAAGGAACTGTAAAGTACAGAATGTCAAAGGCGGAACACTCCTAGAACACAGAACCTCAGATTGCGGAAAAGGTTTCAAACCCAGATTGTGGGAGGGGGAGGATTTGCAAAGCACAGAATGAGTACTAAGTGATCCTCACAACAGCTGTGGGAGAAAAGTGCGATTCTTACATTCCCCTTTTTACGGAGAAGGAAATTGCGACAAATAGAATTAAAGTGACTTGCCCAGGATCACACAGCTAAGAAGTATACAGTTACCAGGATCACACAGCTAAGAAGTATACAGTTACCAGGATCACACAGCTAAGAAGTATACAATTTTATATGATGAAAAGCATTCTATGTATCTCATTGGATCCTCTTAACAACCCTACAAGGTAAATGCTTTTATCATCTCTTGTTTATAAACTAAGAAACTGAGGCATAAGAAAATGAAATGAGCCGGGCAGGGTCACAGACAGCTAACAAATGGCTGAGATGATGTCCGAATCCTTCTCTTCCTAATTCTCAAGCCCAGCGCTCCATCCAGGAAACCCTGCCGCCTCCCAGGCCCAAAGTCACAGGGTGGAAATTGCTCCAGAGCTTGTTCAGCCCAAATACCCTCATTTTATTGAGATGAAACATCCCTTGGGTCTCACATGTAGTAAGGAGCAGAGAAGGGACTCGAACTCAGGACCTCCAACGGAGGCTCACAGTTCTTTTGGCAGCAGAAACGTTTGCAAGGCTGGGAGATCCAAGTTGAGAATGTTCTCAGCGGACCTCCAAAATCCAGACCCCGGAGACGGAAAAACCAGAAGCGACACAGTCGTGTCTTCACCACGGAACATAAACCATGGAGAAATGAGAAAAGGCTTCTCCCCATTTCGCTGAGGTTTTTATAATGCTCGGGGGAGCTGCTGAAAAGGGGGCCTAACAAACTAAAGATAGCTTTGTGGAGCCACCAAAAGGTATTAGGTTTTTGCGATTACCACGTCTTTTTATAAAATAAAAATATTTTATTTATTTTATTATTTAAAATCTTTCTTTTTATAAAATGTGATCTAGTGGAAAGAGTCTTGCTCTTGGGAATCCAGAGTACTGGGGTCGTTCCATTAAACAAAGAATTCTCCCGTGTCTGCTCTGGACAGATTCTAGGCTGGGTGAATTGGGTCAACATCTTGACCAAACTTTGCCCTCAATGGGCAAACTTTTAAAGCATTAAATAAAGGCTGGTTACTGTGGCCTGGATTCGAGAACAAATACTACATGGAAGATCCAGAGCAGTTCACTTGGATTTCTAAGAGTTGCCAAGGAGATCCCGACTTGCATTAGGAGAGGGAGATTCCACACCTGGGAGGTCCCCGGACCCACAGAATCCTCATGTCCAGTCCCTAAGCCCTTTACTGAAATTTCTCTATTTGGCACCCAAAGCCTTTCTCAACCTAGCTCCAGTTGACCTTCCCTGCCTCGGTTTACATTTCAGCTAATTCTCCAGTCCAGTCAAACTCATTTTCTTACTCTTTCTCACATACTCGCTGCTGCCCACCATGGCTGGAATTCATTCCTTCCTCTCCTCCACTTCAAATGAGGTCATATTTGTAAAGTGTCTACCATCGTGCCTGGCATACAGTAGGCACTCAATAAATGCTGACTGATTATTATTAACTTGGCTTTATCTTGTAATCCACTCTGACCACTTACTGTCCTTTCCCCAGGATGTTTGCGTGCGACAACCCCTGTACCCTTCCATGGGCCCCAAACTATCTAATTTCAAATTGAGAATTGGTGAGGTTCGGATGGACCATTTTTTCAAGTTTTACAAAAGGGGAAACTGAGGACTAGAGAGAGCAGAGGGAGGAGCCAGACCCAGGATTTCACCAATTCACATAAGGGCAGGTAACTGCACCTACCCACAGGTCACCTGCTTTTTTCTCCATGCATTGCTACTCCCTCCCCCACCCTGCTAGCCTTGGATGTGCAGGAAAGCTTTTCAAAGGTTTCATTGTGAAAATATAAATAAATAAAAAAATAATGTGCTCACTCCCTGGCTCGGCTCCAGTGGAGGTTAATAAGCATGCGATCAATTACGATGACCAAGGATTCTGGGAAGGGCCACAGTGAACGCCCTCCCCAGCGAGGCTTCCCAGACCACCGGCGGGTCCCGTGGCCTTCGAACATTTACCAGGCACAGAGCACTCCCAGACGGGCCCAAGATTGCCGGGGTGTGTCAGAGCCAAGCTGCGTGCCGGCCGTCTCCGGCAAACCCGAGGGCCAGCCCTGCCACGTGAGGGTGGGAGCCCCAGCTTGTCTAACTCCCCTGGGGGGGCCGGGGGCCTCAAAAGTGAGGGGTTTGGATCAAAAGTCCTCAAAGGTCCCTGCAAGCATCTTTCATTAAGCACCTCTATTAAGGACTAATAAGAAGCTCTGACATCCCCAGTTCTAAGCCCCCTCCCAGCCCTGACACCCCCTGTTCTAAGCCCCCTCCCAGCCCTGACACCCCCTGTTCTAAGGCTCCTTCCAGTATTTCTCAAGCTCCTGTTGCACACCAGTCACTGTGCTCAGCCTGGAGATACTAGTTCCTGCCTTCAAGGAGCCGACAATGGAATGGAGGCGACAACATGAAAAGAACCATCTCCAAAGCGAGCTCTAGGCAGGACACACAAGAAATAATGAGCAGAGGAAGACACTGGACTGTGGGATTTTAGCTGAGACCTGAACAAAGCCAGGGCACCAGGCAAAGGGGCGGCCACAGGCAGAGCTCAGACAGGCGATGGTGGGTATCGGACGCCTGGACCAGGAGGACCAGAAAGGGCGGGGGCGGGGCTGGCTTAGAAAGAGCTCTGGGAGCCAGAAGATTTCGTATTTGCTCCTGGTGGGGATAGGGAGCCAGTGAAGGGAACAGAGTGAGGGCTGCTCAGGTTCAATCTGACAATTGAAGGGAAGGAGGCAGACAGAACCCCATCCCACCCCCCAAAAAACAAAGCAGGCGACAGCCGCAGCCCAGGGAGGAGATGAGGGCCTGCAGCAGAGGAGAGAAGGAGGCATCTGGACTGGGGGGGGGGGGGGCTGGCAGTGATTGGACCAGGGGGCCAGAGTGAGGCTGGCAGCCGTGTCGGGAGCTGGGGTGGGAGCTGGGAAGCTGGCAGTGCCCTCAGCCGCACAGGGCGCAGAAGGCAGAGATGATGACGCGTTAGCTCCAAACATGTGGAGTTTACAAAGTCGGGGACATCCAGCTCGAGGCGTCTCAACGACGCGAGAGACGCGAGACTGGAGGCGGAAAGAGAGGTAAAGGCTGGGCAAGCAGCCTCCAGGTGCCTGCGCGCTGTCGGGGGAGGCTCTATCAGGAGGGTACGGAGGAAGCCTGCTCCAGATGACCTCCCCGACTCCTGCAGAGCCTGGGCCCCCCCGAGACTCCCCCCAGCCTATGCTTTGCTCTGTA
Organism: Sarcophilus harrisii; assembly: GCF_902635505.1. Classification (NCBI taxonomy): domain Eukaryota; kingdom Metazoa; phylum Chordata; class Mammalia; order Dasyuromorphia; family Dasyuridae; genus Sarcophilus; species Sarcophilus harrisii. Next base: position 701,699,442 of record NC_045426.1, on the reverse strand, counting down.
GAGGTACTGGATGCAAAGGGCCCGATGCCGAGTCCCTCCAGGGCCACCAGCCATGGGGCCTGAGCCCAGGGTCCGGCCCCTATGGTTCTCAAGGCTGGCAGCGTCTCCAGAGGCTGGTGCTTGGGAGCTCACTGAGCTGCAGGCGGCTCTGCTGCCCCGTCCCACGCCAGTCAGTCTGGACGGGGAAGCTGCTTATCTGAAAGCGCACAGCTCGTTCCCTTCTCAAAGGTCGCGTCTCCTGCCCAGGATGGAGGCAGGCAGGGAGAGGTGGGGTGGGGGGAGGTGGGGCGGTGGGGCGGGGGGGGGGAGAAGAGGGGACCATTACAAATGAGTGAAGGAAAGCGGGGGAAAAGGGCCTCCCCCTTCCTGGCAGTCCAGACAGCTGGCCCCAGGGTGGGATCAGCCAAGAGCTCACTGTGGCCGGAGCACCTCTCCTCCCTGGCCCGGAATGACTTCCTCTATGAAACTGGAAGGTTGGAAGACCTCTCCCAGCTCTGACATCCCCTGTTCTAAGCCCCCTCCCAGCCCAGCCCTGACGTTCCCTGTTCTATGATCTAATGTTCCTGCTAATCCTGACCTTCTCGGTTCTGAGCCCCTCTCAGTTCTGCTATTCAGTGTTTCACATTTTCTTGGCTTTTGTAGCTCATAATTATAATGAATCTTCCATCTGCTTCCTGCTGGGCCGGAGCCTTTCTCCCCATTTCTCCAGTGACCAGAGAAGCAGAAAGGCCCCAGGTGACCCTTACTACCCACTCGACTTCACAAGTGACTTCACAAAAGGCCTCAGTTTCCTCATCTGTTAAATGGAAGGGTTGGAACAGTGGCATTCCCTTCTATCATGCACACAATGGGGAGGAGGGTACATGTGTGCCCAAAGCCTTAACAATCTTGGATGCTCAGGGCAGTTCTCAGGGGTCCCAGTGCCCAATTTTGCTCGGTAACCCCCGGTGACACGTTAGTTATGTCAAGATCAAACAACTAACTCTCCCATCGCCATTCGACCCTCACCCCCGACCCTCTCCTTCTCATAGAGGACACCTCCCATGGGGGGGGGGGCGATGCCCTTTGGGGTCAAGGGGAAGGAAGGACAGCATTTGGGGAAGGAGGAAGGAAGGGCTCTTAAGCAAACTGCTTGGGGGGTCTTCAGCCTCTGCCTTCCCACAATGATTTTCCTCTTCCTACTTGAGAAACGGCCTGCTTCTCCTCCCCCGGTTCATTATATCCTGGAACAAGCCCAGAGCCAGCTCCAGGGGAGGAGGATGGGTGCCGGTGGGGGGGACGGGGCGACGGCTCCCTGAAAACCAGCCTCTCCCCGATCTGGCCAACGGCAATTGTCAAAAAACAAAGGCCGCCCGGCTTCTGAGGAGGTGGAAGGCGAGGTGGAGGGCCGCTCTCCATCGGGGAGGGCTTCCCGGCAAGGAGTTATTTTCGGGATGTTCTCATAATCCCCCGAGTATTTTTCCTTCCAAACAGGACTTAATGAGGTTCATTAGGACTGCAGCACTTTCTGAAGCTATAGGGGGAAGGCATGAATGCCGATCAGGGAAACTGGGCCTCCCCAAAGCGGGGAGGGGGCCAGGAAAGAAACAGACCTTCTAGGGCTTAATTAGGAACACAAAGGAAGCCCAGAATCGCGCACCAATGGGAGCCCAGATCCCCGAGCTGGAAAGGTTTTCCAGAGGCCATCCCAGCCTGCCGAGCCCCACCTGAATAAAGAACCTTTTCTTGTCCATTCAGACCCAAGGGTGGTCTCCCAAGCTTTCCTCGCCGACCTCCGACGGGAGGCGGGGGGATCACTACCTCCTGAGACATTTCATTCCATTGAGGAGATTGCTCACTGTTGGAAATGTTCCCCGAAATCCATTTCTAAGAATTCTACCCAACCGCTCTGCCTTCTGGGAGTGAGCAGTCAATCACAGCGATGAGCAACTAGTAAGCACCAACTGTATGCCAGGAACTGTATTCGATTCTAGGGACATGAAGAAGGGCAAACAAAAAACAAAATCAAAACTTGTTCTCAAGAGTCCATAGCTCAATGTGAACAGCAATGTGAATGTCCAAATGAGATGCAGATAGGGGAGATGAGAAGTAATTAGCAGAGAGTAGAATGTTTACTATGTGTCAGATGCTATACTAAGCATATGACAACTCATTTGATCCTCACAACCCCGAAGGTAGGTGTTATTATTATTATTATTATTATTATATTATTATTTTTTATCATCATCATCATCATCTCCATTTTACAAATGAAGAAACTGAGGCAAACATCCATTAACTGATCTGCCCAGCGCCACACAGCTAGTATCTGAGGCTGGATTTGAACTCAGCTTCAGGATTGAATGGATTCTTCCCCTAGCATCATCAAATGTAATGCATTTAGTTCCTTTGCTGCCTTTTTTCCCCCTTCCAATACAATCCCCCCTTTGCTCCTTCTTGCCCAGCCCCCAGCTTCCCTTTGCACATCTTACAGGCACTCAACCCCTGGACTCTAGTCCATTTGGCATCCTGGTCTGCCTCAAGTTGGTCAATGTCTGCCTTAAAATGTGGAGCCCAGAAGGGAAGTCCAGGTTTGAGCAAAGGAAACAGTAGGACAGAGACCAGCCTTGTGCTTTTGGAAACGGTACCTCCAATACCTCTCTGGCAGTTATGTCGCACCACTGATTTATGTCTCCCCTTTTTAGCATGAATGCTTGCCTCCTCATACCTCCTCCATCCTTATCCCCGTCCCAGTGAGTCTGAGAAATTGGGAAGCTTTTAGATTTATTCAAAGATTCTGAGATTTATCCCCATTCGATCTCAACATCTGTGCTGTCCCCATGTTGCATTAAATGGAGGAAATTTTATGCAAATAATTTGCTGAAAGGGCCAACAGAGTTAAAATAGGCAGCATTTGGTTTGTGTACTGCCCCCGATCATCATAGCAACAGAAATTTTTTTAAACACTTTTTTTTTTTTAGTTTTTAGTTTTCAACATTTACTTTTATAAAAGTAAAGAGATTCGTTTTCATTTTTTTTCTCTTTTCCTCCCTCCAAGACAGCAAGCTGATCTGATATAGGGTACACATGTACAATCCTATTAAATATATTTCCACATTAGTCACATTGTGAAGAAGAGTCAGAAAGGGGAAAATCATGAGATAGGGAAAAAAAAAAAAAAACAGTCTGCTTCAATCTGCATTCAGACTCCTTAGTTTTTTCTCTGGATGTGGATGGCATTTTCCCTCAAGAGTCTTTTAGATTTGACTTATAACAAACAACAGAAATCCTACAATGAGGTGCATTTCCTGCTTACTCAGAACTCATTAAAGGCAATAAGAGATTTCCTTCTCTATGACTGGGGTCAGGGAAAAACCCTCCTAAGCCAATCTGAGGTTTCTCCTGTCATCATCTCCAAGCTCACTATGAAATATAAAGATTATAATTCATGCCCCATCCTAAAATGTGTACAGTCCCAACCGTCTGCTAGCTCTGTGGCTCTAGGGAAATCACCTCCAATCCTGTAACGGCGTGTCTCATCAGATGCTCATAGATTTGGAGTGAGGACAGTCAGTCAACAAACACTTACGAAGCACCTACTATGTGCCAGGTATGGCGATAAGCACTGAAGATAGAAAGAAAGAGAAGGTCATTGCTGCCCTCCAGCAGCTCAGGATATAGTCAGGACACTTGGATATTACCACAGAGCGAGAGTCCCAACATCAGTCTTTGAAACGACTCTCAAAGATGCCATTTTATTGCATATGAAACCGAAGCCTGGGGAGGTATAATATAACAACACGCTGCCTCGCTGCTGAGGAAGACAGCCAGAGGATGAAGAAGGAGGGACCGGACAGCCTGAGGTCCCTGTTATCCTAGAGAGCCACTGGGGAGGAATCCCTCCTCCAAAAAGACTGGAAAAAGTCATTGCTTTCCTCAAAGATGTCTAAAAGCAATATAAAAAATATAATAAATGTAATATAATAATGTGGCAGCTAGGTGACACCATAATGTATAGAGCACAGAGCATACAATCAGGAGGGCCCGAGTTCAAATCCAGTCCCAGACACTTACTAGCTAGCTAGGTGACTGAGCAAGTCACTTAACTGTGTGCCTCAGTTTCCTCATCTGTAAAATGAGCTTGACAAGGAAATGGCAAACCACTCCAGTATCTTTGCCAAGAAAACCTCAAAATGGAGTCACAAAGAGATATGGCTACATATAGTATTTCTTTTTCTTTTCTTTTTTTTTTTTTTTTTTGAGGCAATTGGGGTTAAGTGACTTGCCAAGGGTCACACAGCTGAGACTAGATTTGAACTCAGGTGCTCCTGACTTCAGGGCTGGTGCTGTATCCACTGAGCCACTTAGTTATCCCCTGCCAATAGTATTTCTTGTACAATCTGATGGAAGATGAACCAAATGATCTTATGAGATCCCTTCCAGCTTCATGATTTTATGAAGGTCTTTCGGGCTCAAACATTAAAAAAAGGTGTTTCTTGTAAAGCAGAAGCAACATAAAATGCACAGAGTGCTCTGCAAACTATAAAGCATGACACAAAGGTCATAGTTATTATTATTATTATTACTACCATCTAATTCCCAGCCCTGCCATGAGCAGAATGAGGTCATAGGTACAAAGATGCTTTGAAAAGATGACGTCTGAAGGATGTCTGTTCTCCCCGTCATTGTTACTGTCCTGCTGCAGCTGCCCAGACAAGCCTCCGAGGGGCCGGCTGCAGACAGAGCCCGCTGCCAAGGCTGACCCCGTCTCAGCTCACCTAGTTTCACCCCACTCCCAGCGTTAGAGCTCCTGGCTCGGCTTGACTCTGGGGGAAGGAAACAGCAGTGGTGGGCAGAATCGAGAAAAGGCACATCTAGGGTGGGTGTTGGGGAAAAGCCCTGCAAACGACTGCTGTTATCCCAAGGAGGAGCAGATTTCTTGATGAGGGAGGGAGAGTCCCCCATCAGGGGACCAGACGCCCCTCCGGTTCCTCTCAGCGCCGAGGAACCAAATTCTGGATCTCGACAATGGTCACGTCCACCGGGCGCCATGGTGGAATCTATGCTCAGGCAGGGAGGAAACCCTCTGAAGAGCCAGAGGCCTGGCCATGTAGGGCTTCCTGTCCACCTGCACCGGCCAGAGTGAGCAATCAGAAAAGCATGCAGCAGAGACCAGGGGGGAGGGAGGCCACGGGGCAGTGCCGCTCCTGCCCCATCAGGACCCAAGCTAGGCCTGAGGAGTGGCGGGGGTCCCTGCCAAGCAGCCAGCCCGGGGAGGCTGACAACTTCAGAACTTCTCTGTCTGACCCGGCGTGTTAATGGGGAGGAGGAGGAAAAGCACCGTGCTCGGGGCCATTCACTTTGGGCATCTGCAGATAGAGAGGCGCCTCCGTCACGGGAGCCGGTGCAGAGCGTGGGGACTTGGGAAGAGACCGCTCGGCCCACGAGGAAGACACGGGCTGCTGGAAATAAACCCTGAAGGGAGAGCGAAGAGGAGATGAATCAGCCGGTTCAGTGAGAATTTCCAAGCACTCGGATTATTCCAAATATAGTGGGGTTGGAGGGTGCAGGTGCCGAAGATTCACTGGAGTGAGCACGTCCTGGGCGAGCATTTACTAAATACCTACTATGCGCCAGGGCTAGTGCCAAGTGCTGGGGATACCACATGAAGATAACCCTGTACAACACAGTAGGGAGAATGATGCAAGACTCAAATCCATGATTTTATCTGCATAGGGAATTCCCACGGGGGAAATAACAGTCACGGACCTGCGCCTGCCTCAAATTTAGGGTATCAGAGCACACAGTTGGACTCAGAGAGGTCAGGGACTTGTTCAGGGTCACACAGCAAGGTGGCAGCAGTCTCTGGACTTGAACCCAGTTTCTTTCCAACTTCAAGGCGGACTCGCTACTTGTTATCCAGTAACAGCAACAACAAACCAATGCAAAAAATAATCCTATCAAAAATAGCAACTGAAATTCAGAGGGCGCTCAACTTAGTGCTGGAGGAAGCTCTCCAAACCTATAAAGTGCCAGAGGGGCTGATCAGCATTGGGGGAAGGACTTTCCTCACCCCGGAGTGGTCCCCATAGCAATAAAACCAAGGGCTCCCCAATCTCTGAGTTTTCCCCTGCATTTGGAGTGAAGTTTTCCAAGCATGGTCCATTCGTCTTAGAGATAAGGTACTATCAGATAAAGGACTAGTCCCAGGGTGCACAGCTCCTGCCTAAAGTGAGATTCGATCCCTGATCTCCTGACTCTAGGCCCAGCATTCTATTGATCATGTTGCAAGAGTGAAAAGAGGAAAGAGTCTTGCTCACCTCTTCTGTAGAATGGGTTTCCCACCTCCCACACTCTCTGCCTCATGGGACTGTGGTTAGAATTAAATGATAAAAAGCATTGAAGTTGGTGGCGTTCTGAGGTGCAGAAGGGTACAGCTCATCCACTGGACCGCCTCACTAATAATGGCACCAGGGGACTCCCCCAAGGGCTGGACTTAAGAGAGCTGAAGCAGCCCAAGCACAAATGGAGGAGGTCAAAGCTTCTATAACAGTGAGGGGGGATCAGGCCCCTGGAGTAGTCAAACACTTTCAGAGTGGGTGGGATACAGAGACCGAGTCTCAAAATGAGAGATAAATAGATGGATAGAGGTAGACAGATGAGAAATGAATAAGTGAGAGAAGTATGGTGGATAACAGGTGAATATAGAGGCAGACAGACAGACAGATAGATAGGATGGCTGGGATGGCTAAGTGCACAGATGGATGATAGATGGATAAAAATAAGAGATATGATGGATGGCAGATGGATATAGATAAACAGACAGATAGATGATAGAGAGAGGATAGATAGATAGCTGAATCAATAGATAGGTAGATGAATGGATAGGTAGATGGATAGATGGAAAGATAGATGACAGAGATGGATCAATGGATCAATCAATAGGTAGATAGATGTATGGAAAGATGATAGATAGATAAATAGAAGACAGGATAGATAAGTAGGCAGATAGATAAATAGATAGATGGATGGCAGGCAGAATAGATAGAAACGCTGGATAGGTAGATAGGTAGGTAGATAGCAGGATAGGTAGATAGCTACATATCTAGATGAATGGATGGATAGATAGGCAAGATAGATAGATAGATAGATACAGAGAAAGACAGATAGATGGATAAAGATGAGATTTATAGTGGATGATGGACAGACAAATGAGAGATGAATAAAGATGAGAGATATGGTGGATGGATAGATGGATATAGCTAGATGAGCACACAGACAGATATCCACCTTTCCTCAGAAAAATTTCCTTAGGGAATTGCTCCGAGCTCCTCCAGTGAATTTCAGAGCATGATGATTTTCCACGATATCCGCAGCAGCCCTCGGGGGCCGGAGAGAGACACACATCAGGCTTAAGGAGGCTGCGCCACATCAGATCCAATCTGAAAGCCGCCAACCCAGTTCAGATCCTCATCTCCTCCCACCCAGACTTCTGGAAGCGCCTTCAGCCTGGCCTGTTGACCTCAATTCATCCTCCACTCCCCTGCCTGAGGAATGGTTCCATAGCCCAAGCCTGGCTTTGTGAGCCCTGACTGAAAAGCCAGAGCACAAGGAGGTTCCCGTGATTCACATACATTGCTGTCCAACTATACTCCCTTCTCCCCCACACAGCTTTCCATTTCATCTCAGCACCTTTGTACTGACCGTCTCCCTCCTCTCCAAATTACAGAATCCTCCTTCTTTCTCGAGTCATCTCAAGCACAAACTTCTACACAAAGACTATGGATCCTCCAGCTGCTCCTTCCTTCCCTCTCCAACTGTCTTCCATTCATTTGCAATTACTGTCTGTACGATGATTCTTTAGACAGATGGACGGATGGAGAGAAGGACGGGTGGATAAATGACTGGTTATGATAGATAAATGCAGATAAAGAATAGATGGATAGAGACAAGAGACGAACAGATGGATGAAAAGACAGATGAATAGATAGGTAACCAATAAATGGATGGATGGATGAACAGATGACGTGGCTACATGATAGATAATAAAGATATAAATGGAATAATAGATGAACAGATGGATAGTGCTAAGGTGGTGGATAAATAGATGGATAAGTGAATATGTTGATGATGGAGGGAGGGAAAGAAGGATGGATGATAGACAATAGATGGATTGAGATTGATACATGATAGATGAGAGGGATAACATATAGAGAAGGATGATAGATCAGTTAATATATGGAAGATCAGTTAATGGATGGATGGATAGATGGATGGAAAGATGGAAAAACAGATAAAAAGCTGTCATGAGAGAGATAAAAGATGGATAATTCAATGGATGGATGGATGGACCAATGAATACATCGATGGATAGAGATGACAGGTTGATCTATATAGATGACAGAGATATACAGATGGGTAGATAACTGATATATAAAAGGTTATGTTTAGTCACTCAGTCATATCTGGCTTTGTGATCCCTTTTGGGGTTTTCTTGGCAAAAGGTACCAGAGCGGCTCATCATTTCCTTCCTAGTTCAATTTACAGTTGTGGAAACTGAGGCATGCAGGGTGAAATGACTTGCCCAGGCTCACACAATTAGTAAGTATTTGAGGCCAGATTTGAATTCGGGTCTTCCTAACTCCAGGCCCAGTACTCTATCCACTGCACCATCTAGCTGCCCTAGGAAAGATTATAGAGATAGCTCATGGATGGAAAGGTAGAATGAAGGTTTCTTAAGCTTTTATTGTGTGCCAGACACTGTGCCAAGCTTTCTGGGGGAAGGGATTATTTCATTCTCGGTACAAACAATACCTAGAGGAGGCCCTTAATAAGTGCTCGCGGAGAGACTGCAACCCCCAAGAAGGATGCAGCGTGCACGGGTGCTGATCCGCAGGGGAACGGAGGGCCCCGGGAAAGAGAACAGAGTGTGCATGAAGAGGTGCCCGCTCAGCTTGGACGAGGGAGCCCCGCTTTGGGCCCACTGCCAGCCGAGGGAGCCAGACACCACCTGTTGCTCCGACAATACGAGCACGTCCCCGTCCTTCCTGTTCCTCCCGACACAGCCGCACGAAAGCAGCAGGAGATTGGGGGCCACCGAGACCACAACAACGGCCCAGCGATTTTCCACCCCCTTTAATGAGAGAGGAAAGAAGGGCCGGCGGATTCCATCCACCACGTGCATGGCTACCGGAGAGCGATTCGCCTTAGTCACAGGGTGGGTTCGGTGGCCATTGTTGGTCAGCTCTCAAACCTGTGGTTCTGGAGCAAATCACTGTTTATTAAAGATTAACCGACAGATCACCAAGCTGGGATTGGAAGGGACCTCAGAGGACAGCTGGTCCCACCTGAATAAGCTTCCTCTCCACAACATCCCTGACTTAAAGCCCTCCGGTAACAGGGAGCTCGCTCTCGCCCCACTCTGCCCACCTCCCCAGGGGCAGCTCTCATTGTCTGCAGGGTCTCCCTGACCCCAAGTCTCGAGATCGACCTCTCCCACCCGCTGCGGCTGGGCCTGCTCTCCGGAACCGAGCAGAACAAAGCTCATTTCTCTTTATTTTTACCTAGAAGTCCAAATTTCTCATAAATCATAAATTTTTGGGAACAGGCAGTGAGGTCAGGTGGCCTGCCCAGGACCAGTGTGTCTGCGGCCAGACTCGAATTCAGTCCCTCCAAACTCCAGGGCCTGCGTTCTGCCCACTGCACCACCAGCTGCCCCATGTTCTTTCCAGTCGTGGCCCAGCTTGCTTTGTAGCGACCCACTGAGAAGATGTGAGTCATAGCACAGCCCTCCTCCACGGGTCAGGGATGGACCTGAGCACTCAGACCCTTAATTCAAGGCCTGAAAGAACGAGATGATGTCATCAGACAGAGAGAAAAGCAGTCCACAAAGACCCACTTTCCCCCCCGCCGGGGCGGGCCTGGGGCCTGCTCCTCTCCCTATCAGCTCCCAGCTTTCTCCCCACAGGGAGCCCGGGAACAATAGCGGGAAGTTGGCCGGATGCCGCCCGCTTTAACGTCCAGGGAAAACAGGGACGGGAGCAAAACAAGCTTGGCAGGTTTGCAGGAACCTGCGGCCTGAAGTGCTTGGCTCAGTGCCTGCAAGATCCAAGTTCGAATCCCGTCTCTGCCTCATAATAATAATTGTTATCTACGACAGCGATAATAGCAGCTAGCTCAACTTTATGGGGTACTTCTGGGAGATTTTTTTCCGAGTTTGTGAAATGTTTTCCCAAGACTGAGAATCCTGGGAAGTAAAGGACTATTATTATCTCCATTTCACAGAGGAAGAAACCGAGGCAGACAAAATTGGGTCACACAGCCAAGGAAGTATCTGAGGATGGATTTGAACTCGGCTCCTCCTGACTCCAGGGAGAAAGCTTTTAACCACTGCACCAGTCGGTTTGCCTAAAGGGAAAGATGGAACAAAATCCATCCCGGGCAAACCTCCTCTCGCCTCAGGTTGCTCATTTGTAAAAAGCCGGGGAAGGTATACACATATATCCATATAGAGATCATATATCATATAGAGCATATGATAGTATATAGAATACAGAGCATATGTATATCATATACAGTATATAGAATATGGAGTATATGATAATATATAGAATACCAAATATATGTATATCATATAGACTATGTGATAGTATATAGAATACAGAGTATATGTATATCATATATGTATATAGAATATAGAGTATATAATAATATATTGAATACAGACTTCATATGTATAGAATACTGAATATATATGCATCATATAGAATATGTGATTGTATAGAGAATATAGAGTACGTGATAATATATAGAATACAGAGTATATGATTGTATAGTGAATACAGAGTATGTATATATTATATAGAATATGTGATAGTATAGAGAACATAGAGTATATGATTCTGCTCAGCTTCTGGGTCACTCAGAAAGAGAAGAGCAGAATTTGGACAATAACTTTCCCTACTGACGTCAAACCCATAAAAAAATCCCTAGAACAATAGCAACAGAAGTAAAAATACCCAGCAGAAAAGCGACCAGACGGGGGTCATGGAAGCAGATGCGACATTTTCGGGATTATTTTGGGAAAGTTAACAGGATTCTCAGATCAGAGAATTCTGGGCTGGGAGAGACTTGAGGAGACACTTTATGCAGCTCCCGCGTTCAGTTTCAAGAGAAGGAAAATGAGGCTCGGAGCAGAGCCAGGGGCTTTAGGGCTAATCAATGGCACAACGAAGGATGCTTTGTGCATAACACAGGGCAATGGAAAGAGGGTTGGCTTGATCTAGAGTCAGGAGGACCAGGTTCGAATCTCCGTTTGGACCCTTATTAGCCGTGTGATTTTGAGCAAATCTTTTATCTTCTCTGAAGATCAGTTTTCCCATCTGTTAAATAGGAAAAAATGACCTCTCTAGAATATCCCCTCCACCCCCAGGTCTCTCATGACAATCAAATGAGACAATGTTTGCAAAGCTAAATGTGCTCGTAAACATTAGCTAGTCTGGATCTGAGATTGTATTGGGAACTTCCTGGTGTGGAAACTCCCTCTACCAGTAAGAATCAATAGCTTATCTGTAATTTAGATGAGGGGCTAAGCAATTCACTGGACAGAGTTCTGGGCCTATAGAAGACTCATCTTCCTGAATTCAAATCCAGCCTCAGACACTATCTGGATGATCCTGTTTGCCTCAATTTCCTCATTTGTAAAAAATGAGCCAGAGAAGGAAATGATATAAACCAACAACAACAACTTAGAGACTTAGAGAGTATCCTGGGGCACTCAGTGATTAAATGACTTGCCCAGGATCATACCACCAGTATTGGTGAAAAGCAAGACTTGAATCCAGGACTTCCTGACTCCAAAGTTAACTTCTGCCTACTTCAGCCTCTCAAATGTCGGCTACTATGAATAACACGCCTTTTTAAAAAATTATAAATCGTTTAGCATATAGGACAATGCGATAAACTCATTAATAACTGTTAGAATTTTTTTAAATTTTATTATATTTTATTATCCGTAATCATTAAAAGCACATAAACACAAAGAAGGGTTTCTAATGACCAAATCAGGGCTAGGGATTGGCCTTGTGATTTCATTAGTTTAGGGAAATCCCAGGTGAGAAAATTCCCTCCACGGATGCAGACTGGCATCTTCTCTGTAACTGCCAGTCTTAGGGAACAGTCTAGAGGAAAGGGACTTGCCCCAGCTCATACAACCAGGTTGCATCAAAGGCAAAATTTGAATCCTAGGTCTTCGGACTTCCGGTTCAGCTAACTATCTGCTCTATCAGTTTTAAATGATTAATTAAAAGACAGCCTAATAGTTCCCCCCCCCCAATAAAAAAACATCCCTTTACCAAATTAGAATTTTCAGATAATCAATAATAATAATAATCCCTAGAAATATGGATAAAAGAAATCCTAGACTTGGGAGTCACTCTACGACTGACCACATAGGACCCCGGGGTAAAGTCACTCTAAATCTTTGAGGCTCAATTTCTCCATCAGTAAAAAATGGCTAAGAACACTCGCCTTCCCTCCATTAATGAGGTGCTATGAGAAAGGTACTTCATAAAAACATATGGTGCTATGGAAACCTGAGCTATTATTATCAGCAGCAACTCAGCCCCTCTTGATCCTCCAATTTCCAGAAAACAATTCTGTCAACTCTATACACGAGGTCAGCTTACGCCCCCGTAACATACCGAGCGGATCCAGTTACAAGGGATTCATTCAACCGGCAAGCACCTACTATGCGCCCAAAGCAAATGACGCAATCCCTGCTTCAGAGAGAATATATTTTATGAGGGGGAAAGGAGGAGAAAAAAGATGTGTCTATTATTTAGGATAACAATAACCAGCAGGTGCTGTGCTGAACACTACAACTGTGACTTCATGATATGTCATATGACCAAAAGGCAAGTAGGTGGTCCACGGATGAGCACCGTTCCTGACGTCAGGAGTTCAAATCCAGCCTCAGACACTTACTGGATGGGTGACCCCAGGCAAGTCATTTAACCTCATTTGTAGGTGAAAGGAGGGAGGAAGAAAGGAAGAAAAGGGAAATGTATGACCACAAGGGATGACAGTCCATGTGTCAACTATTTTTTCAATATCATGAAAATATAAGGAAGGCTACCAGAACTTTAGATGGATTTATAGGAAGACAAGAAGGGGGAAAAAAAATCACAGAAAGCAGGCAGTTACTGATGGGCAGCTATCGGCACCAATGAACGCACATTCTCATGAGTGAAAGCACGGTCACTCAAGGTTTTGGAGTACGTTATATCCAAGGGTGGTATCCATGCTTGGCTTGGTCTGAGAGGGTCAAATGCTGAGCAAAAGGCTCCGCCCTGGGGTCAGAAAAGAGTCTTCCTCCTTTTTTCAGTTTGTGCTGAACCTGCCCGTGATCCACTCTAATTATTCTGGTCTAAAGCCAGGAGCAGCTTTGCTATTAAAACTAAGTAGCGTGTTTACTCAAAATACCAAAGTCTTGCTCGAGTTTCCACTTGATTCCCTGTCCCGTGTTTCATTTCAATGGGAAGAATATTCATTCGTTCATTCGTTCCTTTGTCTGTGCTCATTTAATAAGCATCCAGTAGGGCTCACTATATGGCAAGCGTGGTGCTCCATAAAGCCAAACCACCCCTGCCTTTCCCTTTTTTCCTGCCTTTTTCTGAGGCAATGGGGGTTAAGTGACTTGTCCAGGGTCACACAGCCAGGAAGTGTAAAGTGTCTGAGCCCAGATTTGAACTTGGGTCCTTCTGACTTCAGGACTGGGGCTCTACCCACTGTGCCACCCAGCTGCCTCCACCCCTTTCTTCTTAAGTTTATATCAATGTATACACACAAAAAATTAATTTGAAACATAAACAAAGTTCCTTTTGACTCAAGAGCCCTAGGTTCTAGTCCCAATGTCTGGCCACTAATTAGCTGGGAATCTGAGCTACTCTTTGGCTTTATCTGGGTCTTCCTTTTCTCATAAAGGGAGGAGACGGGGAGGGGAGGGAGTAAAAACTGAACAACTCATCCCCCAAATCCCGTGACATTCCCTATCTCGCTCCCAGCCCCAGCTTATTAAACTTCTTTCCAGAGAAGAGACTCGAGGATTGCCCAACACGTTCCCCAATCGCCATGGGCAAGGACAACGGAAGTCCTGATGGGATGGCAGGATCTCAGGGAGGCTGGGAACATGGCGGTGGGCTGGGATGGGAGCGCCCTCTGGTGCTCAATTCAGAATGCCTTGGCAATTAAGGAGGCAGGAATTGGCGAGATCATGTTCAAATCATGTTCAGAAAATGTCAGAGCTGGGAAAATGCCAGGAACATAGAACCAAAGAGCTGGGAGGGGCCTTAGAACAGGAGATGTCAAAACCAGAAGGAACCTTGGAACAGGGGAGGTCAGGGCTGGAAAAGGCTTAGAACAGGGGAAGCAGGGCTGGGAGGGTCTCTAATTGTCTTGTGTAATCAAATCCAACTCTTCATGACTCCATTTGGGGTTTTCTTGGCAAAGATACTGGCATGTTTTGCCATTTCCTTCACCAGCTCCAGATGGGGAAACTGAGGCAGAAAAGTTTGCATTCAGGATCACACAGCTAATATCTGAGGCCCACCAAAGCAGTCAAGTATAATGTTAAAAGCATTTAATTTCAAATTCAAAAATCTTGTGTCACAATCTACAGAAACCTGAGTTTTGTGGGACTCAATTTCCCCCAAATAACTAAAGACCGAGCTCCATGAGCGTGATGATGGGGGTGTGAGACTGTGTCCCTTTTGAACTTATTCTGCAATTCTGTCCCCTTTGATTCCTGACCCTCCCAGGCTCCTCTGGGAGAGAGCTTCTTAGGCCCGGCCATTTCTAAGGCAAATCACCTCCATTGATAGTCAGATGCCCATTCAAAGTCAGGCTGAAAAAGCCTTCAAAGCATTTCATTTGGGAGAGCCTGGTCTGATGGGCCCCAGTCTCCCCCTAAAATCTGCCATATGATAGGTTTCTGTTTCCTCATTTCTTTGCAGAAGGTCAAAAGTAGCTTGCTCTGCCTCTTAGCTGCCAGGACCCTGCCCGCTGAGAAGGCCTTCTCTTCTCAGGGCCAGCCTCCATTTCCCTAATAGGACTTTGCCACTGAAGAAGTCAGTCCTTAGCAAAGGACTCAATTTATTGACTCAAATTATTCTCATCCGAGAATAATCTTCCATTTTTGCCACCTAAATTCTCTCACGAAGGACCTGTGTCGACCAAAAGGGGATTTCCACAACTCTCTGGTTGCTGCTAGAACCCCATCACTAAGACCCCAGCACCCCAAATTTAGAGGCAGAACTGAGATTTGGATCAAGTGTTCTGGGCTCCGTGAGCCTAAGACCTCAGCACCCAGAATTTAAGGGCAAAGCTGAGATTTGGATCAAGTGTTCTGGGCTCCATGATTTCAAAACCTCAGCACCCCGAATTTAGAGGCAGAATTAGATTTGGATGAAGTGTTCAGGGCTCCCAGATCCTAAGACCTCAGCTCCCAGAATTTAGAGGCAGAACTGAGATTTGGATCAAGTGTTCTGGGCTCCATGATCCTAAGACCTCAGCAACCAGAATTTAGGGACAGAGCTGAGATTTGGATCAAGTGCTCTGGGCTCCGTGATCCTAAGACCTCAGCTCCCAGAATTTAGAGGCAGAACTGAGATTTGGATCAAAAGTTCTTCCCAGCCCTCTCAGCGCTCTCTCCCCAAGAGCCCCTTTCAAGAATCCAGGCAATGGGATTATTGTTATATCCACTTTACAAACGTAAGACTATCTCCTCACTTTGCTGCAAGGGGCTGTCTGGGAGAGGACTGGGGGCTGATGTTTCTGCTAGACTCAGAATTAAAAACTCTTCCGTTGGAAGGGACCCTAGTAGCCAGGTCACCCCCACCCCAAACCCAAAGAATCTAGGAAAATCTTCACCAAATGTTCATTCAAGTCTTGCCCAAAAGAACCCCAAGAAGGGGAAGTTTCCCCCTTGTCCAGGCCAAGCCTTCTTAAATTTGGCGCTCACTCGACCCATGTTCACCTGAGAAATTTTTATGTGAGTCCAGGTATATAATAGACATTCAAATCAAGCATTTACTGATTCCGAGCATTAATTTCCCGACCCTTACATTCAGTTCCAAGGCAGTTTAAGAAGCCGGGCTTTGGGCCACTCCGGCCATATTTGGACACTGCTCTGACATCTGGAAATCTGAGTTCAGTTCTCCAAAACCCATTCAAGGAAGAACACTGATAAGGTGTGTCCAGAGGCTGGCGAAGGGCATCAAAACAGGAAGGAACTGGAAGCTCAGGGAGGGCATGAGCCTTGCCTCCAGTTCTTTCAAGGGCGGGCGTCTAGAGCAGGAGTTAGTTATTTTTTCTTGCCTCCAGAGGTCAGAACCAAGAAGAATGGGCACATTATCTGCGGGTGGCAGATAAAAAACTAAGGGGGACTGTCCGGAAGCAGAATGGGCAGTCTCGGGGGGGCTCCTCCACTCGGGAAGAAGCCAAGTGACCCTGGTTAGGGATGTGGCGAGGAAGCACTTTTTGCAGCCACAGTTTGGAGAAGATGGTCTCTCGGGGTCCCGGCTGCTCTTTCTGCGACTCTGTGACCCAGTGGGATTACATAAAAAAGCCTGTTGTTACATAAAAAGCCTGGCTCTCTGGGACAGCACCCACTCCCACGCCCTTTATCTTTTTAGGGAACACGGGTTTTGTGTCAAAGTGAAAACAGTGAGTTCTTCCTCTACCAGGAGGCCGGAGGAAGCCTGGAGCGAGGGCTTAGCCTGCAGCTGAGAAGATCAGCCCCTGCCACCCTCAGACACATTCAGGAGCAGGGCTGGGAAAAAAGGCTAAGGAAAGAACCACAGGAGAGCCTTAGGGACCAGCTAGGCCCATCCTGCCCTTCTTTTACAGAAAAGGAAACTGAGGCTTGGAGAAGGCCTTGCTCAAGATCCCACGGGAACTAAGAGGCAGAGCTGAGACCAGGAAACAACTCCCCTGACTCACTCCCAAGGTCCCTGCTCTTTACACTCAAATACCTATAAAAAACAAACCACGAGGGGTATTGAGGCTGGCAGGTGACTGACATGAAAAGAAAGGAACCATTTAATATAAGGATGCAAACTTCCTCACTGTGAGGGCTTTGAGCCCAAACCTGCTGAACCTGCAGAAAAAGCTATGTCAGGGCTGGAAGGGGGCTTAGAACAGGGGATGTCAGAGCTGGGAGGGGGCTTAGAACAGGGGATGTCAGGGCTGGGAGGGGGCTTAGAACAGGGGATGTCAGAGCTGGGAGGGGGCTTAGAACAGGGAATGGCAGAGCTGGGAAAGGGCTTAGAACAGGGGATGTCAGGGCTGGGAGGGGGCTTAGAACAGGGGATGTCAAAGATGTGAGACACCTTGTTAGAGTTGAGAGGAACCTGAGAATAATAAAATGGAGATTTTAAAGATCATCTCTTCTTGCCCCCATTTAATGGTTGGAGAAACTGAAGACCGTGGAGGAAAGGGGATCATTGATCCGTCTACCCTCAACTCCCCCTAATATTTGCCACTGCCCCAAATTAGTTAATATTCATTGAAGTAACAAAGGAATGAAGTTCCTCAATTCTATCTGAGCCCTGGAACCTCCCCCTGATCCCCCCCACACTCTCACCCTTTTCAAACCTAAGCCACATCCCCACGGCCTTGATGAATCAACTTGAGAAGCAGGAAGAGGCTTTGCAACAGTGAGTCCAGCTGGTTATCTGGGTTACAAAGCGGCCTTCAGTAACTGAAGCCCAGGACTGGCACCTTCTCCTCCTGGATACTGTTACTAATGATTTCAAAGAGAAACATTATCCCCGGGAGCGGCCTTCCCGCAGCCGGAGCCCAGCTGATGCCGGTCTCATGAGCCCAGAGCCGGAGCCGCTCAGGAGTTTGACCAGAGAAACTCAGAAACGGAAGTCGTTTGTTGAGAAAGAGCCGTCTCCTTCCTGCCCACAGTGTCTGCGGCTCCCGTTCGGGCCAGGAGCTAAACTGACTGGTGAATTCCGGTTATTCTATGGCTCTACATCACGGCTCTTGCCTCTCTCCCTGTTCGACTTCCATCCCACTTCGGTCCTTATTACCTCTCACCTGAACAGTTGAAATGGCCTCCTGCGGGGTCTCCCTGCCTCAAGTCTCTGGGCCCGATCCATCCTTCCCAAGGAGTCTTCCCATGGCTCAGGACTGACCCCGGCATTCCCTTCTCAAAACCCTTCAGGGAGCTCTCTAAGAAAAAATAAGTCCTTGGCCCAACGTTCAATCCCCAGCCTATCACCACTTTTGTGGCTCATTTCAGACTCCATCACACCCGTTCTAATTTCCAACTAAGCCGCACTTGTAGCTGTTCCCCAGCATCATCCGGCAGTCTCCCCACTCCGGATAGTTGTACAAGACAAAACCTCATGACTAGCCTGCCATCCTTTATTAAAGTCCTCCCCCTTCAAGGCCACAATCAGGTGCCTTCCTCGCTCCCCGTCTTCATACAATCTTCCCAAGGCCAAGGATAACCCGTCCTTCCTCAGATCTCCCTTAAACATTTGGCCTTGCCCTGCCTTAATAACTGTGTGTGTGTGTGTGTGTGTGTGTGTGTGAGTATATGTGAGTGTGTGTGTGTGTCTGTGTGTGAGTATATGTAAGTGTGAGTGTGTGTGTGTCTGTGAGTATATGTGAGTGTGAGTGTGTGTGTGTGTGTGCGCACATACACACACAGATCTGTACAGATCCAGACATGGAGAGTCAGGAAACACTGGGGTCCAAGCCTGTCCTGGGCAAGAATCAGCTTAATGATAATCCCAAGGAAGTATTTGGCTTCTCAAAGCCCTTAGCAGCTCCCTAGGGCTCACAGTCATAGAGGGGGATAGATACAGTATCATATCATATCCATCTACCCATTTATAGACTTATATATGATATTGTATAACATAATTATCTATTATACAATATGATATTATATACATATATATCTGAATGGATGGATGGATATCATATAAATGGATAGACACAGATTGACAGAATAGATGATGGATGGATACAAGGATATAAATGGATAGTTAGAAGAATGGACAGGTAAAAGAGAAAGATAGAGGGTAGATGGAAAGAGATACACAGACATATGGTAGAGAACAGAGTGAAGGATAGATGGATAGAAATGTAGAAGGAGAGACGGTAGACTGATAGAGAGAGAAGGACGGCTAGATGGCTAGATAGATGGACTGATGGATATACAAAGTGAGATATAGATAAATAGACACAGGCATAAATGTATATTTTCATACATAGGACATATATACGTGTATTATCTGTGTGTATACATGCATATATGTATGTGTTTATCCCTGCAATATGTACGTGCTCGTGTGCCCTGTTCTTCCAGGAGAGCGCCAGTCCTTGGGATGGGAGTAGGGAGGGTGTGTATCCTTTTCGAGGTTGGTATCCCCAGTAAGTAACATATTTTTTTCTAGATGCAGAGGGGTCAGACCAGTGATTCATGGGAGCGTTGACTTCCCAGCACGGAATTTGCCTCCTTTAATGCACATTGCACACCTGGTCACCTATAATTCCTGAAGAGTTGCTGGGCTCTGAAAAATTAAGTCCCTTACCGGTGGTCATGGGGGATCTGGTTTGTGCCCAGGGCAGGCCTTGAATTCAGCTCTTCCTGACTCCCAGGCCAATGATGTAGCTACTGCCCCACGCAATCTCTTCTTTCACTTAGATGCTCTACCCCGCATTATTCAACTTAATTCATTTTTGGAACCATTTATTATGGGGAAAGCATACAGCAGGTGCTTAATAAGTAACTGCAGAACTGAGTGACTTTGTCAACGGCTCTGACACTGACTATTGTGGGATCTTGGGCAAGTCACGTAATCTCTGTGATCTGATCTTTTGTGAGAGACAGTTGGGCTGGATGCCTCCACACAGCCCCGAAATCTGTGACTCTGTGACCCGCGGGTCCCTTCCCAGCTCCAGATTTGTGATCCTGTGATCCCATGAGGGGAGAGGGAAGCAAGGGGAAGAGAAAAGGTTCTTATCAAGTGACTGTTGCTGAGTACTTTATAAATATCATCTCCTTGATCCCCTAAAAGACAGAGTATAAAAGTCCAATGACAGATTGAAAATCGAACCCCGATAATTCTGAGATTGCTTCCAGCTTGGAGGCAGAAAAGGGAAATCGGAGAAGACTTCTGGACAAGGGCCTTGAGAATAGGGTGGAAGGTGGGGGGAATGGAGGGGCTGGGAAGGAGACGCTGGGGGGCAAAGGAAAGGCGGCCGGCACCCCATCCCGGTCCAGCTGCTGACCCCCCGTGTGGGCCACTGGGCAAACGACGCCATGACGTGTGACTCCATCGGAGGAAGGGGCTGGCCTGGGGGATCCCAAAGGGCCTGATCAGGGATCCCCGTCCCTGCCCCCTGGCCTCCAGAACTTCTGCATCTGCCCAGACGAACTATAACTATGTGCTCCCCAACATGGCCGATGTCCCCACCGCCCAGGACGGCATGTTGGAGACTCTCCAGGCCCGCGGGGAGCTGCGACCCTGCTGGCGATGACAATGGGAAAGTCCAAGGATCTGAAGGCAAAGGTCCCGTATTCAAATCTGGCCTGTGTCACAAAAACATTTCAATTTTCTAACTCACATTTCTACCTCCATCACATGGAAACTAGACAGGAAGGCGGCGCAGCAGAGAGCATGCTGGTCTCAAGTCAGAAAGCCCCTTCCCGAGTCAAATCCCGCCTCAGACATGGCCCGAGTCACCTCACCCCGTTTGCCTCGGTTTCCTACGCCATAAAGTGAGCTGGAGAAGGAAACGGCCAACCACGCCAGGGGCCTTTGCTGAGGAAACCCTGAACGGAGTCAGACACCGAAAAACCGAACCAAAAATGGAAACCACAGACAGGAGAGCCCCGAGAGACGCCCCATCGAACTCATGGGAAAGAGGAATCCACTCTGCGGCTCCCGGACACGGCAGCCAGCTGTCGCCGGAATCGGGGAGAAGGCCGCCCACCCCCCACAGAAAGTGCTGAAGGTCAGGAGGCTTCCCTTGGGCTTAGCCACGGGCTCGCAAGCAACAGTCTTCCTAAGTCACTTATTGTGTGTGTGTGTGTGTGTGTGTTTGTGTGTGTACCTACACATGCATATACATGCTATATATACACACATGTATGTATACACATAGATACACATATATATAAATTCATAATAAACCTACACACATGAATATATACATTTATATATACAAACACATACATGTACATATACACGTGGATATACATCGGCATATCTATGCCATACATATATACACACAACCTGCACATGTATGTACACACATGAATATGCACACACAAACACACATGCATATCCACCTGCATACACAGATTTGTCGCTCATCCATGTGTGCACAGCATGCGCTTCCATGTCACATACATGTACAACACACACGTGCATTTTGTGTGTTGCTTTGCGTGCATGTGTGTGCCCATGGAAGTATACACAAATGCATGCACATGAACAGAAATATGCACGTGCATATGTGTCGTGTGGTCATATGTGACATGTGTGTGTACATGTACATGCACATGCATGGTGTGTGTGTGTGTGTGTGTGTGTGCACACGCACGTGCAAAAACAAGCCCTGCCAGAACTGCTGGGCGGCCAGGAAGGGAGGAAAGGGACTGAAACGCTGGCCGGAGGGAGGTTATCAGCAGTCACTTGAAAGTCCACACCCCCTCCCATAGCCGGCCCCAAAGAAATCTCCAAAAGGAAAACGGCCCACGCGCCATTGGGACTCCCCCATTCCGTCTTCCTAGCAGAAGGGGCCGATAAATCAAGATTATTATGACTCCCATTTCCAGAGCTGAGGTTGTTAAAAAGCTTTACAAATATATTAACTCATTTCCTCTTCTCCAAGGCCTTGAGTGCTATTATCACCCCATTTTACAGATAAGAAAACCAAGACAGAGGTTGAGAAACTTGCCCAGCCAGGGTCACACGGCTGATAAGCATCTGTGATAAGATCTGAACTCAGAGCTTCCCGACTGAGGCTCAACAGTCTCCCCCTCAAAGCTCCATCTGCCGGGGGCCTTCCAAACATTCAGCCTGAACTTCAAGAACCTCAGTCCAGAGGACCAAGGAAACCCCCCCAGCATCCATGACTTTCTCCAGTTTCAGGGAGAGTCCTCTGAGCTGGATGGGTCATTGCAGAGCAAACCCAATGCCCTCATTTTACAGAGAAGGAAAACTGAGGTTTGGAGGAGGGGAAACGCCTCGTCCACAGCCCTGATTTAGCAAGGGGCACAGACCAAACACTGGTCCCTTACGGCTCAGTCTCTCCTGAACGGGACCTGGGAGCATATGTCGTCAAACCCTCCAATTTTACAGAGGGGGAAACCGCGGCCCTAGGTTCAATTCCTGATTCTTTCTCAGAGAAGTCGCACTCCTGCTTTTTATTACCCCACGTCAGGGGGTCGCTGTGGGCACATCCCGTCGCTTGGGGTGGGGTAGGCGAGTACACAGAAGGCCCGAGTACTGCCCCAATCTCTGAAACCTTGGGAAAGATTTCAGGAGCCCCTCCCCCAGCCCTGGGAGACCCTAGGGAACAGAAGTGCTTTGAGAAAGCAGGAAGGGGAGCCCCTCCCCCCGGAACATAAGCTCCCTGAAGTTTCTGCTTTCCTTCTCTTCCCAGCACCGGCACATCCACCAACCGATCAACAAGTATTTATTAAGCACCTACTATGTGCTGCTCTAGACAAGACAAAGCTATAAAGTTACGGGAGCTGAACAAACGTTTCTTGGTTAATCGCCTGACGGGTCCCAATAGAATCACGGAGGACAGAGAGGGGGCGAGGGGGCTTCTCGAGCCCCAGGAAAGGGACGGCCACCCTCGCAAGCCCGGATCCACCGAGGTTTCCTCCCAGCAGGAGCATCCTGGTCCCCCTGAAGCCGGAGGCCGTCCCAGGACAGAAGGGGCCATTCTGCCCCCCTCCCCGGAAAGAAGTTCGGGGCCCACTCACCCAGAGGTAGCGCAGGATCTTGAGGAGCCCGGGACAGTAGTAATATTCCATGGCTGGTGGAGCCCCGAGCTAGGGCAGGAGGATCATCTCCAGAGAGAAGCCGGCCTGCTTTTCTTCCTCTCACACACGTCAACTCACAGGCAGAGTCAAGTTAAAGGGAACATGAATAATTGAGAGGGTGAGCGGGGCTGGCGGGAAGGTGCAATCCCAGCCCTGCCCCTTTAAAGGCTCAGAGGAAGGCTGGGGGCTGGGGGAGGCGGCCGCCCTCCCACGGTCCTGCCTCCAACTGTGCCAAAGGAGGGCCCAGGAGGGGCCGGGAGCTTCCCATGCTGGGATGGGGGCCTCTCTTAAAGTCTCAGTGATATGGGGCTGGAGCCTGGGATGAACTCAGATCTGAAAGGGGGAGCTTGCTCAGCCCCTGGCTGGAGATTCGGGGGGACCCAGTCCATTTACCTCTTCTTCCAGTTATCCCCCCCCCCAAACCCCACTCCATCCGAACTGCCCGGCAGGTGAGCAAGAGAATGAAAGCTTCTCAGGACTCAGCTCCCACTTACTCAGTCCTGCCTGGGGAGACTGGGGGGGGGGGGGATTCACAGGCAGCTACCATTCATACCCAGAATCCCTTTAGAGACATTTAACATCAGTACTACAACGGCCAAAGAGAAAGCTCAGTGGAAGGATTACCCTGAAGTCCAGGTTAGACTAAAGCTCACTGAGCAAATGGTCCCATACTCTGGGCCTCAGTTTCCCTAATTTGTAAAATGAGAAAAAGATGTCTTAGACATAGAGGTAGTGTAATTTCTATAAAGAGAGTGGGTTCAAACCCCACCTAAGATAGTTACCAGCTATGTGACCCTGGATAAACTTCCCTTAACTTTATCTTTAAAATGACTTAATGACCCTCAAAGGCTTTTTTTCCCTTAGGTCTATTATCCTATGATCAGTATCACTTTATATTATTAAATATGACTTTTTTTTCTCATGGTTTTCACCTTTTGTTCTATTTTTGTCTCCTGATATGATTCATATGGAAATATGTATAAAAGGAATATACATGTTTTACATGTAAGTAGAGGGGAATTTTTTTTTTACTTTGAATTTACTTTTTTTACTTTACTTTACTTTTACTTTTTTTTTTACTTTATTTTTTATTTTCAAAACATACACATAATTTTCAACATTTTCATCTTTGCAAAACCGTGTGTTTCAATTTTTTTTCTCTCTTCCTTCCTCCTAACCCCTCCCTTAAACTGCAAGTAATCCAATATATATCAAAGACATACAAGTCTTTTATTCATATGTCCACAATTCTCTTGCAGCACAAGAAAAATCAGATCAAAAGGGGAAAAATGAGAAAGAAAACATGAAGAAAAGAAAAAATAAGAAAAAAGCAAATAACAATAAAAAAAAAGTGAAAATACTATATTGTAATCCATACTCGATTTCCACAGTCCCCTCTCTGGGTACAGATTTTGGGGAAAAGTTTTTAAATGACTGAGGCTCTGTCCAGAGTTTTTATTTCTGTAGGGTATATTTACAGATGTCGCAATTTGAAATAAAAACTAATTTTGATTTTATAGACTTTCTGAAAGGATTTCCGAGACACGTCCCTTCCCAAGACTCTCTGGACCACACACAGTGAGAACCACTGATCGAGACCATTTCTAAGCTCTAATCTAGCCCTGACATTCTGTCCAATAATTCTAAGAGGTATAAAGACCAAAAAAAGGGTGAGGATGGACATGTCACATAATTGTCTGCTAATAGATCTGTCTCATCACCGGCTTCCATCTATTTCAATCCATACGCTTCCCAAACCAATAACCCCCAAACACAGGTCTGGACATGTTATTCCTTTGTCCAAGAATTTTCAGGGGCTCCCTATTACTCTAAGCATAATACAAAAACTCTTCCCTCTGTGTGGCATTTAAAGTTTTTCCGATCCTGGTCCCAATTTTTCTCCAGCCTAACCCTTTCTTGAGCTCTGTTACTCAAACAGGGTGACCAGTTCCCTGTCAATGACTTCCCATTTCCTGCCTCTGCAACTTTGCACAGGCTGTGCCTCATGCCAGGAAGGCACTCCATCTTCACATACACTGTTGACAATTCCAACTCTCTTCCAAAATTCAACCCAAATGTCATCACCTTCTCATAAGACCTTTGCTGAGGCTTCCCAGCTATTGGGATTCTCTCTCCTCTCCCGATATTCCTTTGTCTTTGCTTTGTACACACTTTCTGCTTATTGTCTGCTTATGAGTTAAATCCCCCCCCAATATATTGTCTGCCTATGAGTTATATCCCCCAGCATTATTGTATTATGTAAGCTTTCTGAAGGCAGGCACATTCTCATTTTAGGCTACCACCTAGTACATTGGCTGGTACATAAATGACAGCTCATTTTATAAATTGTTTTTCTGTATAAGAACATAAATGAAAAAGATGGCGAAAAGCTAAATTTTGAGTAACAATCAAACTAGCGTTGGTCCAAGAGAACAGATGATGAGACTGAATGGAGAGAGGTAGGGGTCTACTATGGCAGAATGGTGTATGTATCTCCACTATCACCTGAGTTCACTGATGTTTTTGCCGAATTGCTTTTGTTTTTCTTGGGTGCATGGGGAGAAATTCAAGAGGATGGGAATCAGAGGAAAGAGCTTTTTTTTCCAGAGATATTTGTGTTGTAGAGATCAAAAGCAGCAATAATAAAAATATAAATTAAAAATATAAATAAATATAAAATATATAAAATAAATATAAATATAATATATAAAAATATATATATAAATATAAATAAATATATAAAATATATAAATAAAAAAATAAAAATAAATTTAAAAAAATTTTTTAAAGTTAACAATTTTTTAAAATTTAAATAAAAAATTCAATTTAAATTTAATGAATTCAATTAAAATTAAAAAGCAGCTTTTGATCTTTTACATCACAAGCAGCAATTGTGTATATATAAAATCAACAAATTCCTTAACTTAGCAGAACTTAGTGGGACAAGTATTGAACCAATAGTCAGGGCAGCTAGGGGAAGCCATAATGGACAGAGTACCAGGCTGGAGACACTGGCCTCACAGGGGGTAGCAAGACTAGGCTTTCTTGTCCCTTTCACATGAGAGCAAAGACTTTTCAGACATCCATAGATTTGCAGCTGAAAGGGACCTTACTCTCTTCAAACACCCCCAGGAGGTGGGTGTTACTGATCCCATCACCCCTTTTGGATAAATGAGGGGATGCTCCAAGGAAGCCATTACAAGGCTTCTCCATCCCATGGTTGAGTTCTCAACCAATTCTCTCCTCCAGATCAACTAGAAAACCTTGAAATTTTCTCTCACTAAGAAATGAGACAAATAGATTTCTCTCCATTTGGAGAAGTATCTCTTCCTAGTTGCCCATCACCCTCTTGGCCTGTCTTCCCACGGCCCTGTTCCTATCTTACAGCTATACAGAACCTTGCCTGGTCCTTCCTCCCCAATTACATTGTATTTATTTCTTATAGAGGCAGCAGCAGTGGGTAATGAATAAATAACTGGCCTTGAACTGATTTCAAATTTTGCCCCTGGTGACCCAGGGGAAGTCACGCCATCACACAGGATTCTGGGTAATTCTCTGTAAGTTGCAGAGAAGGTAACAATCTGTATTAGTAAAGGGAGATTCCTTATAGGGAGTTCCCTAGACTAACAAAGTCATAGAGCTTGGGCCGATCCCTATATTTACTGAATACATTTATTATATTTTATAGACTTGGCTTGAATATATTTTGTATTTGTGTATGTTTACATGGGATCAGAGAGACTTGGAAAAGAAAACTAGAATGGATTCAAGCTCAACCCTTTCATTTTACAAATGAAGAAACTGAGGCACAGAGAGGTTAGGTCATACATCTAGGTATCTCAGGAGGAATTGGACCCAGGTCTTCCTGACTCCAGTGTCCTTTCATTTGAAATAAAAGCTTCTTATGAGACAATTTGACCCAGGATATCAGATACTGGGGCCAAAATAAAAAAGAGAGCAAGATACAGCGATCTGGCTCCATCATCTGACTTAGGGTTCTAGAGTCAATAAATAGCATTTTTAAGCACCTACTCTGTGCTTAATAGCACCATGCTAGAGTTCCTTTCCAGACTTCCAGTCTTCCTGGCCCCAACTCTTCCAGGAAACTCTGCAGGGGCCCTCTCTCCACCCCAACCACTCCGGTTACCGGCTCTTGGGAGAGGAGCGAGACCACCCCCAATGGCTCTGCTCCCAAGAGCGCACCACCCTGCCCAAGGATCTGAATAATTAACTGGAGTGGCACTGAAAAATTCAGAGAGAAACCTGCCTCCTGGTGCAGCCAACAGCCGGTGGAGGGGAGGAGGATTCAACAGGGAGACAGCCAATAGGGAAGCCAAGAGATGAGGAAGCCAGAGCCCTCTGGACAAGTACAAAGGTTATAATTATTGTGGATGTCGTTATTGTTACTATTGTCATCATTATCAAAAGCATCTTCCCAGGGAGAGCCAACTGTGTGACCAGGGGGATCACCTTCCCTCTGGGCCTCAGTTTACTGTAAGACGAAAATAGACAATGTGAGCTCTAAGAACCCCCAACTCAGCTCTGATATTCCCTGTTTTAAGGTCCCTCCTACATCTAACATTCCCTGTTCTAAAGCCCTTCTCAGCCCTGATATTCTCTGTTCTAAAGGTCATCCCAACTCTGAGATTCCATATTCTAAAACCTCTGACAATCCTGTTCTAAGGGCTCTCCCAGGTCTCATACCCCCTGTTCTAAGGGCCCTCCCAGTCCTGACATCCCTTGTTCTAAGCCCCCAGTCTCTCATTTCTGACAGTCTCAGTGCCTCTGGGTGTGAGCTCAATTCCCACATTAGGCACCCAGAGTTCTTCAGCGGCAGTGACGGTCTGTTCCCTCCACTGCTGGCAGTTCCGGGCCAGCCCACAGACTTTAATGGGAGTGGAAGTGCCATAAATTCCTGCGGTAATTCCCCAGGCAGCCAGAGAGAGACTTCTCTGCTAATCAGAAGAGCCTGGCCGTGATTAAGTTACTCTTCCCGGCTCCAATTAAACACTATATATAGACACACGGGCCAACCCCGCTTTCTGGCAGTAAATAAACCCTCCCTGAAATGGGGATAATTGGTGACACTCTCCCTGCGACACTCAGGGAGCCCCCGCTCAGGACTTATAGGGAGCCTCCTCTTCCAGAGGCTCCAAGTCAGACAAGAGTCACTGAGCAGGGACAACAGGCACCCCTGGAAAGGCCAGGACTGGGCCAAACCCTGTCTTTAAGGTCTGGAAAACTTTCTATGTCTATGACTTCCTTTATTCCTCCTAAAAACTCTCCGGACAAGTTTACGCCCATTGATCATTTTGTGGCGATTTCCCTACATGGCCACCGAGGCCCAAGAAGCAGGAGTCAGCCCCAGGCTTCTCCGACTCTGATTCCGGCCCTTGACCAGCCTGTGTGATAGGAGTTCTAGTACAACTGGTCTCATGGCACACAGGAGAGCAAGGAAACTTGGACAGATCCTCACTTAATCAGGATCCCAGAGAGCAAAAGTCCATCAATGGTCATGACTTTGTGCTTTTAAGTCTTGGATCATTCGGTCATTTAAACAATCCAATTCAACTGGATATGCATTAATTAAGTGCCAGGAGCTGCCAAGAATATGTCCTGTAAGAGATCTTCCATTCAAGGGAAAGGAGAGGGCGCAGCATGTGATTCTCCTGGGATGCTCTTCCCCAGGTTTGCCAGCTAAACTGTTTTCCCTTTGGGCACTTATTTTTTTGGGGGAAGTGAAGAAGAACACACAAGTGGGTCTCCTGGGTCTTCCAGAATGGTATAGTACATCCCAAGCTTGCAAGCCATCCATCCCGCAGATTGTCTTTGGGGGAGTGAGACCCCGGGTCTGGGTTTTCAAGGGAGCTCCACCATGTATCGTTGGCCACAGGCCCGAGAGGCAGAAAGGACTTACCCAGGATTCCAAATCTACACCAAGCAAAGTGATTTCAAGTCCTTAGATCCAGGGGGAAATTGGGAGCAAGATTGTGGGAGAGAGACGCCATCTGGGCTGGGCTTGTAAGGAAGCTGGGGTTCCCTGGACGAGGAACACGGATTTAAGATGGTGCAGACAAGAGAACTGAGGGGCAGACTTGGCCGGTCACACGAGGAAAGTAAAGAACAGAGGGCTGGATTCAAAACCGGGTCTTCCGACTCCCATCCCAGCACCCCCAATTCTAAGCTGCAATGGTGAGTTCCACAGTGTTTCAGACACAGGGAATCATCAACGTTCATTAAGGGCAACTTGGATTTATAAAGATAAATGAGCTAGAGGACGGCCTGGAGTTAAAAAAAAAAAAAAAAAAAAAAAAAAAAAAAAAAAAAAAAAAAAAAAAAAACACCTGCCTTTTTCTAGGCCTTCCCTCCCTTAATTATCTCGTTTATTCAGAATATAGTTTATCTGTTTATTTCTATGGTTTCTTGTGGACTCCCTGAGGGTGGGACAGCAGTAGGTGCTTAATCAATGTTTGTTGATTGATTGATCAATTGATTGGTCTTAAAGTTCTACTCCCAGGAGGGCAGCTAGAGGGTGCCGTAGTGCAGAGAATGCTGGCCCTAGAGTCAAGGACTCATCTTCCCGAGTTCAAATTTGGCCTCGGACACTAGCCGAGTGATCCTGGGCAAGTCCCTTCACCCCATCTGCCTCAGTTTCCTCATCTGTAAAATGAGCTGGAGAAAGAAACAGCAAACCGCTCCAGGATCTTTGCCAAAAAGTCCCCAAATGGGGTTCACAAAAAGTCGGGCACGACTCGAATGAACAATTTTTAATTCAAAAAGTTTCAAAAATCAGAAAAGGATCTAAAAAGAATAAAAGTGGAAAATGTTTGCCAAGTGAAATTATGATCAAAGACTCAGCTTTTTAAAAGAGTGGTTTCTCACCAAGGCCTGCGGACTAAAATCCTCTTAGGTGTAAATAGTTTGAAACTGGGAACTATCCTGATGTAGAAAAATTAGTCATTTCAGGCCTGCCCTCTAGTGTCAATCTCTGAGAACTACAGTTGAATGTCCTCTTTACAAAAATATATTATGGAGAGAGGACACTGAGGAGGGGAGGTGTTTGCTGGGGGGAAAGGGGAGGAGAGCGGGGTTAAAGTGGCAGAAACTTTCTGCATTTTGGCTTCCTGGCATTTAAAACAGCGATGGTCCAACAGTCCTGAAGTCAGGAGGAACTGAGTTCAATTCTGACCTCAGACACAACACCCAGGGCAAGTCACTTAACCTCAGCAGAAAAATAAATGAATAAAAAGTGATGGCCATTAAAGAGCCCAAGACTAGAAGGCAATGTTAAGGCCACTTCATATCTCTGACCTTGACCTTCTGTCCATTTCAGTTACCCAAAGGGAGTCATGCTCCCCATCACCCACAATCCTGCCATTGCCAAACAAACAGGAATTGCCGACTCAGAAGGAGCCAGAGGACTGATGTGGCCAGAGATCCCAGCATTGAAGTGACTTGTCACTACAAATACATACACAATGGAAGGATTTGAACCCAGGGTCACTGACTTTTAAATTGGATGCTTCCCACTTCCACCCCATCTGCTCATCATTTCCTGTCCTGTCTCCTGCTGTCTTAATTCCTCCTACTCCTCATCACCACCCCTTCCCTCCATCCCTTCCTGGCTCCCAATTAATCCCACGGGGATCAGCAACATCACTTGGAGTTACCATGGCTTCCCACATGGCTTCCCACAGTTGAAAGGATTTGAACGCTGAGTTAAGGTACCTGAGTTCAAATCCTAACACTACTAATGTTTATTACCTTTGAGACCACAAGCACATTTAACCTTTCTAAACTTCGGTATTTTCACCTGTAAAAAGGAGAAATCGGACTAGATTTCTCTTGGTGACAGTCCCAGGGGCCTGTTTGTGCGCCTATGGGTTTCATGTCTACATCCACGATTGAAGGAAACGCTCGATTTCAGTGAGGGACAAAAGACAAGATCTTTTTTCAAATCCCATCCAAGTTCATGGTCCCCTCAGTACATACACACACCCACACACATACATGCAGGTCAAGAGCCTCATGGGACTTCCCAAGACTGGAGCTGGAAGGAACCTCAAATACTTCAATGGTTCCATTAGGCAGATAAGACAACCGAGTCCCACAAAGAAAGTGACTTGTCAAATTCAGAAAGAGTGTCAGAGGCTGGATTTGAACCCATGGCCTCTGCTTTCAGAACCAACACTCTACCTGATACAGTTCTGAGGGGCAGAGGTGCTTTTTTTTTAAGCAGATAGAGCCTCTACTCTCAAGGGGCTCTCACACAGGAGGCCAGAGGAAGCCCAGGCTACGATCATTGCAGACTGAGGAGAATCATGGAGGCTGTTGGAAGCAGAGGTGGGATCGGAGGCCAAGGGCAAGCCTTCCTTTTTTAGGGAGCATGGGTAAGGAGCAAGCAGCAGAAATGGGGGCTCCCCTCGCTGATCCATCATTTCAGTCACATCTGACTCTGTGACCCCACTTGGGGTTTTCCTGCAGAGATACTGGAGGGGTTTGCCATTTCCTTCTTCTGCTCTTTTGACCAATGAGTAGGTAAATGGTGAAATGACCTGTCCAAGGTCACCCAGCTAGTGTCTGAGGCTAGATCTGAACTCTTTGCCTTCCAGGCCTGGCAATCACTGTGGAAATCCTTCCCAGCATCCTACCAATAAAAGCAGATGAGGGCCTCTCCTCACCTGGGACCCTCTAGCCCACCTGAGGGGGAACCATATGGGAAAGGTAGGGGCTGGGGAGGGGGATGAGATCCCACTTACTGCCATTCACCTCCATGCTTGGAGATGCAACCGTTCTCCCGCCTAAATTTAGGCCAGCAGGGCGGTCCACAGAATGTGGGAGCTGGAAGGGGTCTTCAGGGCTGATCATCGTAATACCAGCTAACACTCTGCAGCACCTACTATGTGCTAAGCCCTTTAAAAATACATCTCACATCCCCCTTCCTTTCTACCTGGCGTATAATAACGCTTGTTGAACCGACATATACCAATTGGTGTTTAATAAATGCTGACTTGATGCATGGTGATGACATTTAATAAATGGTGGTTGATTCGACATTGTAAGTGTACAACTAATCAACCAATCCATTAATAATTGCTTGTTGGTTGGTTGGTTGATTAACCAATGAGAAGCAAGTTCTTTGAGATTATAAATTATGAGGAACTTTGCTGATATTTATCTACAGGAAGAATTTTCCAAACTGGACATTCGCTAAACTGATGGAAACACAAGTTATCTGACCATAGGATCAAAGATTTCAAGTTGGCCGTCACAGCCAGTCCCCTTTCTTTTTTCAGGTGAGGTCCACTACAGGTAAGTGATTTAGCTCCAGTCACCCAATTAGCAATTAACAGAGCCAGAATTTGAACTCTGGACCAAACCTAATACTCTTAGTACCAAAAAACCCAAGTCTTTATCATGAACTGGCCCGTCTCATTTGGAATTAACCTAGGACTCCATCTAAGGGGCAGCATGGCTTAGAAGAAATTGGCCATGAAATCGGGGAGATTTCCCCGATTTCATGGAGACCCTGCTTCAAATTAGGTACTTTCTAGTTCTTATGATTTTTGGTCAAATCACTTGCCTGGGTCTCAGTTTGTTCATCTGTAAAGTGGGAGAGAATTCAAAATAGGGATTGTTTCACTCTGTATTCCCAACCCTAGTATAGCACCTGGCACCTAAAAGGTGCTTATTAAATGCTGGCTGACTGACTGACTGACTCTATGCAGCCTTTCTTCATTCTCTTTACATAATCTTGTATTGAGTCAACTGTAAGATTGCAGAATGTAAGCATGAAGGGTTTTATTATTAAAGCTTTTTATTTTCAAAACATATACATTTAACATTGCTCTTAAGCACGAGGTTTTACCCGTTCAGTTCAAACCATGATACTCATGGCCTTTCCCCTTAGAGTTGCCTTCGAGGCCACCAAGAAATAACATTTCTTTACACAGATTCTCCCGTGACCTCGGAGGCCATCCGGCTAACCCCATACATACCTGATCCTCCAAGACACCCCCAACAAATGATCTTCTAGCCTGGAAGCCATCACTGAGTGACCAGCAGACTGCCCGCTCTACTTAAGGTAGAGCTTCCATTATTAGAGAGCTTTCCTCCCATAAAGCCTAAATCGGGCCCATCTGGCTCAGAAACTCTGGGCCTGAGGCCGGACGGGGCAGATGCTTGAAGCTGAGCTCCGGGCTCAGGCTGTTCTCACGTTGGCATTCCAGAGACGTCTCGCCCTTCTCCCTCAGTCTTACCCACCTGCTTTGCCAGCAGGCAAGGCTTTCCATTTGGCAAACGCAGGCCAAGGGGAAATTTAATTGTTTCCCAATATGTCCTTGGTCTACCGGACCCCTATAGAATGAGCCTCCATCATCCCTAAAAGGATGAGGAGGAGGAGGAAGGAAGGTGAGAGAAAAGAGCCCTATCCTGTGAAGGGTCCTTTCTTTCTCGTCTTTAAAATGGGATCATTCTGAATACCAGACTTCCCTAGGGTGGGCTGCGGAGCAAGTTTTATAATCAGAGAACCAGTATCTATCTTAAAGTCAAAAGACTGGGCAGGACCGCAGGCATTTAACACTGCACATTTCTGAGTTTTTTCATGAATTGAACAGCTCTACTGATTTTTGATTTTTGTCTTTAAAAAAATCTAACTTAGGAGGAGAGAGATTGGGGAAAACTATGTTGAGTGAGAAAATATATATCTTAATGAATATGATGTAATTATAGTGACCAAAGCAGACCCTCCCTCTGCCCCCAGAAACTAAATACACCTCTTTGCCTTGCCTTGTCAAGGTGGGGGATTATGGGGCTGGCATAGTGCATACATTGTCCCAGATCCGGTAATCTGCTATTTGGTTTTAGTGAAATGTTCCCCTGTTGCTTTCTTTTTTATTATTCATCATACAGGAGGGCTTGTTGGGTTGGGAAAGGGCAAGGGCTACATGGGGATAGGAGAACAAAAGATAGTATCTTCTAGGTGAATTACTATTTTTGTTGTCAACTGACAGAATCATGATTCTCAATAGATGCAGAAAAAGCATTTGACAAAATCCAACAGCCATTCCTAATAAAAACACTAGAGAGCATAGAAATAAATGGAATTTCCTTAAAATGTAAGTAGCATCTATCTAAAACTGTCAGCAAGCATTATATGTAATGGGGAAAAACTAGAAACGTTCCCAGTAAACTCAGGGGTAAAACAAGGTTTCCCATTATCCCACTATTATGCAATATTGTAACAGAAATGTTCCAAGAGAAGAAAAAGAAATTGAAGACTGTTTTTGTTGTCATGTGACGTCTCTTGGGAGACCCAAAATTAAAACTCTTCCTCGGTTCTAAGGGCCAACTACCTTCTTTTATGTGTAGGTGTGTATTTATGTTGTTCGGTTGTACTTAACGTTTTGGGACTCCAAATATAATGTAATATGTTATACTAAAATATAGAATATGTTCTATTGTTATATATTATGCATTTCTATAGATTTGCCTTACTATTGTTTTCTATGTGTGGATATGGATATGTATGGATATGTAACTATATAGTACACACACATGTACGTGCACATAATGTGTGTGATATATATTATAATGTAATTATTATTACATTTATTATGTAATAATGTGATATATGCAATAAAGCATATTAATATATGTAATAATTATACATATTATATATTATGAAAATATTATACATGGAAACAATCGCAGTAAGGAGAAAGCCTGCCCAAGAAATGAAGAGGGCCTATAAAAGCTACTGTGAGACCCAGGCAAAGGGGGAGGGCCAGGACAACTCGCCTGGCCGGCCTACTTTCAATATGATGAGCCAGAGTCTCTTGGGACATTTCTGAGATGCTGAAACCTCAGGTGAATTATTTCAAGGCAATAGGATGGCACAAGTCTCTAGGCACAAAGCTCAGAAGCAGCGGAGCCGGGGTCCCACAATCCCTGCCAACCTAACCTTGGTCCACTGTGGGCAAAGTCCCTCTCTGGGAAATACAAGTCTTCTCATCTGTAACATAAATGGGTTGAAAAAGAAGGTCTCTGAGGTCCTGTCCCCATCACTATCTGTGTCATCCTGAGTAAGTCACTCTGGGCCCTAATTTCCTCATTTACAAAATGAATTTGGTAGAAATCACTTAGTCAGTAGGCACTTAGCACATAGGTGCCGGGAATTCAAGGCAGAGGGTAGCTCTGCTCTGGAGGAGCCCGTCCGTTAGGGGGGACGACAAGCCCACCCCAAGCTCTAGCCAGGCTAAAATGGACATGGCGTCCGGCTGCTCGGGGGTCCCGAGAAGGTCCAAAGTCCCAGGGAACGTGCTGCTGGCGGGCGGACCCACGGGGAGGGTATCCCTCAGAACTGACGACTGAGATCTTTCCGCTTTCGGCCACAAAACCCCTCACTTCGTGGGATGGGGAGCCGACCACAGTTAACAAGGCCGAGGTCAGTTTTCCCCATGGCCACCCCCGACACGGCGGGCTCACCCCCAGAATGGGAAGGCGGGCAGACACCTGGAAATGTAGAACCAGAGTTAGGGAGACTTTAGAGCTGGACCAGAAAGGACTTGGAGGGGTCCAGTTCTAAGGGTCCTTAGAATACTGAATGACAGATCTGGGAGACATCTAGAACCAAGAACATAGAATTATTAGAGCCAAAAGTGACCTTGAAGCCCAACCATTTTGTAGATGGCAAATGGCTGCCCAGAAAGGGGCCCACTTTGTCCTGCTGGCTCGGGCCCCGGCGCCACACAGGGGCCCGGGCTCTTCCCACCAAGCCAAAAAGGGAACCAAGTCTTTACTTTAGAAATCTCATCCTTTCCGGGCCCGTTCCCAGGGCACTTGTTTGCTGAAGCCAGGCAGAAACAGCAGGTCTTGAGGCACCATAACTCGCTCCAAGTCACTACGGAACCCAAGGAGACTCTTGGATGAAGCAGTTCGGGAGAGTCTTTGGGTTCTGTGATTTCCAAGGAGGGAAAAGGAAGATCCTGATTGTCCTCACTACAAAAAAGGAAGAAATAACCACA
The DNA here is from genome assembly GCF_902635505.1 of Sarcophilus harrisii. Taxonomy (NCBI): domain Eukaryota; kingdom Metazoa; phylum Chordata; class Mammalia; order Dasyuromorphia; family Dasyuridae; genus Sarcophilus; species Sarcophilus harrisii. Next base: position 701,663,358 of record NC_045426.1, on the reverse strand, counting down.
GGGGGAAGGGGGGGGACAAAAAAAAAAGAATATTTGTGGGTCTCCAGGGTCAACCTGACAAACTTGTCTGGCGGCCGGGGATGCACACGGAGGGGACGGGAAGGACCGGTCAGACCTGAAATGCCATGGAGCTGGGCCAAGCTCCTGGGCCTCGAAAGCTGGGCTAGGCTTGAGCCAACTGCTCTCTCCCGAGTCCAAGCCAGGCCCACCCAGATCAAGTCCACTTGCCTCGGCCCTTCTGCCAGGCCAGTTCCCAGGCCCAGTTTTAAAAAAGTGGGGAGGGGCGGCCCGTGGCAAGGTGACTCACAACCTAAGTCACCCCCCGACTCTGGGCTGGGTCACCGGGCAAGAACGCAGCGAGTGAAGGGTCTTTCCCGGGGCTTCCTGATTTCAGTGCCAAGGGGTCCAAATAGAACTTTGCAGAAGTGAGGGAAGGGACTCTGGCCAAACGTGTTCCCCCTTTCCCAACCCAAGCCTGATTTCTCTCATAATAATAATCAATAAAAGGAACTAGATCTGGGATTCACTGAAATGGGGGCACCTTCTTTACACTTAACACTTTTAGACAAAGGCCTGGAGCAAGGCAGAGATGGAGTCAGGGGATCACAGCCAGGAGGTGTCAGAGATTTGAACCCAGGACTTCCTGGTTCTGATGCTGGTCCTCTGTCCCCTACATCGGGGGACCTTTCCAGAGACACACTTTTTTTTTTTTTAAAGGGGCTGTAAGAGCAGTCATTAACACACAAGCCTGAATTAGCCCACGGTGGAAATCAGCCATGGACCAATCAGGGCTGGGATGTCACAGGACCCACCCAATCACAGCACCAGGAGAAATCCTTAAGTGGCCATGGGGCTCCAGCCACATTATTATCATGGGTTATTTCTCCAACCCCACTTCTCAGCCCCGTGAAAGTTGCCATGTTGGAGAGAGCGCTGGGCCCGAGCATCCAAAAAGAGCCTCAGACATTTCCTAGCTGTGTGACCCCTGGGAAATTTCTTTTACCTCATCGTGGTTCAGTTTCCTCACCTGTAAAATGGGGATAATAGCAGTACTTACTTCCTGGGATGGGAGTGAGGATTACGTGTGAAACATTCATGGAGCTCTTACTTATAGAACGCTACTACAGGGCACACAGCTGGTAATAATAAATGCTTGTTTCCTTCCTTTTCTGTCCACATCTTCCCCCCAGTGGTTCCAAACAAAAGCTAATTTAAAGCCCTTTACAATCCAACTCCCACTTATTTAAAAGCAAATGTTCTGAGTTCAAACTCCGTCTGTCACTATTTATATGATCCCGGAAAACCCATTATTGTGCAATTGGTTTTTTCATCTGTTAAAGCGAAGTGGGAAGTGTCTAAGATGTTTGCTGGTTGTAACTTGTGTTTCTAAGACCCTACTGTTTCCAGGCTCACTTTACATTACATGCCTTTAGGTTCTCTATCTTTCAACCAATCTGGCTTCTGACATTTTTCCCAAACTTGGTATACATCAAGCACTTAATAAATAATTCCCTACACCCTCTACTTCCCTCCTTTTGTCTTTCTTTGTATCCCCAGTACTTGAATAGTGCTTGGTACACAATAGGTGCTTAATAAATAATAAATAATGCATTCCAACTTATGCTTCCCTCCTTTTGCTTTTCTTTGTATCCAACACTTGCATAGTGCTTGGTATACAGCTTGGTATACAGTGCTTGGTATACCCTTTGTCTATATCTTTGTATTCCTAGCACTTGCATAGTTGCTTAGTACACAGCAGGTACTTAATAAATAATATAAATGTATAAATAATAAACAAATAAATAATGCATTCTAACTTGTGCTTCCCTCCTTTTGCCTTTCCTTGTATCCCCAACACTTGCATAGTGCCTGGTATACAGCAGGCGCTTAATAAATCATGCATCCTATCTTGTGCTTCTCCCTTTGTCTATCTTTGTATTCCTAGCACTTGCATAGTGTCTGGTACACAGCAGACACTTAATAAATAATGCTTGCTGACCAAGCGACTGACCGAATGCTCCATCTCCCTGTCTCCACTGCCTGTGGCCCCTTGGTTCTGTGAAGCGCTAGCCTAGGTTCCACCCCGCCTGTCCGCCCAGTCGCTGTGTATTTTCTCTATCTCTCCATTTGTCCATAGGAGCACATGTTGCTTCCCCCGGTAGAAGGTAAGCTGCTTGAGAGCATGGCCTGTTGCACCTTTGCCTTGGCAGGCCAGCCCGTGGCCCAGGGCCCGGCACAGGGTCGGTGCTTAATAAATATTGGTTAAGAACCATGATTCCAGGAGTCGTGGGCCATCCACCTCCTCCCAGGAAAACAAAGAACCCAAGAGTGGTTTCTGAGCCTATTTTGGTTCTGTTTTGATTTTGGGAACATGGCCAACTGGGGATTGTTTTGTTTGCCGATGATTGTGAGAGGGGGTTTTACTTTTTTGTTTTCTCAATAAAGAGGAAGAAAGAGTGCGAAGGAGAAAAGGTGGGTATTCATTCAAAAAAAATTAAATAAATACTGGTTCAATGAAAGTTAGAAAAAGGTAGAAAATCAGGATCTTTGGCCAGACCACAAACCCCGAGAAGTATACAAAAGAGTAATTCAGGTTTGAGCGTGATGGATAAAGATGAGATCCAGACAAAGGAGCTCTAAGAAAATACGAAGGGGGGCCCTCCAGGAGGGAATCTGAAAGTCTAATTGTCTAGAACTCATTTTATCTTTTCCCAGGGCACAGCAGATGACAAGTTTTCACTTGTGTTCAGTCTTTTGAGTCATGTTTGTGACTTGGGATGCTAGAGAGGTTTTCCATTTCCTTTTCCAGCTCACTTTACAAATGAGGAAACTGAGGCAAACAGAGTTCAATGACCTTCCCAGGATCACACAGCTAGTGTCCGAGGGCAGATTGGAACTCAGAAAGAGGAGCCTTCTGACTCCAGGTCTGGTGCTCTAGTCACTGTGCCCCCATGTGACAGATCACATGGATGCCTGGCAGATCTGAGTTCAAATTTTGCCTTAAGACACTGTGTAATTCTGGTGAAATAACTTCTGAGGCTGTTTCCTTCTCTGTTAAATGCAGGGATTAGACTCAATGGCCTCTCAGCTTCCTTTCTTGCTCTAGCTCTGTGTTCTTCTGTTCCTATCCAGAGGCATGGCGAGGACGCAAGAGCTGCCTCTGGGATCAGGTGGCCACATATGGCGAGCCAGAGCCTCCAAGGCCATGTTGCAGACTAGGAAACAGAAGCCATTTACTTATGGCTGCACAGGGAGTAAATTGAGTCTAGCTTCTTTAACTACAAATATTTTCCACTGTGAACACATAACTAGATACAAAGCAAGGCATTTATTAAGCACTTACTGTATGCACCACACCTACTATGTGCTTGGGATATAAAGACAAAAATAAAATTATCCTTGTCCTCCCAGAGCTTCTATTCTATTGTCTGTGACTCTATCCAGAGTTATATGGACAGTCACCAAACACTGAACTGCTCTGCTCTCTGAACCTCAGGGCTCTTAAAAAGCTTTCCAATTCTTGTTCAACAAAATCACAAAACCCTCTGGAAACCTCAGTGTCCCCATCCGTCAAAGCTTCTGATCTTTTCCAGTCAAACAAAAATTTAAGTCACTTCCCTCTCTGGGCCTCAGTTCCCTGATCCGGCTTTGGAATAAATAAATGGCCCCTAAGGTTCCTTTCCAGCTCTTCCTCTGCTTCCAGCACCTGACTCCCCATTCAGGCTTTCTGGGAATGTTGCAGAAAGGCCCGGAGGTGCTCACCAGAGGGCACCCTTGAGCCGAGCTGAGCGGCCAGTGCCAGGCCCTCACATCCCAGAGCCCGAGATGGGAAGGGACGGATGCCCTTGGGATGCCAAGGAGGCTTCTCTTCCTTCCTGCCTCGGTAACTGGAGGCCTGGATCTCCTCCACGCCTCCTCAGCTCAACGTGTCAAGTGGGGCCCCCAAAGGAGATCATATAGCGCCAATTCCCCCAGGCGCCCGCGGGCCCCCGCACCTCCCGAGAACCCGCCTCGCTGCGGCCCGGCGATTTCTGTTTCTCCTCAGACACCCCGGGGTGGGAGGGAGGCGTGTGCCATCTGCAGGCGGTGAAACCCGAGCCCCCGATAGGATTTCCTCATTGTCCCCGCTCGATGCTCCCCGCGATTTCCAGAGCCAGAGATGGCAAAGGGGCCTCCTCCCGGCCCCCAGAGAGGGGGAGCAGAGACTCATCTCCTGATCAGACTTTCAAGTAGCTGCGCCCCCCTCCCCGGCCCAGATGGGAGGCGAGGGGAGACACAGAGTCCACATGAAATTAAGAAAACTCCATCAACAGAGGCGACGTCAAATTCAAACCCATTTCCCTGCTCATTTTTTTCCAGGCTCGAGCAGCTAAATCTGTGTCCCACCGCCCTGTTTCAGAGATGAGGAAACTGAGGCACCAAGAGGTCCAAGGATGACAAAACTAGATTCCGAGCTGGACAAGACCCTAGAAAGCCACCTGCTCCACCCTTCTCCCTGTCACTTGGGAACAAAATGGCACAGTCAGAGCTCCAACCTCAGTTTTTGTCACCTGCTAAGGGACACTAGTAGACAAAATGGCCGTGGAGGTCCCCACCGGCTGCAGACGCTGAGCCTACTACAAACCTGCTACTCTGGCCTTACCCTGTCACCTTTTCTATTACTGTCACATTCATGAACTCAGCCTCCCAGCCAAGGGTGGGGGTGGCAACTTTTACTAAGTGTCGAGTCAAAGCCCTGACCCCCTTTTCTCATCAAACTGGGTATAGGGGGTGGTCCTGAGCCATCCCACGGGGTGTGAGAGGAGGTAGTCCTGAGCTATCCCACAGGGTGTCGGAGGGGGTGGTCCTGAGCCATCCCACTGAATGTAGAAGGGGGTGGTCCTAAGCTATCCCACAGGGTGTGGAAGGGGGTGGTCCTGAGCTATCCCACAGGGTGTGGAAGGGGGTGGTCCTGAGCTATCTCACTGTATGTAGAAGGGGGTGGTCCTGAGCTATCCCACAGGGTGTGGAAGGGATGGTCCTGAGCTATCCCACTGTGTGGAAGTGGGTACTCCTGAGCCATCCCAGGGGATGTGGAAGGGAGGCACTCTATGAACCTTCTCTTGAGTAGATGAGTAGGACTGGCCATCAACCCAATCTCAAGGGACAAAGTATCTCTCACTTGCCATGGGGGGAAAGGTTGGAGGGTAGGAAGAGGAAGCAGGTAAAAAGTAGGGGGATGATTAGAAGAAGCTCCCAAATCCTCCCATGTCATTTTTAGGAGACAGATTAAAAGCTGCATTCAATCCCTATTCCAAAGAAATCTTGAGTCACACTTCTTTCTGTTAAATGCATATGTTTGAGCTGGAAGAGACCGTAGAAATTAGCCCTCTCAACCTAGGTTTCGGACATTCCCTCCCCAGCCAAGAGGCTGTGGATAGATTTCAGACAGTCTGGGAACTCAGATGGAAAAAAAAATACACATTATTTTCACTAACCTTTGGTTTCCTTTATAATAATTATATTTAAATTATATAATAGTAATTCTATGTATTTTATGCATTTAAAAATATTATCCTAAAAAAATAAGAAAAACAGCATTCTGTTTTGCTGGACAAAAAAGGCCCAACAATGACACACACACACTCGAAGAAGCTCCAGACTGACCCAAATTTCACAGATGAGAAGCTAAGACTTGAAAATGGAGGAGACCATTTGTAGTAAAGGCAAAGTTGAGACTCAAACCATCCTCAGACACCTAATTAATTCATAATTCATTTCCAATATTGTTTCTCGTGTCCTACCCACAGTTTTTAAGGTTATATCAAGAATAAATATATTGGAAAAAAATTTTAAATCCCAGCTTGTGCATATGGAAGGTATTAGGATCCCAAAGATATCAGCAAATACACACATATATATGTATGTAAACACAAATTATATATAAAATAAATATATATTTATATACAAATACGTATTCATATATAAATATATAAAATTACATAAAGAAATCAAGAAAAGCCCAATGATTAATGGATATTGGCTAATGTGGGGGAAGTAACTGACAAAGTGAAATTTACTAGGGGATGGAACATCCTTGTATTAGGGCCAGGGACTCTGGCCAAACGTTCCCCCTTTCCCAACCCAAGCCTAATTTCTCTCAAAATAATAATCAATAAAAGGAACTAGATCTGGGAAGTCGACTGAAACCCAAAGGCCAAGAGGCCACAAGAAGCCAAGGGGATTTCGGGCTGCGTTAAGAGAAGCCCAGAGGGGGACGCGGCTGTGATCCACCCAGCCCGGGTTAGACCCCACCTGGCCTAGGGTGGGCCCCTGTTTCAGGGGCCAGACAATGAATCCTGGAATCTTGCCTCTTCTACTGCGTTGTGACCCTGGCAAGCAAGAGGGGATGGACGGGAGGGATGGACGGGAGCCACTGGAAGTGGGTCTGGGGAGCCAGTTGTTAAAATTTTCAACATTTATGCCTTGAAAGCCCCGGATTCACATCCTACCTTCAAACCACACTGGCTCTGCGACCCTGGCAAAGAGGGAGGTGCTACAGTCTGCTGCCGGTTGTTAAATTCCCCATGTGAATGTTTATACCTCAGAAACCTGCAAAGCTGTAATTATGATGATTGTCTAGACCAGGGGTGGGGAACATCGGGGAACATCGGAAATCGTTTGGTCTGGCCCCACCAAGACAACATCCCCCCTAGTTTGAATTCCATAAATTGATAATTTTGTATGCGAATGATGTTATAAATATTCAAATGGCCCTTGATAGGAAAAAAAAAAATCTCTACCCTGGTCTGGATTGGAGAAAAGAGTGAAAAAAATTCTGTGATGTATATTCAATTTAAAAATGGGTCAAAGGCACATTACCCTCCCCCTCCCCCCAGAGAGCTGGTTGTTAAACATGTACCACCAGCACACTCCCCACTAAAGTCACTTACTTCTCAGTGCTCTAGGCCACCTTAAAGCTATATAAATTGCAGAGAAGCCACCTTGGGATAGGGAATATCCTCAGCTAGAAGTTAACCACATAATGAAAGCCTGAAGTGCCATCCCAATTCCCAGCTCTAGCTGGGCCCAGAAATTTGCATTTGCTAACACCCTACCAGGGGTCCTCAAACTACGGCCTGTGGGCCAGATGCGGCAGCTGAGGACATTTATCCCCCTCCCCCAGGGCTAGGAAGTTTCTTTATTTAAAGGCCCACAAAACAAAGTTTTTGTTTTTACTATAGTCCGGCCTCCAACAGTCTAAGGGACAGTGAGCTGGCCCCTTATTTAAAAAGTTTAAGGACCCCTGCCCTAGACAATAGAATCAGGATTCTTCGAGGGTTTTCGGGGTTACCACACTGGACTGAACTGAATAAATACAATTTAATTGAGAAATTATAAAAATCTACTTGGCTTAAAAATATGATTTAAGAAGTACAAGTCAGGAGGAGGGGAGGCGGTTCCAGGATATTGGTTTGTCTGAAAACAATCTGAGGGTCTAAGTGGGTTTCCATAGTATGCTACAGCAACCAAGAAGGCAGCAGGATCACACACTGCATGTAGAGAGGGAGACAGAGGGCGGGGGGCACTGTGCCCCCGTCAGACCCCACGTTGGGGGACTGTGTTCCATTCTAGGCACACCCACAGTTTGGTATGGCTACTGAAAAACTGGAGGGTCTTCAGAGGTAGTGTAGAGAAAGGCCTTCAGATCACTGTACAGGAGGAAGACAGTTATACCTTTCTCAGCCTCAGTTTCCTCATCTGTACATGGAAGGGAAAATAGATCTATCTCGGAGATGGTTAATTCAGAGAAAAGACTGAGAAGCTGCAGTATCTGAACAGATGTCCCAAGGATCCTGGGTTCAAATCCCAGCTCTCCTGCTTAGTAACTAGGTGACCTCAGTTTCCTTTTCTAAAACTAAACGGTTTTCCTGTTCCAACTCTATTATCCTGTGAAGGAGGAACAATGTGGGCAAGAAAGAGAGAGAGAGTGAAGCTAATTGTCAGGAACAATAGTCAAGTACATGTCAGCCAGCTGGCATGGAGGACTTGGGAGTCAGAAAACCCTAAACTGAAATCCTGCCTTAGGCACATCCCAGCCATGAACTCCCTCTGTGCCTCAGTTTCTTTATCTGCAAGATGGGTCTCTCAGAGATAGGAGCTCTCCATCATCACTCCCGTTCACGTAAGGGTGGGACTGAGGGGTAGGGAGGTCCCTGACAGCTCAGACCCCTCCATCGCTTTCTCAGAATCCCCACGGAAGGAGAATCAGAAACTCTCTGCTCCAACACAAACCTGGGCTGCCAAGGGCTGGCGTCCCGCCAAGGGACACACACACAAAGCCTTGTCCTGGGCCTCAGGACAACCGGAGTCGCTGCCTTTATTAGCCCAAAACAAATGGAGACCAAGCTTTTTTTATGGGGGAAGTTGGCTGCTCCCCGTCTCCGGGCATTTTCTCTGGCTGTTCCCCACGCTGGGAACTACCGACTGGCTGAATCCCTGAAAGGGAAAGAGGGAGACAAGCTCCTTCCTCGGCCCGGCCACTGAGAACCCAGAGTTAGCAGTTTGCAAAACCCCTATTTGGGAAACGCTCATCTTACCTGGTGATCCCTGAGGTTCTATGCCATCAGAAAAGGCCCTGGTGCCCGAGTAAGGGCTGGATTAAACGGGCTCTTCGAGTCCCTTCCCACGCCGAGATTCTGGCATTCTGGGAAGGGATCTCACTGGGGCAGTGGGCCTAAAGCCAGGCAGGAAAATGCTACGGATGGAAAGCTCACAGGAGTCAAGAAATGCAAGTCCCTTCTTTATAGAGGTGGAAAACTATGGGTGTGGAATATCACATACACTCTGTCCCACAAAGGGAATGGTTGGCTTTAATGGATTTCTTTTTATTTATTTATTTTTTGCAGAGGCAGTTGGGGTTAAGTGACTTGCCCAGGCTCACATAGCCAGGAAGTGATAAGTGTCTGAGACCAGATTTGAACTCTTGACTTCAGGGCTGGTGTTCTATCCACTGAGCCACCTAGCTGTCCCCCATCTATTTTTTTCTTAATCACTGACTTGTCATTCTCTGGGGGGGGGGGGGGAAGCATTCATAAACGAAGTTCACAATAAATAAAACAAGAATTCTGGGTCTGGAGTCAAAAAGACCTGAATTCTAATCCTACAACTTCTACCTATCCCAAGAGTTCTGTCCCCCAGGACTCATGGTCTATCTAAAATAAGTAGCTTAAGGACTTTGGCCCTCAGTTTCCTTTTTCTATAAAAATCATAGATTATGGGATCATAGATTTTTGGGGAGGATCTTAGTTAAGCATCATACCAAGTCCATTCCCTCCATTTTGCAGATGAGAAAACTGAGGCCGGGAGCAGGGAAGTGGACAGAGGGAGTCTAAAAAGTAGCATTTACAGCAGAGGGAGTGTCCTGAGGCTCGGCAGACCAGAAGCCAGATCCTCTTGCTCCAAATGCAGAGCTATGGCCCTCCACTGCCTCTTCGTCCTGGTAACGGGCCAGGCGGGGCTCAGGGAATGAGGACCAAACCGAATTAATGGATTTTCTGTAAGCCTTTGTCCCAGCGGCCTCAGCCCGGTGCCAGAGGGGAGGAGGGACTGCCTAACGGCAGGGAAAGCAGTCCCGGGAAGTGGGGGTATGGCCAATGCAAATCCAGGACGCTCATCAGCATTCTGGGAGATTCTCCACCTTGTCAAGCAAAGGGAGAAGGAACAGCTGATGTCAAAGCCGGCTCCGAACAAAGGCCAAGTTCTCCTAGCCACACCGGGCCAACCCCGGGAAGAGGCCATGGCCAGCGTCCCCAAGCCGGGCCGGGTGGAAGGATCAGCTCCGGCCTGCTTGGCCCCGGAGCATGGGGATGGGCCAGAGAAGCAATGGGAAGAATAAGAGGGAGAGAAAGAGCCAAACTTGGGGGTGGGAGACATCAGCTCAAACCTGCCCCAGACGCTTACTGGCCATGAGATCTTGGGCACTTAAGCTGTCTGCCTCAGTCTCCTCATCTGTAAAATGAAGGGTTAGACCCAATGGCCTATAAATCCCACGGGTGAGCTTGGACAAGTATTTCCTCAGAGTGACTCAGTTTCCTCCTTTCTGGTCCCTTTTGACTCTAAAGCGATGCTCCAAGGACGGGGGGGAGAAGGGGACAAGGCTGGAGACAGAAGCCCCTTATTACGAGCTGGGTGGTTCTGGGCAACTGACTGCCTTCCTGGGCCCCAGATCCCTTGTCTGAATGTCTGAAGAGAGTTTTGCTGTATTCTCAGCTGACCCTGACAACCCTGCGAGGCAGCTACCACCGGAGGATTATCCTCTGTACAGACAAGGAAGGCTGGAGAGTTAGATGGATTGACCGTGGTCACACAAGCTAGGAACTGGCAAAGGGAGGACCAGGACCTCAGAGAAACCCCAAAGAAATCACTTTTCACTGAACAGCCAGAGAAAATGCCCAATGAGGAGGCTTGTTTGGGGAGCAACCCACTTGCCCCATAAAAAAGCTTGCCCTTGGGTCTCTATTTGTCTCGGGCTAATAAAAGGCAGTGACTGGTTTGTCTCCACAGTGAGATGAAATGTTGAGAAAGAACCCAAAGGAGACTGCCTAACAATCCACACAGGAAAAACCAAATGGATGAAAAATAATCACAGTCCAGGTGATAGCCCACAATGCACCGGCAGGCAAGTTACACCGGGCAAACTTATCTTAGAATTCCAACAGTTACCATATTCCTCCTGTTGGTCATGAGGAATATCTCCCCTTGGTTGACCAGAGCCTGACAAGAGCTCCCCAATGGACTGACCGGGGTGCTCTCAGTAAGAATTTTCCACAAATTTGGCAAAAGGCCCCCCTCTAGAAAAATGGCAAGGAACAATTAGCTCTGTAGTGCTCCGCCCAGTGCACCATCCAGTATGGGCAGTCAAAGGCACTTTTCCACGGACATATCCATCACGCCCCTTTCCATACTCCAGCTACAATGACTTTTTGTTCCTCACACATAAATTATCCCGATCTCCACGCTTCAAATATCGTCTCATTTGATCCTCGCAATGACCCTGGGATGTCTTATTACCCCTATTTTAGAGATGAGGAATTAGAGAAAGGCAGAGTTCAAGTGACCTCTCAGAACAAAGATCTGGACTCAGAATTTTTAAATCCAGCACCTCTAACACAGGGCCTGGCATATACGAAGTACTTAGTATATCTGTTGATTGATGGATTGACCATTATGATTGTTTGATGCTGGCATCCTGAACAAGGTGAATTAAAAAGTACTAAATATTAAGCACCTACTATGTGCACTGCTGTAGGTTTTAAAGTCCCTAGTAAATATCTTTGGGATACTAAAGACGGATCACTGCCTTCACTACAGAGCTAAGGGGCCGGGAGCCGTGGGGTCGGCTTATCCATCCACCTCTCCACAGATGGGCAAAGAGGCAGATGAGGGGGAGGAAGGCCGGCTGGGGAGCACTCACAGAATCCCCGCAGCCCTTTCCGAGAGCCCCAGCTGGGTCCCTCGGGAGCCGGCCAGAGACTGACGAAGAGGAAAGGAGGATAAAGGGGAGAGGAAATCGTCCTTCAGCTAAATGAGGCCAAAGAAGCTCGAGGAAAGAAGGGACTCCGATAAAGCCAAATGGTAAAAAAGGCAGAGGGTTTTCAATGGCCCTTGTTTTCCATTTAACCTTTGTCTGCTCGGGAAAAGTTCAGCTCTGATCAGATAGGCAGAGGCAGTGCCATCTGAGAGGGGGAGAGAATGCCCAGAAAGAAAGGAGCGGCACAGGAGGGAGGGATGGATAGCCATCGAAGGACCTGGGCCTGCCCACGCCGGGCCATTTGAGGAACTGGAGCACGTTTTAGGGCACCTGAGCCCCCTTCCTAAGTGCCCATCTATAAAGTACGGCATCGGACCTTCCAGGTCTCACATTCCCCCACCAATGTGGCCCTAAGCCATGTTCCCTTGGTTGGGTGAGTCACTTAAACTCTCAGCCTTAGTTTTGTCTTCTGTACAAAGAAAAGATTCAAATATGAGCCCTCTCAGGGCCCTACTTTAAACAATATCTACCTTTTCAGTATTAAATGCACAAAATAAAATATTGAGCATTACAGAAAAGATTAGGATCCACGGCCTCCAGATTAAGATTAAGAACCTTGGACCTTAGAGAAGGTATAAGTGGGCTTTCCTAAGGGGTTGTGACCTCCAGCCTCCCCTTGAAGACCTCTAATGATGGAGGAAACACAAGCTCCAAGGGGCAGCTCACTCCATAGTTTCAAAAGTTAGGAAACACATCCCCCTGCCTCGGGGCCAAGCAGAATCCACCAGGATCCACAATTATCCACACCTGAACAGGTGTGGATAATTAATAAGTCCCTTCTAATACTGGATACTCAACTCTTCCTTCTAATCTAATCCAATCCAATCTGCATTGACAGACATCCAAAGAGACAATCCCTGCCCCTCTGGGAGTTTACAATCTACTGGCCCCTGCCAGTCTCTATGGTGGTGATGTATATATTGTCTCTCCCCATAGAATGGAAGCTCCTCGAGAGGAGGGCAGGAATGGTTTCCTAGCAGCTGGCACATAATAAATGCTTGATAAATCTCAGTCCTTTGGGGATCCCTCTTGCAAGTTTCCCAAAATGGGGCCCTCAGAGTAAGGGATTGGTTAATTCACAGTGAAGATCTTTAAATGTCGCCCAGAAACGCTTTTATGAATCCTTTTTTTGTGTCAAAGCCACCTTGTAGCAGTCTAATGGCCCCCTTTCAGAATCATATTTTTAAATGCATAAAATAGGATTATAAGAGAAAATTAGCATCCGTGGCCCCCAGTCTAAGAACTCCTTACCCGAAGGTAGATGGGAGTCACCAAGGCTTGAGGGAGTGCCACAGTCTGATCTGTGAGAACTTCTCCCTTCCCCTTTCCCCTGGCTTAGTATTCCCTTCTGTAAAATGGGTTGGATGAGACAATCTCTACGTTCCCTTACAACTCCAAACCCTGTGATTCCGGTGGTTCTGTTCACCAGCCTTCTGCTAAGGGCTAAGCTCAAAGGGGCTTTTTTCAATTGGATATTCATGACTGAGAGCCTCATGAGACAGCTTGCACACACAGGCCTGAGACTCAATAACTTACGATAGCCTGGGAAATCTAAGGCCATTTCTAGAGAAAGAAAGTCTACCAAGAGTACCCATTGTAGTAAGTTTCTAACACACAAAAAGGGGCAACTGGGTGGTGCATTGGATAGAGCCCCAGCCTTGAAGTCAGGAGGATCCGAGTTCAAATCTGGTCTCAAACACTTAACATTTTCTGTGTGTCCCTGGGCAAGTCATTTAACCCCAATTGTCTCAGCAGAAAAAGAAAAAGTCCAGCCAAACAATCAACCAATCAGTAAACATGAATTAAACATCACTATATGTCAGACACTGTGCCAGGAGATAGGATATACATATTAAAGTTTCTTTTCTCAGGGAGCTTACATTTCAGAAAGTATACCAACATATACTCATATAAGCAAATACCCAAACAGCAACAAGCATTTATTAAGCTCCTACTATATATGAGACACTGTGCCAGGAAGCAAGAACACACACACTAAATAGTATCTGTCCTTGGGGATCTTACATTCCATGAAGTATGTCAACAAATACCCACATTAGCAAATACATATCAACAAGCATTTATTAAGCCCCTACTACATACAAGGAAATGAGGAAACAAACACTAAACAATACAGTGTACTATGTATGTCAATACATACCCATATAAGCAAATACAAATGAACACTAATTAAGCCCCTACTTAAGCCAGACACTCAAAACAGTCGCTTTCTCAGGGAGTTTACATTCCATGAAGTATACCCACGCATAGTCATATAAGCAAATAAAAAAATTAAACATTTATTAAATCTCTACTGTATACCACACACTTGCCTAAGAGCAGGAGATACAAAGATAAACATTAAATGGTCCTTACCCATAATTCTCCTTGCTTCTCATTCACTGTCCAAGATTCCATACCGGGCAGAAGAAGTGAGCCGACTGTAGGTACAAGCTATAATTAGGTCTGACTCAATCCCAAGGTGCCTACCCGACATAAACAACTAATAACTGTGATGACTTTTCCAACAGAGGGACCCGAAGCAAACTCAAGGAAACCAACTGCAGGTTGGCCACATTCACAAAGATCAATGTAAACGTGGTTAAATAAGACATCAGAAAACGCAATGGAACAATCCAGATCGAGACAAAATAATTCATTGTGATAAGGGAAGAACCAGTGGTCAAAAATAAACTCTAAAAAGAGTCTTCAACAACCAAATAACATCAGGAAGAAAAACCTTATTCAATAGATACATAAAAGGCCTTTGGAAAACTTTATATCCATTTATGTTTTTTTAAAAAACATATAATGTAGAAAAACAGCCACCACAAAGGACACCAAATTAAATTTGAAGCTCTTCAGTGAGCCACAAAACTTTCATTCAATCTTGTATTTTCATATTTCCTTGACTTATTTCGACACATCCCTTCCAAGTTGGAAAACAAAAAAGCGAACCATGTAAAAATCCGACTCACTTCTCTCAACAGGACATCAAAGCACATCACGTGAAGCCCAGAACATGACTCCATCCCTTCCACTTCACATTGGCGCAAACAAAACACAACTCGCCAACTAGACCCAAAAGATCAGCCGAAGGACAAAGGGAGGCGCACCCCACAGCCTTGCCCGCTGCAATTAAATGTTCCCGCACCAGAATCCCTACAACCCAAGAAGGAAACAAAGGCAGAACAGTTGCTTCGAACACATGAAAACTCACCATAAAGGGCTCCATTTTCTTGTCTTTGCAGAAGCTGTGACTTCTCCTGGGGACAGAGGTCGGAGTGAAACTTCTCAGGGGGGATTTATTGTTAGCAAGTTTGACCCTTTCTTTTTCAACTTCCTGTGGTGTCTAAGTAACAAAAGAAAGCAGCTTGATGTAATTAAAAGGATGATGGACTTAGGACTCAACAGACTTGGATTCAAATCCTAGTTTTTTGTTTATTTTTTCCTGACCTCCCACCCGCCCCACCCACCAAGGTTCCCTCCCCAATCTTCTCCCTCTACCTTTTCCCTCCCTTTTTTATCCCATTCCCATTAATTTACTCACCTCATCCCACTCCCTACTCTACACCCTGCCTAATCCTAGCCCCTCCTCCCTTGTTTCTTTATAGATTTTGGGGGTGCTGTAGCATTCTGGGAATGTGAATATGTGTGTACCCCCCCTACACACATATATGTACATAAATACTTCCCCACATGTATATGTATATATATATATAGTATATATATATACACATATATATATAGTATGTAATATATATAGTTCCCCACATATATACACACATACATATATAGGCACATGTATATGTGTGTGTATATATAAATATATATATATATATATATATATATATATATTTACACACACATTTTATACACACACACACACATGTATTGTTGCCCCTTTAACCGTTTCCAAAATAGGTGAGTCGATTTTCAGACTGCCAGCCCACCTCCCCCATCTAACACCCCCATGGCAATTCTTCCCCAGTGCCTCATTAATACAGCCTAACTCCTATTTTTACCTTTTCCTGGACAGTTTTGCTTTTTAGAGTCCCATCATTCTCGGCTGTAACCTGTATTTTTTTAGTTTTTATATTCCTGGGTGACTCTGGGTAGGTCACACCATTTCCTTCTTCTGCAAATAGAGGCCCATAATCCTTGAAGATCTCACAGGGTCTTTGTGAGAAAAAATACCTTGTAAACCTCCCAGCACAATCATCGACTGATTCATCAGCAAACTGTTATTAAGCACCTACTGTGTGCCAGGCACAGTACTAAGCTGAGAAATGAGAACTATGGCTCCCCAAGAGGATTTTGGGTAGGTGGGTGTTCATTGGGACAAGACATAAACCGGCTACAGGATTTCCTAACTAAATAGCCAATGGCTATCGACCTATTCAGTTTAATTAATCAAACCCCAAACACCCAAGGTTTCAACGGCCTTTCCGGGGATGGGACACAGCTGTGGCTTCCCTCAGTTAGAGGGCAGAGCTCGAGGTCAGCTAGCTCCCGTGGCCACCTTCCCACCGACAACAGGCCCGGGAACGGCAGACACAAAGGAAGAGTTACCGATGGGGGGAGAGGGGCTAACAGGGAGTGTGAGGGTCTGGGTACAAATCCTGGCCTTGTTACTCGTCAGATGGGTCAATCAACCCACACTTATCAAGCATTTATTTACCAGGAGTCAGGCACCTGGTCAACAAGCATTTATTAGGCACCTAGTATGAGCCCAGCACTAACCTCTGGGGATATAAATAAATCAATAAGCACCTACTATGAGTCAGACACCCTCCTAAGCTCTGGGACTATAAATAAATCAACAAGCATTTATTAGGCACCTAGTATGAGCCCAGCACTAACCTCTGGGGATATAAATAAATCAATAAGCACCTACTATGAGTCAGACACCCTCCTAAGCTCTGAGGCTACAAATAAGTCAACAAGTACTTATTAGGCACCTAGTATGAGGCAGCACTTGTTAACCTCCGGGGATACAAATGAGCATTTATTAAGCACCTACAGTCAATGAGTATTTATTAAGCACCTCCTGTGAGCCAGACACGCTGCTAAGCTCTGGGGAACACACAGAAAAGTGAGACAGCCCCTGCCCTCAAGAAGCTCACTATAATTTCATGTCAGACACACGCAAACAAATGTGGGCAGGAGACAGACAAGAATGGGTTGGAGATAATGGATAGAGGGGAGGCTCTAGCATGGTGGGGAGGTGGGAAAGACTTCCCCCAGAGGGGGGATTTTAGCAGGGATCTGAAGGGAGACAGTGAGGGTGAAGAAGCCCCTCAACCTCCCCAGCCTCCGCTTCCTCCCTTTGTTTGATTCTCCCTTCACCAGAAATGAAGGGACCCTCCTTTTGCCATCGGCTAGAACCGCCCCAAAGCTGGGGGAGAAGGGGGGAATTAGGAGGGGGCTTTCTGAGAGGCCGTGGGGGCTGGCCCCGAGCCTCCGCAGCTGGGGGTCCGAGCCCCGCCTCCGGTCCGGACTAACCGCGGGACTGGGCCGTGGGCGGTGCGGCCCGAGGTCCCCCCACGGGCATTTTCGTAGGGACCGGCCCACCGCTGGCTGCCCCGTCCAGTTCTGACTCAAGCCCGAGCAAGCAGGTGGGGCCGCTAGGTGGCGCCGTAGTGCACAGAGGCCAGCCTCAGACAGTTACTGGCCGGGCCAGCCTGGGCAAGTCACTTCCCTCTGTCAGCCTCAGTTTCCTCATCTGTCAAATGGGCTGGAGAAGGAAATGGCAGAGCGCTCCAGTGTCTCAGCCAAGACAACCCGGAGAATTAGGCATGAATGAAAAAAATGATTGAACAAACAACGTGAACTAGTGCTCAGAGGCGGAGCATCTTATCCGGGAAACGAGCTTTAGTCCAAGCCCCCGTGTTACAGAGGAGGCAACTGAGGCTGGGGAGGGAGATGAATGGGGTGACTGTGCTCTCCAATTCCCAGAAATGACCAAGAGGAGGAAGGCAAGGAAACGCGGGAAGCTTATTTGGGCGTGTGTGGGAGGAAGGGAGCCGGAGCGGGAGCCCAACAGGAGCCGGACCCCCAGACTAGGAGCCGGACCCCCGAAACATTACTGCAGCCACCCCGAGGCTCCTGGAGAAACGGGGGACAGGCACCTGAGCCATCCTTCCCTCTCTCTAGTCCAAGGCATGGGAGGGGCTTGTAAAGACAGTGTCTCTTGCCTCTCTCTGCATCCTGTCTGTCTCTGGCTCTGTCTCTGTCTCTATTTCTATCTCTGTCTCTCTACCTTTCTCTGTCTCTATGTCTCTCTGTTTATCTCTGTCTGTCTCTGTTTCTTCATTCTCTGTCTCTTGTCTCTCTGCTTCTATCTCTGCCTTTTTCTGTGTCTCTGTCTGCTTCTCTTTATCTCTGTGTCTCTGTGTCTGTCTGCCTTTCTCTGTCTTTACATCTTTGTCTATCTCGGTTTATCTCTGTCTGTCTGTTTCTTCATCTCTGTCTCTTGTCTCTCTGCTTCTGTCTCTGCCTTTTTCTCTGTCTCTGCTTCTTTTTATCTCTATGTCTGTCTCTGTGTCTGTCTGCCTCCTTAGCATCTTTGTCTGTCTCGTCTCTACATCTGTCTCTTGTCTCTGTTTCTCTGTCTCTGTTTCTACATCTCTCTCTCTGTCTCTGTCTGCCTGCCTTTCTCTCTGTCTCTGCTTTTCTGTCTCTGTTTCTTGTCTGCTTTTCTCTTTCTCTCTATGTCTCTGTCTTATTTTCTGTGTCTATCTCTCTGTGTCTCTGTTAGTTCCCCCCCCCCCTTCCCATTTCCACACAATCACCTGCATTAACTTTTCTTAATTGATTTTCTTTGTGACAAAGAAGAGTTCATTGGGGGAGGGAGGGAGGGAGTGACGGTATCTCTGGAAATGATCAGGATGTTTTTTAAAAAGAACTATAACAAAATTTGTTTTTAAAAATGTTGAATTAAAATATTTCATTTAAATAAAAATTTTATTTTGTTTTTAAATAATTTTACTGATTTTAGATTATTATTTTAATTAATATTTTATTTAAATGAAATATGTTTTAACAAATTTGAAATTAAACTTTTGTAATAAAACTTATCTTATTTTTAAATGAAAATCAATTCAAATACAATTTTTACTTTAAGATTTTGATTTTCTTAATTATAATCTTTAAATAACATTTTATTTCATTTAAAATTTTTTTTGATAAAATTATCTTTAATACAATTTTAAACTTATAAATGTTATTTTTAAATAATCTCTTTTTTTAATTCTTTACCTTTTTATTTTTAAATAAAATTTACTTTTAAATTAAATATTTGAAATTAAAATCATGCTATTTTAAATAAAATTTTTTCTTTAAAAACGATCTTAATAAAATTTTATTTTCTTTAAAAACTATTTTTTTAATTAAAAATTTTTTTATCTTAAGTACAACTTTAAAATGTTATTTTTTAAAATGAAATATTTTTTAAACAAAATTTTTAATAAAAAGTGATTTGCCATTTGCATTTTGGGGGAGAGAAAAGCCAGCAGTGGTTGATTAAATCAGGTGTCAGCTAAGCACCCCAGCCATCTGCCAAAAGATCCACAGGAGCAGAGAACATGCCCTGTCCAAGAAGGGTCAGTTGGGAACAGTTTAAGGACTTCTCAGATACACAGAAGGGAACAGCCTTCCTGCTGAAAACCCAAGTTTGGGGCCCAGGAGGCAGGAGCAGAAACCCAAGCCCCGTGAACGGGACACAGAGCTGGAGGCCAGAGGAGCTCTCCCGGGCCTGTGGCCAGGGCAGCCTCTAATACAACACTATGATTCTTGGGGCCTTTCTTCCCACTGGTGCTGGGGAAGGATTAAATGTCACATTTCCATCAGCCTTCTCCCAGAAGCCCTCTCCCCACGGCTCCCAGAGTAGCAATGCCATAAGCAGAGAGGACAAGCAAGGAAAGTTGTAGGACAAGTGAAAACAAGGCAGAAAACATGAGGGTGGTGGGCACAGAGGGCCTTTTACTGTGGTGAGCCTTGTTCTCCAAGTAGTAAGAAACAATGGAGAAGCGATATGATCCCAAGTTCTTCCCACTCTCCTACACTGTCTCAATCAGGGCGTAGTTCCCCAGGACAATATATAAACTGCTCAAGGGCAGAGACAAATATTCGATACTTTTTTTTTTCTTCCAACCAATGCTTTCTTCAGGGTAGAGAACCCCGAGCATGGAAGCGCCAGTCACAATGTCGTTTACTCTTGATGAGTTATCCAAAGATTTCTCTGAGTATGTTCGGTAGGATTTGAATCTGGGTCTTCCTGTTCTAAAACTATCCCACTTGTTTATTATATTATACCTGCCTAGCATACAATAGGTGCTTAATAAGAGTCTAAATTGAAATGTGCCGCCTAAATTAAGCTAAGGTAGGACAGTTCAATAAATAGGCCTCTGAACTAGACCCGGAATCACTCCATTTCTGTTTGCCTCAGTTTCTCCATTTGTAAATGCAGGGATAATAACAGAACCTACTCGGGATTGTTACGAGAAACAAAAAAAAATAATATTTCTAAAGTGGTAACTAGCATATCCTAAGTGCTTAAATGCTCATCTCCTTCCATAAATTAAATTTTTAGGGACAAGATTAGACACCTAGGATCATAGATTTGGAATTTAAGAGTCCCCCCAACCCAAACTTCACAAATGAGGAAACTGAGGTCCAAGGAAAAATTTGTGCCCAAAGTTAAAAAGACAATGAAAATGACAGAGCTAAATCCTCGGATGGAAACCCAATATTTGTTAATATGGTACCCCATTACTGGAGATAGGAGTGAGAAGGAAGAGCTGAGAATGCTTCCATGTTCACGAAGTGACGAGTGACTTGGAAAGATGGAGAGAAATTGGGAAGCTGAGGAAGAAAAATAATGACCCTAGCTGGGCTGTGCATAATGGCATTGACTCATGAGTTACACAGTCAGGAAGGGGAAGTCTCTCTTAGGTCACAGAGCACAGAATGGTGGAGCTTTGGCAGGGCCCCTAGAGACCATTTCCCCAAGCTTTATCTTTTCACTGGGGAGGAAACTAAGGCTCTGGGGCAGAACTATCCAGAAAACTCAGGACTCTCCCCGCTGATCTTGGACCTTATAATTTGGCTCTTTTGACTTCTCCAAAGTGTATGTTTGTACTTTTTGGGGGGGTTGCTACCCTGAGATTGGGAACATGGGAGGTGTATTAACAGAAGTGAATTTCAGTAAATAAATACCTTCTGATCCTCACTGGATTTAGCTTCCCAGTGTGGGAATACTCTGTAGGCCATCGTGCTCTCGAGATTTTCCCCTGGGAGACTCTTCTGGGCTTTTAACTGCTCTTTTCTTCGTTCCCGGGCCTCAGTCATGAGGGACAGATTCTCTCGGACCAAAGCGGGGGCCGTCTTTTCTGAATAAGTACGCCTGATGTCCACGGGCACGTTGCCAAAGTCTGAGTCATAGTCTCCTCTCCTAACTTTGGTTCTCCCGTGGAGAGAGCCCACTTTCTCCCTTTTCCCTACAAAGTTTCGGGGAGCCCAGACTTCATCCTCAAATAAGACGGCCTCCTGAGCCACAGGAGAAGTCTTGGGAGCCGAGCTCATCTCCGCGTTTTTGATATCTTTTAAAGGGGTGTAACTCCGGCCTTTGCTGTTTTGTGCCTTGTTATCTTTTTTCTCCTCCTCCGCTGCTGCTTTCTTCCAGGGGTCAGAAGGCGAATCCAGGTACTGGTCAGAAAGCCCCGACTGGGGCACGGCCCAGAGCGGAGGGATAAATTTGGTGCTGGGAGCTCTCTGTCGGCTCGGTTCGTAAGTGGGGGACTCGGCCTTCTCCTTGCCCAGTTCGGGTCCAGAGTACGTCATGGGGCTGGATTCCTCAGGCCTGCGGCGTTGCTGCCCGGGGAGACTGGCCAGCTTCCTGAAATCCTGGGGCTCCTTCTGGCCTCTCCAGTCACACCTCTGGGACAGGTGATCTGCAGAACTCCTGTTACCTGGCCGCTCCCACTGAAACCCACTGTGGCTGGCAGGTACTCTCTCCTCCTTCCAGTCCCTGGGCTCACCGCCTTTCGTGAATTCTTCTTTATATTCAGCCATGAGGGCGTCGATGTCGAGGACACTGGACCTGTAAGCGTCCTCAGGTTTGGCTCGCAGCGATTCCGAGCCGTCCCCCAGCTTCCTCCTTCTCGGGGGGTCACCGGTCTTGGAGGAAGACATCATCTGTTCAGGAGCTCTGGAAGACCTCCTGCCGCCGTCCTCTTTGGACTCCCCGGGGATGCTGCTGCTTCTCTGGTTGAGCCAAACGGCGTCCACATCGATCACTCTGCCGTCGGTATGTCTCGTCCTTCTCTCCCCGGGCAGCGACGGCTGGTCGCCGGGCCGGGCGCTCTTGGGAAAGCCGAGGTTCTCCTGTTCCCTCTCTTTGGCCTGCCAACTTTTCCTATTAAAGTTTTCCGAGGGCTCTCTGGAGTACGAAGCAGACAACCTGGAGTTTGGGGACGATTGGGACAAAAAGCTGAGTTTTCTAGAATTATGTTCGTCTCTGTCTAGCGAAGGGGCCGCCTTCCTGTTCTCATAAATGCAACTGTCTGTGTTATGTTCTCTTTTGTCCCCAGGGATCTGATATGTCAAAGCAAAGTAGGTCTCCCTGGACTCCCGAGGAGATTCCATCTTTGGGACCGTCTCCTTCGCATCCAGAGGCAGGTTCCAACTCGGCTCCTTAGAATCTGGCCCGTCCTGGGCCTGCCGACTCTTTTTGAAGGCCGTGTCGCTCGGGGACAGGGAATCGGCTCGCCTCCCAAGCCTCTTGGCTGGCTCCAAGACGAAGGGGATGAAGTCATCACACTTCACGTCGTGGGGCAACGTCTTCCGCCGCCATCTCTCCGAGATCCTCACATCCACGCTCTCCGACTTCTTGACTTTAATTTCCGACTCCGCGGCCTGGGACTGGTTCCATTCACTTTCTTTGCCCATTTTGAGAGATTCTTTTCTCGAAGACCTTGAATCTTGTCTTTTTACTCTGAGGTCAAAGTATCCCTCTTTCGCCGTGGCCCTCCGATCCACCCAGGGGTAAGAGCTAGTTAAATGATCAAAGTGGCTCTTTCCTTCCACTGGAGGCTGAGAGCTGGCCTTGCCCATGTCCAATGAGCCGACCCCCAGATGCATGCTGTAGGGTTCTATATGGGACGCTCTGACCACCACGGTCCCGGGAACCTGAGGCGGGCTTTCTTTTTCCTTGGCAGTCTGGCGAAACAGCCTGGAAACTTTGTCACTGTCCACCAGACCAGTGGTCTGGTCCTGGTTTACCAAAGTGGGCTTCTCCACTACTTTGTTGCGCTGCAGTGAGCCCCCACCCAACACATCAACCTTAGGGGTGACTATCTCCAGCTTCTCCTCGGAGGCTGGGCAGGGTGCCATTTTCACCTCTGGTCTCCCCTGCTGCTTCACGTTCACCTCCTCACTCCAAGAGCCCTGCGCTTCCCTCAGGGAAGACCACTGCTTGTTAGTCCGGAGCGCCGCGGCCTTTTCCTCCGGGGCGGTCACGACGGTCTCGCTGAGGATCCTTTCCTCATGCGTGTGTCCAATGTCGTATCTTGGCTCTATTCTTTGGTGCAGATTTCCCGTCTGCTTCCCAGAGGAGACGTTCCATCTTTCGCCCCCAGCATGCTTTTCCAGCGGGGCGGCATTCACTGGGTCTTCATCCAGCAGGACGCTGTTCCAGGGTTTCTTCGCACTGAGTCTCTCGGCCCACTTGGAATTCTCAGACCTGACGTTCCCTCTGTCCCCCGGCCCCTTCCCCAACCAGGACGCTTTCTCTGCTCCCATACCGGGCGACGCGTCGCATCTTCCGGCCGACTCGCTGGAGGATGCCAGCAAGGGATGGTCGGCCATGGCGTACCTCATCACGTTGTGTTCGAACACCGTCGCCCACACGGTCTGAAAGTCCCCATCGTCCTCGGTCATGGTGGCCGGCGGCTGGGCTTCGGGCCGACGGGGGGCCACGGTGGAATCCTCTCTCGGGAAGGGGGAGCCTTCTGTTTCGTGGCTGGAGCTCAATTTCCGTTCAATCTGTCTGGATTTCTCACAGGGCTTCACAGGCTTCCACTGGTTCTTCCCAACAGATGCTCCATTCAAATCCGTTCTGAACAAAACGTGCCCTTCTCTAGTCTGGGGGGAGGAAAAGGAGAAAGAAAGAAAACTCAATATGGAAGAACTCAAAAAATAAAACAGGCCAGGGAGGCTAATGTAAACGGCTTACATGAGGCTCCCCAGATGAAATCTCCTTCTATTTAAAGGGGGGGACTTTTTCAAATAAATCTGGGGTCCATTCAGATCTTCTCTATGATGTACTCTGATAACTATTCAAAGCCACATTAGAGCAAAAAATTCACAAAATGACCAAACTAATTTAGAAAAGGTGAAGGGATGACATGAAATGGTCAATGTCCATCTTTTTCTAAGGGGGTGTTTTGTTTGGTTTTTTTTTTTTTTTACAGGTAGGGGTTCAGT